>NC_060119.1:1000950438-1001259344 GCF_021461395.2 Schistocerca americana
GCGACCGTAGCGGTCACGTGGTTCCAGACTGTAGGGCCTAGAATCGCTCGGCCACCTCGGCCGGCCCTGTGATGAATTCAGGTGGAATTGGGAAGGACGGAGTAAAGAGATCCTGAACCATTTCCGTCCAGCGAGGAGGCATTAACGTGGTGAACGCCCGGTAAAACTCCACGGGGAGACTATCTAGTCCTGGTGATTTGTTCTTGACCCCCTTGTTGATCGTATCTATCACCTTTTCTGCGGTGATAGCAGACGTCATGGACACTGACTCCGCTACGGTGAAGGTCCGATCAGGGGAAGGACTGAAATCATCAGGAACTGGCGTTGCCATCGGTTCGACGTCATAAAATTGGCGATAACGTTCAGCATAGGCAGACACCACTGCCGCCTGTGTTGTGTGGTGAACACAGTCGGAGGTCGTGATGTTGGGGACGAAGAGTCGATATCGACGACTATGGATTGTGGATGGCGTTTCGTCTTGGAGGAAGTCCTGTCGTCGGGAACGCACCACGATACCATTTAGTCGTGCACGTTGGAGAGAGAGGAGACGAGCTTTAGTACGCTGTCGTTGCCTATGGGTTTCAGGTGGTGGAGGGAGCGCATCGAGCTCTCGGAGGACGGCGTAGTGAAAATTTGTGGTGTCTCGATGCCATACTGCTGCTTCCTTGCCACATTGTATGAAGACCGTTCTGATCACAGGTTTGGCACATTTGAGCCACCCGTGGAACGTGGATGTGTGCTGTGGTAGGCGTCTTTCGCAAGACGCCCATGTAGTGACAATACATTGTCGGCAGTGTGGATCATTAAGGAGGGAGGTATTAAGCTTCCAGTAACCTCTGCTGCGCCATACTGACTGAGGTGGCAAAGCCAGGGAGCAAATGACGGCGCAATGGTCCGAAAATGGAAGAAGCCATCATTCTGCTTGGAAGATTTCGTTGCCAAGGTGGGCAGAGATAAAACCGGTCCAGCCAGCTCACAGAATGTGCTGTATAATGGATAAAACCGGGGGTATTGCCTTGAATTTTCTCCCAAACGTCCATTAGATGAAAATCTTCGATTATGGTGAGCAGCGCTGGGTATGGCGAATAACCAGGCATTTGGTCCTGTGGATGGAGGACGCAGTTGAAATCGCCTTCCATGATAAGGGGCACATGTCCGAAAAAAGTGGTCCGCTGCCGACGGTTCGTGGAGCCAGACGGAGCGTAGATATTGACGACGCGCGTGTTGAAGATGGTAACAGCCATGCCCCTACCAGAGGGAAGGATTGTCGTGCCCGTTAGTGAGATTCCTTCGCGTAAAGCCACTCCACGCCCTGATTGATCACATGTGGACGTGTATGAGTTGTAGCCCTAGACCGGTGGTAGTGTGGCAACGCGTACTTCCTGAAGAAGGGCGACGTCGACGTCAGAGGCCCGAAGCTTGTCACATAGGAGCTGCAGCTTGGGTGCAGTGCCACTACGTTGATGGTCTGTGTGGCAAACCGGTACGTTTGTTTCAGTGGTGGTGGACGCGCATCTACCATCACCAAGGGAAGTATGAGGAGGGCACCGGCAGGAAATCCCGTCCCATCTGCTGCAGTGCCTCGCTTTTGATGTTAACAGGCAACCTCGTCCGGGGGAGGCAACTCATCCGGAGGAGGGGGGGGATGCCTTCCTCAACGTCGTCGGCACATGCTCCTGTGCCGTGGGTCTGTCCAGTGTCCATGGGAATTGCATCGTGGTGAGAGAGATCTGGAGCTGTCGGTGGGGAGACAAACGTCTCAACCTGCGCACCGAACGTTTCATTGTGCGTGCCGACCTCCATGGTGGTCCCTTCCTGCGAAACGTCCTGTTCGTCGTGAAAGCTGTCCACCGACCACTGCGTGGAAATGTCGGCTTATTGGGTGTCGTCTTCGTCGTCTTGGGTGGCGACGCTTTGAGAGCCCGCATGTGAACGGCGGCGGGGTTTGCGCACGTGTTCCTCAGTGTCGGACGACGACAAGGAAGAGGTTGACCTGGTTCGAAGGCGTCGGTGGGTACAATGAAATTGTCAAACAGGTGTTGTGAAGAAGTACTGGTCTCCTCAGCGTCCGGTGCGGGGGCCTGTTCGGCGGCAAAGTTGTCAGGTGGGACGTTTTCACCGTCCGTAGGTGAATGGTAAGGTTCGACGTGCCGATCGGAGGGACCGGGCAACGGGCTGGACGAAACTGTAGACGTGGCAAGAGCCGCTGCGTAAGTGACAGGTAGGGCGGTCATCATGGGTGTGGCGGACGCTTCCGACAACGGGAGCCGCACGACACGTCGTTGAATGCATTCAGGCCGTAGGTGACCTTCTTTCTCGCAACCGTCACAGGTGCGAGGTTGGCCGTCGTACATTATAATGGCACGGCAGCCTCCGATACGTAGATAGGAAGGCACGTGTTTCTGCAACTCGATGCGGACCTGTCCGACACCGTTTAAAACGGGATAGGTTTGAAATTGTACCCATCATTCGGCGACATGTTCCAGTACGTTGCCATAGGGACGGAGCACCGCGGTGACGACGTCTGCAAGTAGTTCGAACGGCAGTTCGAAGATCCTTATCGTTCGTATGCCCAGAGCTGCGTGTTCAGTGGTAACGGGTCCGACGTTGCCGTCGGAATGACAGAGGCGCAGTCCGCGTTTTGCCTCTTGAAGCACCTTGTCGCTCGCCGCATCGTTGGTCACTTTGACGTATACGGTACTGCTAACTATGGACAGATGGATACCAATGAGATCCGTTGGTGGTATTTTAACTTCATCGCGAATAAATCGTTCTTCCTCCAGGGCCTTGGGTCGGGGGAAGTCGGAACAAAAGTTGAAACGTAAAGTCTTCTTCCGATAGTTGTGCGCCATGGTGGTCTAGAAGGAAAACGGCACTTACAGCGACCGAAGCAAACACAAACACACAGGGCGCGCCTCGCCTGCAGCGATCTCGCGCGTGACCGCCTCGCAGCACTGCCGGCGGCAGACTGTGTTCAGTTACCCAACCACGACTCGCGACCCGTCCTCACATATTCAGTTCTGCAAGTACCTCGTCTCCTACCTACCAAACTTCACAGAAGCTCTTCTGCGAACCTTTGGAACGCCAGAAATCACTTCTGTCTTACTCAAAGACTTCCGTCATTTACTGACAACTGTGACCTCTCTGACAGGAAATCACGAATCCAGTCGCATAACAGAGACGATATTCCATAATTCATGCAATTTCACTACAAGCCGCTTGTTTGGTACGGCGTCAGAAGCCTTCCGGAAATCCAGAAATACGGAATCCACTTGCAATCCCTTGTTAATAGTACTCAACACTTCATGCGAGTAAAGAGCTAGTTGTGTTTCACAAGAACGATGTTTCCTAAATCCATTTTGACTGCGTGTCAATAGAACGTTTTCTTCGAGATAATTCATAATATTGGAACACAATATACGTTCCAGAATCCTGCTGCATATCGAAGTTAATAATACGGGCCTGTACTTTAGTTACTCTTACTACCTTTCTTGAATATTGGTGGACAAATCTTTCGTCGAGCCAACGGTTGTATATGATTGTTAAGTATGGACCTATTGTATACTGTCTGGACCAGAAGTCTTGCTTTTATTAAGTGATTTAAGTTGCGTCACTACTCCGAGGATATCTACAGATACGGTTAATAAGCCCATCCAGAAAGCATTCAGATGACCCACTTTCCCTTTATTTCAGTTATTGTACTCTAACTTGCCCTGATGGGAACCGTAGCAAATCAGTCGAAACATCGGCTTAGTTACTTTAGTAGTAGTTACAATTACGCGCCCCTATATCCAGAATTATTGTATACAAAATTTCATTTTGTGTAATCGTATTTGTTCACTTACCCGTTTTGTGTCGCTTATAATGTTTTACCTGTTTGTAATATTAGACATGCTAAGGACAAGATAATCTTGTTCAGCCAAACTGTTGGGATGCGACAATTGCGCTTGCAGTGTACTAATCAACTTACGTTTGCTCTCAGAGCAATTGAAATTTGTCATATAATTCATTATTTAATGTGTCACACGTTTTAGTAAGCTAAATAGATATACATAGCATTTTTACTGGAATTATTCCTCTTCAACTGTCATCATTGGAAAACAACTGATACACTTTTTAGAAGCACTAGTTTAAAGTCTTTCATCCCACAGCAACTTCGCAACCACAAATATTTATTTTTGTCCTTGATGACACTGTAACAGCCGGAAACCGGTTTGTAAAATATGTTTCAGGATATTACGTGGTGCCGCGAATTTTTTCATTCACAATAACAGTACGAGCAGTATGAACTGATTGTGCACAAAACTGCTGAAACTTAAATGTCTCGGAAGATATAAAAACCTGTGTAATTGTTCAATAACGTCAGATAATTTTGGCCACCTATCTGTGTCCAACATTACATGTCTTCTGGAAGAAAATAGCTTTAAAGATTACGAAAGTACGCTGTACTACCAAGTTACGCTTAAAATGTATGTTCCATTCATAGCAAAGAATTACTGTACATAAAGTGCACTGTTCAGAATCTGTCCTCAAGCATACGCAAGTAAATTTCATTTTCCAGGAAGCCTGTGGGAAGCTTGGGCGTAATTAATTAGAATCTCTGCGTTCAAAGTATTTAACTGCTAATGAAAAACGATTTGATGAGATTCCAAGAATAATGAATGCAAAGAGAGAAACAGAGACAGATAACGCACTTTAAGACCAGTTTCATTCTGTAGCAGTTTCAAAATTAGACTCGCTTTAACCTCGAGATCCCGTTTAGCTTGTATTTTCTACGTTGTCCAGGACGAAAATAAAACTTCACTGGGTATGAAAGAATTCCTCGCAGAATTTTTTGCTGTTGGCAGAGAACGTATCCCGTACGAAGAAGACAACACTTTTGAAGCTTAAATACGCTTTACGTGTATTTCACTACAGTGTTTTTGTCTCAGTAGTATTTACAAACATCAGAGTAATAACATAAACACGTTTTATGTAAATGAGTAAGTGACTTAAAAGTGTACTAAAATCATGTACCAACAGTAGACGTTGGTTTGCTACGTAAAACCTACACTTAGCAGTTTATTTGCAATTACTCCACTTAGTATGATTTGGCTACTCATTGCAGACTGGCCCTCATCGATTTCCTAACGTACTCGTAACACGGTGCAGTTCTCAAGTTTCAAAACAATCAAGTAAATCGACCTTAGTTTATGGAGTATTGCTATGTATGAAATACCTTACCCCAATTAAGTAAAAAGTGGGTAGGGTTAAATCTCGTAATCACCATTTCGCTGGTTCTGATTTCGATGGAGATACACGCGTTCTTCTAACTTTTTCATTCAGGTCAATGTCTGTTATCAAACTCAGATGTTAAATAGCAAATATTGAAGCGGATTCAAAATACCGTTTTCATTTTAAATTACTAATCACATGAAAATGGAGTATTCATAGTGAATTAAAGCTTAAAGCAAAACTAGGAACGATTAAAAAGAAAGGAAACGTATTTTTATTTCTAGAGATCAATAAAATACAACATAATATTAAAACCACAAATGTGTTCATATAAAAATACTTATATCACTATGAATACTCGCCTTTTCAAATAATTAGTAATTAATAATGAAAATATTTTAATTTAAAAAACTATCATGCTTGCCATTATTAATCAGTTAACATTGCAGTCCGATAGTAAGTATTTAATTCAAATAAAAAGGTAACTATCTCAAGGAAAAATCAAACTAGTGACTACATGATTACGGGGTTGAATTACTTTGTACTTACCTGGAAGGTATTTGGATAACAAGCTCGTAAAGTTTTATACTTAACTGCATTTAATGTATTCAGATCTTCAGAGTCTATTTCTTTGAGTTGTTTTGATAATTATACAGTACTTCTTTAGGAAGCTGACGCCCATGCTGTGCCCTTCACGTGGTGTAAATATCACGTAAACCAAAGAGGACCAGACCTTATGATTACTTTGTAAGACATTGCGTTAAGAATACAACATATTATGAACAGCTCAAACTCACACTTTATGTAAGCAGGCTACAAACATTTGTTGTTGATAAGAATTGTCCAAAAGCTGACATCTTGCTTGCTTACTGATGAAACATCTGTGGACAGATCTCGCAACTAGATGAGCCAATATGGGTACTGTTTACAGTTGTTGTCATTAATAGAATATATACCAGTTACAGTATGAAATCATAGTTGTCACTTACACTCTTGGTATTGTAAGAGAGAGTCGGTGGAATAAATCCTTCTCCATCTTTAGCTACAACAAACTGTGGGCAATTAATGTCATGTTTGCACTTCCTGTTGACAGCTGATTTCTGCCTCTTGTATGGGTATCCGAATTTAAGTTTTACGTGCGGGCAGCGATTGTTGTTAATACAAGATGCAGAAAAAAACGTGATGAAATCAGAGTTGTATGGACGGCGTCAAATCGAGAAAAATTTCGCAGCTAACCATTGTTCGTAAATGCACCGTTACAGAGCTGCCGCTTTGAAACGAAATTTCAGCTTTGTCTTAATTTTTGTGCGGCCACACAAACCTTCAACTGAAGACGGCTGACTAACTCACCGTTGTGTGCTATTACATGAGTCAAAGTCAATTTTCTGTTACGTTTTCAGTAACGTTATGTTTACATCGATGGTACACTGTGATCCGTTTTTCAGTTGCTCTTGAGGAAATATAGGTTTCTTTCTAAAAAAGACGTACAGATTTTCATATTTTCGTAATAAACAAAGTTGCAAGGAAGGCAATCATCTTGATTACTGTCCAATTGGTAGTTAAAAATCATTTTTTGGAAACATTATTTTGCTTTCGGACCAAAAGTTATTTGCAATGGTCAAGATGAAGAGGACTTTTACTGTTAACAGTACAAAAATATAAATTGGTGACAAAATCCTGTTACTATTTGTTAGGATACTGAAGGATTCCCCTACTAATTGACAATTATTTCTTAATTACGTATTAGAATGTAGGTGATGACTGACCTTGAGCGATGATCTCCCCGTGGTCACGCGTCCAGTAGTTGATGGACTTGGGGAAGGCCTCGGAGTGACACTCCAGAGTCATCTCCTGACCTTCGTAGGCACCGACCAGCTGGTTCTGGATCCAGATCATTGGCGGAACTGCACAGGTACCACGAAGTAACAGGAAGCGTACAAACTCTGTTTATTGTTGATTATTATCATTAGTATCTTAGAGTATAACAATTAACCAAAAATATATTTTGGGGACTACATGCAGATCGTCCATGATTATTAAAATCACTATGCTACCAGTAAGGACACTTTAATATGTCCTGGACGAATGATACTGTCGTAACAAAGTCAACCTCTCAGTATTATTAAGAGAATCAAGGGTGTTATGCTTGCCTGACTCCCATTATATAGGTGTATTATAAGTGACTTCGTGCAGTTACTAGAATTTCAAGGGTTATCGAAACTCAGTACTGCGATTTCAACCCCTTCATAGGACATAAGCTGATGGGAGCTGTATGAGATATTCAAAAGCGATCGGGACAAAATCATCAAGGAGCAATTACACACATTGCAACTCGGGATAGGCGATAGAATGTTAGTCGGTTGCAGCGAGCCTTACTGGTAGCAATAGGCTGTAGAATACAAGACCGAACTCTAGCTGTCTTCTCGGTGGGTTTTATGCAACCCCATTATGTAAATTTCAATAACTACCCAACTTCAGTGTGATCTAAGACATTGGATGGAGGTACAATGCTGATGGCGTCATGTTGTCTGAGATCTAACAGTACTGCCAAAATATTTATGTGTAAAGAATAAAAAATTCCAGTACAGTGGAGGAGGCCGATAAGTTTGTATAGGAATGAGCTTCTTGCTCAGATGAGTACTTCGGCGTTATCTAAAATTGTTCTGTGCAAGTTAAACGATAGAGGAGTTCAATTATTCACGTTTCCGTTTACCATTGTGCTAGGGTCTTTGGAAATTCTTTCCTTTATCCGGGTGCAGTGCTCAGTCCATACATGAAAAATGGTAGGCGGCAGTCTACAATGTGAGATCATCACACTAATATCGATGTATGCAGTTTTAAAGCATTGTAACTCGTTATTGTTGAGAAACCTCAACACGGAAACTGGATGCAGAACAACGTACGGATGAGAATAACCCACCGTTTGGAACGTAACCGGTATTTTAGTTCTGAATAACCGGTATTTTTTGGTTATCTGTTTAGCCTCTGTTATAGCAACTGATTATTATGTTTTACTAATAACCGAGTAAAAAACCGATAAACCAACCAACCACAGCAGCAGTGATAAAATTTTTCGTTTTTAAATAAACTTTTTTTTTTTAAGAAAAGGGGCAATTTTTATCCGTAAAACTTGCATTGCTTTGAAATATTGCGTTATTATAGAAAATGGGAAAAGCAATCAGTTTTATTTCAGTAACAATGCCGACAGAAAAAAGCGACATACACATGACAGAAAAATTAGTACAGCTTTGCTAAGACAACATTGTCACCGCTGCCGTGTGTCGTGGCTTAAGGGACGCTTGTACGTGCATCGAGCAAGACTTAAGCCCACCTGACCTATACGGTAGTTTGCCGCTGTCATTACCGGACATTCATTGTACTGTAGAGAGGCACCAACTTTGGTCTGGAAATATTTTTACGAAGTGACGTAGCAAAAAAGTACAAGGCGTCATTTGTCTGTTGCTATGAAACAATAAGAGGAAGGAAATTATGATAACAGTAAGATACTACAAACTTAACAATAATTCATCCATAACATTAAATAACAATAAGTAACTGGCCTGCTACCTGTGTCTGCATAATATGCCATTATATTGTAGCCCTTGAAAACGGACAAATTAGCAAGTAAAACAGTATTCTTCAGCCTCCGTTTTCACTCTTTAGCATTGACTGTTCGTAATGTACAAATAGCGCAACTATCCTTGATTACATGATTTTTCAGCAGTTTCAAAAAAATTAGAATAAATAGCAGAATACTGTTGATTTTTTGTAGTATTCAACCGCTTATCACTTTTCGAGAAAAGCTGCGAACGGTGAACGGACTATGTTTTCTCTTATATGACTGTTTAATTCAACATTTTGATTCTGTACATCTTGAAACTGAGAGAGACAAAATTTTTCTACCTTTGTTTGCTTTGTACGCTTGCTAAAGGAAATAATAAGAACAAAAAACCGAAAATCTGTTATTTCGGAAACCGGTTATTTTGAGCGGTTGTAACAGCCAGGTTAAACTGCCGTGAAGGAAAACGCGATGTAACTGAAAACCGGTTGTTTCAATGATTACTTCGATCCCTAGAAAAACGTGAAGAGACACTGGCATCTCTGCCTTTTTATTCCCTCCATGATTACTCCAAATGATCAGGGCTTCGTATTTTGTGCTGTTGGTAAATTTTATTCCTCCCTCTATGACTGGCATTAAGCAAAAGGATTTCTTTTCTTATTATTATCATTATTCCCACAAGCGAGTGCCATCTAACACCCTTGTTCACTTCATTAGATGATCATCGGTTGTTAGGCACTTGCGGATGTTAAGAGATGAGGGTTAGTACCAGACATGTACTTATATTTTTTTATTCGAGCGTAACCCATTTTCATCTTTCATAAAACAGTAAACCACTCTTACCGAAAACTTTCACTATTCGTTGTGGAACAATACTGTTTAACAGGCACCAGACTTCTAGCTCTTCAAGTTATTTATTTTGGAAACGATCCAGTCGTCTACCTCGACGTTGCGAGTTCTGGTTTTGTATGTACACGCTGCCTGGATCCAAACCGGACTATGAACTGTCGTTTTCGAGCGGCTATTTATACCTGAATTCGACTAAAAAAAATGGCTCTGAGCACTATGGGACTTAACATCTTAGGTCATCAGTCCCTTAGAACTTAGAACTACTTAAACCTAACTAACCTAAGGACATCACACACATCCATGCCCGAGGCAGGATTCGAACCTGCGACCGTAGCAGTCCCGCGGGTCCGGACTGTAGCGCCCAGAAATGCACGGCCACCGTGGCCGGCGAATTCGACTCCCCACATCCTCTCTTCATGTGATACTCTTTTGTTTTACAGAACCCGAACTGGTGTGTAACGCACATTCTCTCCGTTCTTTCCACTCTGGTGGCGAGATTTTAAAAAGCTAAGTCTTTGACACCAAGCCACTTTAAATGTAAATCTCAGTCCCTGTTCATTTCGGTTTCCGTCATATTTATTTCGATAGACTCCCTAATTATGCTGTCCCACAAACTCAGCATTTGCATCACGATACTGGCCTAACCGTTTTTGCTTTCATGATAATATTCGAGGCAGTGCTCATCGACAGCTGCTCTACTTGGTTGTTTCACAAGGGTATGTTTCTGATGTTCCTGGTGCATCTCCTGGACGTTTTTAATAGCCTGTCTCGCTGTTGTTGTTTGTCCACGTAAGACATAACACATTCGCGTGGAATACGGCACACACCGGCTTTCAGAGACCCAGACAGTCTCTGACATTACGTCTCTGATGACGGGAGCGAAATGTATTCTGTAGGAGTCTACCGATCTTACCAAATACTGGGCCAGCATAAGGTAGAGTGCAGGCAAACGCTTCTTGGCTTATTTCTTTGTTTCTCAGTCTCAGTCTCAGTCTCTTTCTCAGGAAAGGCAAAGGTACCGAAGAGGCAAATCTGACATTACGATTGACAATATTTGTCGACCTAGGAAAAGCCTTCGGAAAGACGGTGCAAGATGATCGACATCAAAAATGGTTCAAATGGCTCTAAGCACTATGGGATTTAACATCTGAGGTCATCAGTCCCCTAGACGTATAACTACGTAAACCTTACTAACCTAATGACATCACACACACCTAAGGACATGCCCGAGGCAGGATTCGAACCTGCGACAGTAGCCGCAGCGCGGTTCCGGACTGGAGCACCTAGAAGCGCTCGGCCACAGCGGCCGGCTAATCGACATCTTGAGAAACATTAAGCTGTAGGAAAAAAACAGGTAATATACAGGGTGATTGTAATTAAACATTCTAAACGCTGAAGAAATAACACCACTGGTCAGCCTGACGTCACATTACAACGGAATACTATCGGAAAAGGGGGAAAACGTATGGCAGAAGAAGAAAAAAATAGTGTAAAACTTGATCAATAATAGATGGCGCTGTATATGTCAGCATACGTCACTGAAAATACCTATCATGCGCACGACCCATTGAAGTTGGTATAAACAGGGCGGGTGCACGGCTTTTCCTCCTTTCGCGTCCGCGACGTTCGCCATGACTGTCTCAATGCAGGATCGCGCTCTGCTTGTAAAGCTGTATTACATGAATGGTGGCTGTGCCCACCTCGCTGGGCAGAAGTTCCGGACACTGAATGGTTTGAAACGCTGCCGTAGGTCTGGAGACAATGATTCGGAAATTCGAAAATACCGGTTCTTTAGGTGAGCAACCTGGTACAGGGAGGAAAGGAATTGATTCGACTTCAGGGGAAGCAGTGGCCACAGCAATGCAGGAGGAGACGAGTGGCGGTGTACAAACGTGTAGTGCACGCCCGAAATTTGGACATACCCGTGAGCAAGGTGCGTAAAATACTACGAAACATCCTTCTTTGCAATCCATTAAAAATTACGCATGTGCACAAGTTACTTCCTCTTGACCTGCCGGCAAGAGATACATTTGCTTTAGAATTTCTTGCTCGCATGGAAGTGGACAATGATTGGCCGCAGAATATTTTGTGGACAGACGCAGGCCACTTCCATCTGACAGGATATGTCAACACATAGAATTGTCAAATGTGGACAACGGAAAATCCACACACAAATCAACCAGTACCACTTCATCCTGAAAACGTCACTGTGTGGTGCGGGCTTACGGCATCATTAATCATAAAAAATGGCTCTGAGCACTATGGGTCGCAACTGCTGAGGTCATTAGTCCCCTAGAACTTAGAACTAGTTAAACCTAACCAACCTAAGGACATCACAAACATCCATGCCCGAGGTAGGATTCGAACCTGCGACCGTAGCGGTCTTGCGGTTCCAGACTGCAGCGCCTTTAACCGTCGGCCACTTCGGCCGGCCAGTAATCATAGGTCCATACTTTTTCGCAGAGGGAGATGCTTTGGGTCCTGTTACCTGTACCGTCACTGGTAAGCACTATGAGTGTCTTTTGCGCAACCACATCATTCCAGCTCTCCAACAGCGTGGATGTGTGGATGAGATCATTTTTATGCAAGATGGCGCACTTCCGCACATTGAAAATCCAGTTAAGCAGCTCCCGAAGCGCCATTTCGGAAATGCTAGAGTTATCAGCCATCATTTCCCTACAGTCTGGACTCCCTGATCACCTAGTCGTAATCCGTGTAAATCTGGCTGTGGGACTATCTGAAAGATATTGTGTTCGTTGTTCCGATTGCAAACTTAGCTGCATTGAAGGCACGCATTTCGCAACACGTTCTGAACGTGACCCCGGAAATACTTCGAGCAGTTGTGAGACATGCTGTTTATCGATTTGAGCTTGTTGCAAAAAACGATGGACAGCATACTGAACATGTTTTGCACGAGTCACACGGAAATTAGTAACCCGATTTGTTTTTGATTCATAGTTTTTATTCGGTTTTCGGCCTCAGGACAATTAAAAACCGATCTGAGTGATGCTTTTTATCCGCGTTTTGTCCTCAGGACAATTAATAACCGATTTTTACCTTCTGATATGATATGACCTTGCCGTGGTGGATGGGCTTACGTAACTAAAAGTATCACACCTGTACACCCATGCACACTGAGTATTGCAGTGTGTTTAACGTCAAACGTACACCTTAGGCGTTGTTGTATGATTGATTTGTCATTTGTAGTTGACCATTATTAAATTATGATGCTTACAGCGCCATCTATTGCTACATTTTGTATCTACTTATTTTTCTTCTGCCATACGTTTTCCACCTTCTCCGCTAATATTCCGTTGCAATTTTACATCATTCTGACCAGTGGTGTTATTTCTACAGCGGTTTGGAAGTTTAACTTTAATTATAGTTACCCTGTACAATATGTGCAAGAAACGAGATGGAACAATAACAGTCGAACATGATAAATGAATTGTTTGGGTTAAAAAGGGTGTAAGACTGTGATGCCGTCTGTTCTTGAAGTCTGTCACCGTGGTATGTTTCAATAAAATAATGTCACTTTACAATTCGCGCCACGTCGAATAAAACTCTCGTCGTAGCAATGGCTGTCTCCACCATTGTCATCAGGAATTAAAGTTACTGACTTCGGGGGCTGGCACGATGTTCCAACTTATGTAGGTTCGATATCAGCATTTGGCACCTTCCAGGGAAGGCCGAAGGGCGATTTGGTCAAATCATAGCAGCTCCGGCTCGCCGCAGGACCGAGTGACCTCTGCTAGCGCACGCGGCCGGCGTCACGTTTGAAACAGCTTCTGTGATTGCCCTTTTTAGAGATTCCAATACATGTTAAACTGAACTTCTTACTCGGCTATTCCTTACTGCAGTTTCTATATCCTCAGAGAATTTCAAGGGCACCTCTTCATTCCTTAGCACTTCTGTATCCAACTTCTTTGGGCATTGATTATTCCTGACTAGTCTCTTAAGCTTCACCCCTCTCTTCATCAGTATTCAGTTCTAATCTGAGTCTGTATCTGCTCCTGGGTACGCCAAACAATCCAGTGCCTGATTTCAGAATGTCCGTCTCACCATGATATAACCTAACTGATACCTTCCTGTATCTCTCGGCCTTTTCGGGGTGAAATCTTCCTGTATTACCTGGCCTTTTCCAATTATACCTTCTCCTCTTGACATACTTAAGCAGTGTATTCGCTATTACTAGGTGAAATTTATTACAAAACTCAGTCTTTTTCCTCTCTCATTCCTAGTACCAAGCCCATACTCTCACGTAACTCTTTATTGTACTCTTCCCCCTACAGCCGCATTCCAGTCCAGAATGACTATCAGATTTCCATCTCCCTTTACGAACTGACATACCCGTTCAATATGCTCATATACGTTCTCTATCTCTTCATCTTCGGCCTGCGACGTCGGCATGAATAGCTGACTATCGCTCTCTGCGTTGGTTTGCTGACGATTCTTATGAGAACAACCCTATCACGGAACTGTTCACAGTAACGCACTCTCTGCCCTACCTTCCTGTTCATAACGAATCCTACAGCCGTGATATCATTTTCTGCCCCTGTTGATATTACCGTGTACTCATCTGATCAGAAATCCTTGTCTTCTTTCCATTTAACTTCACTGACCATCACTATATCTAGATTGAACCTTATCATTTTCTTTTTCTGATTTTCTAGCTTTCTTACTACGTTCAGACTTGTAACATTATGCGACTCGACTCGTGGAACGATATCCTTTCGTTGATTTCAATCCTTTTCTCAAGGTCACCTCCTCCTTGGCAGTCTCCTCCCGGAGATCCGAACGGAGGACTGTTTCGGAATCTTTTGCTAATGGAGAGATCATCATGACAATTTTCAATTACAGACCACATATCCAGCAAATATACACTATGTTGTTGATCGTTGCTGAAACTTATGCCTTTAAGGGCAGTCAGACAAGCAAGGTCAAGGGAATGCTTGAACCTCTGTCCGCTCCTCCGTCCTCTTTGACAAGGCAGTCGGCTGAATGAGGGGTGACTTCAGCGGCGACTTTTGATGACTTTTATTCGAAATTTATGATGGGGTGGGTTTCGAAACCAGGATCTAGGACGTTCTGGTTACTAATCAAAGACGATACTCCTAGGCCTAGCTAACTAAAAGCCGGTGACTCAATAAAAGTTACGTAAAATAAGCCGCGAGACCACTAAATTTTACATCGTGAATGCAGTATTCATTGCTCCTCAGTTCATCCAAAGCAGCGTAAAATGGCTGCACTTCGAGAAGTGCTTTACCGCCCAATTGAAGTCAATCTCTCAAAATAAAACTACATGCTAATGGTCACCAGCCAAATGTTATCGTTCTTGTTCTGCAAATGCAGTCGAAAGTCGCATCTAACAATCGCTACCAGATTGAACTACTATCGTCTACTAGTAATGGAAGTCCTAATTTTTATTTTTTTTATTTTTCATTTTTTATTTATTTATTTATTCTTTTTTTTATTTTTATTTTTTTTTTTTGCAGGATACCACATGTAGGTGTTATATCTGCTAACATCGGTAAATAGCTTAGAAAAGAGGGGTAGAAGGGTCATACCGAATCTCTATAGCCCCAATAAGGTCGGACACCTAGTAAGGCACCACGAAACTAGAGAACCAATCGCTACGCGCAACAGGATGCCCATCGCATCCAACGTAGTGAGTGTCCTTCCGCCTACATAGACCAAACTGGCAACTATTTTACCATACAGTTCAGAAAGTATCAGGATCTTTTCAGTTCTAAATCCACCCTCACCAGTGACTTGAAAAACGATAATCATTCCATCTCATATATAACCACGGGTTGTAGCGTTTACATATTCGACATAAGGACCCTATTTTAAATATCTTAAAAGAAATGGAATTTATCCGCAGTATTAACCATAATCCGTCGTTCATTTTGGGTGAACAAACTTCGCTGAAGCACGCAGCCCTATTGAATAACTTTTCTTTTTTGAAAGTGCACTTCACCTCATTTCGTTCTCCTTCTGATTATTAAACTTTATACATGTATTCTTCTTAACTGGGTCAGTCTTTTTGCCATTGCTTTGGTGGACCTTAATTAGAGTTAGCTACAAAACAGCATTTGCCTGTTTGCCACAGGGAGGACTTCAAGATCTATCCAGTTTCTATCTTGCGTCGCTGTAAAATGTCCTCTTTTGATAGAAGTCGTCGTATCTTTAGTTTATTTAGCCTTCGTCTATGGCGCGTACTTGTACGCCACTATGTGTGTCCTCGCTAAATTAAAATTTGCCTGTCATTTATGACGTAAAATGTTTTTGTCTCACGTCTCACTTTACGGATGCTTCGTCGAGTTGCCGGCTTTCGGTTAGCAGTTTTATTACCTTGTCTTATCGCTCCCGGTGTTAATGTGTCCGTTTATTGCAATTGCTACTAGCTATTGAGTAGTATAGGGCTTTTTGACAGCGAAAACTTTTAGGTTAAGCCACTTTCAATTTTGTTTACTAGCAAAATATTTTTGTAGTAAGAATGGCACATTTGTCTGTTCTTTTACATCATGACTACGGTACATTACTCCTCGTGGCCTTATGCATCCCAACTACGTTAAAATTTGCACGTCACTCGAGGAAAGGAAAAAAAATTATTTTACGGTTTAATGCTTAAGCTTTAAGTAGCCACTTTTCACTAGTTCAAATTGTGAACCGCGGGGCTTGTTGGTCCCGTCGTATTCTTCCTGTCAGTAGATGGCAGTTCCACTCATAACTTAGTTTACCAGTGTACTTTCTACTTCGTGTACGCTACTTCGTGCTCTGCGTCCGATCGTGGTACGTACACTGCGTCCTGTACTTGTCCATCGCACCACTCGGGGTCATAGCACAAAACTTAAGTGTCCTGATCTCCATTCCAGTCTTCTTCACCTGGGCAGTAGACTGTTGTAATGTCTCGTGACGCTTTGACACTGACATGGTTTACCGCATCTAGCCCGACCGTTGTTTTCAAAAAAGTTATATGGTACTTCTCTTCTGTTTTTTCATATGTACTAATGAGTGTTAGAATTATTATTAGCTTCGGTGTCTTGTTTATTTTCAGTATCACACCTGATGATAGGTAATAGCCCGATCCGGTCGAGATCTAAGCGTTGAAAAACAAAAATACTTATAAATGAAGAGGTAATTTCAATCTTCGCTGATTTCTCCGACCTCTTTTATAGCAGAATCCCATTGTAAAGATGCATGGGTCAAGACACTAGTATTTTCAGATTGTATTTTATGTTCGTTTTCTATGCTATGAAATGTAACACAGACTCGCAGAAATACCGATGCAGAGTCCAAGAAGGCCCACACAGAGAATAGTTGTCGATCTTTCGAAACAAGAACTGAATGTCGGCTCTGTTGCAGCGCTGAGCAACTTTTCATCATCCCCGCGACCAATATAGGATATTGCCAGTGGAATAGCGCCCTTCATTGGGCATCTTTCACGCGACGCAGATGAGGGTGTCACGTTACTAGCGAAAGCTAATTCACTTAAATCTACTATTAGCAAGGAATATGTCAGGTTACTAGCGAAAGCTAATTCACCTAAATCTACTATTAGTCAGGAATAAACAAGTGGCTTGCAATTATTACTTGAGAAGGAGGACTCGGTTGTCTTGCCAGCAGACGAAGAAAATGCCAGTATCGCTCTGAACAATTAAGACTGCCACCTGAAGGTGCTACATTGGAAGGCAAATACGGGAAGCTGGTTCAAATGGCTCTGAGCACTATGGGACTTAACATCTTAGGTCATCAGTCCCCTAGAACTTAGAACTACTTAAACCTAACTAACCTATGGACATCACACACATCCATGCCCGAGGCAGGATTCGAACCTGCGACCGTAGCAGCCCCGCGGCTCCGGACTGCAGCGCCTAGAACCGCACGACGACCGCGGCCGGCTGATCTATCACAGGCCATCGTCAGAAACACAGTGAAGTTGTTAAAGGACTATAGTATGGCAGAAGAGGTAGTGAATAAATTGACTCCACGTGCAGCCAGGTCTCCCTGCCTTTATGGATTGTCGAAGATGCAAAAGAAAGGTGTTCCTCTGAGGCACAAGTTTTGAAGTTGCATCCTACGATACGTTGACGACACCTTACTGAATGGCCTCATGGTGGAGATGCACTTAAGTAGTTCATCGACCACATGAACAGCGTCCATCTCAAACAATTATGTTTGAGATGGAGAGGTATGACTGGCTTCCATTCTTGGATCTTTTAGTGGAAGGCAGGAGGCTGACTTGGTCATACATTGTAGAGGAGATCTAAGCACACTGATCAATACTTGAAACGCCAATAGTTTTCACCACCCTGTACAAACGAAACCAGACATAAATACATTAGTACGCAGGACAGAGATTATTTCTTACGACGAGCACATACTGTCCGAATTACAGTATTTGGGAAGCATGTTCTGGGCAAATTGTTACAGGGAAGGAGAGACTGCGATACCTACCAGGTGGTACCGATGAAAGATGTCACGTGCATCGGCGGAAGCCACCAAACAGGGTGCATTTCTTCCATGCATTGGGAAACGGCTAGCAAGAAAGGACGCTTGCTGCGGAGACAACGACTTGAACCAATTTAACGGCCCGCCTCCAAGATAGGAGACAGGTTACGCTCCGCGGAAGACACTGTAGGTCTTCGAGTTCTTGGCGTGTATGGTGCCCCTGTGAATGCCCTAGCATTTACTTGGGACTTACCATACGGAATTTTGCTGAGCGTTGTGCTCATGACACATGACATATTAAACAAAGGGAACTTGAGAAATCGGCAGTGGCTGAACAAAGCCTAGGAAACAGACATAAAATACAAATTGAAAGATGAAATTCTTGACTCATGCATAATCATATTGGGATTCTAAATGAGACAGCAGAAATTAAACAGCAACAGTTTTAACAGAGACCATGAGTATACACTTAAGAGGGCATGAGGGAGAGCTTTGTCTTGTACAGCGGAAGTAAAGACGAATGATTAACGATTATATGGAGGTGGGAGCGACAGTTTCAAATGTGGTACTGGCCTCTCGCACTAACTTAAGTCGTTGGGTCCCGAGCTGGAGCTTCCATAGGCTGTTAGTCTCGAGTTCTGCGAATAGACATAGGCGAAACTCCGTCCCATCTCCGACAGGCAGTAACTTTAACTCCTGATGATAATGATGGAGACAGCTATCGAAAGTTCGAGTGATGTGACTTTTAAAATGGTTCAAAAGGCTCTGAGCACTATGGGACTTAACATCTATGGTCATCAGTCCCCTAGAACTTAGAACTACTTAAACCTAACTAACCTAAGGACAGCACACAACACCCAGCCATCACGAGGCAGAGAAAATCCCTGACCCCGCCGGGAATCGAACCCGGGAACCCGGGCGTGGGAAGCGAGAACGCTACCACACGACCAGGAGATGCGGGCCAACGTGACTTTTAAACCGAGAAGTTTTTATTGAGGGATGCAGTCTCTCGACCGTACTGTTAAATCTATACATGGAAAAATCAATGACGGAAATAAAAGAAAGGTTCAGAAGTAGGATTATTATTCCAGGGGCAAGGATGTCAAAGATAACGTCTACTAACTAAAGTGCTGTCCTCGGTGGAAGTGAAGAAGAATTGTTGAGCACACACTACGGGTTGACAGTAAACAGAAGATAGACGATGGGAATAAGGTGCAGGAAAAGTTAGATTAGCGATAAACTTCACACCAAAACTGGTGACGCAATGGAGACGAAGTATAGAAATGCTGTTACTTTGAAAGCAAACTAACACATGCCGGAAGAGGCAAAGATGACATAGCAATTAGGCTAGCACAGGAAAGGAGGACATCCCTCGCCAAAAGAAGGCTACTAGCATCAAATACAGACTTTAATTTGAGGAAGAAAATTTGTGAATGTGCTTCCGCACAGAGTATGGTAGTGAATTTTAAGGAAACCAGAAAAGAAGGAAACCGAAGCATTTGAAATTTGGTGCTATAGAAGAAAATAAATGGGCAGGCGAAAACAGATACTGGAACACATCCAGCACAATTTTGAAACGTAGGGTAGAAGTGCTACTGCTTGTTGAAGAGGTTGGCACAAGAAAAGAATTCGTGGTGGGGCGAATTAGACCACTCGGAAAACATATGAATATAAAAAAAGGCGCCCGCAGTTAATGGCGGAGGAAGGTAATTGCATACCATCTATAATAGAATCATGCCTGTTAAATCACTGCTGCGTTCAAACCTGCGCGGTAATGAGACTCCTAGATACGCTCGTGAGTATCACGAGTAACTTGAGTAATCGTGGTAATTCGGCCATTAATGAGATGTTAGTGCCGTTCACTGTTTCTCCTGGGTGGACATAAATGTGAAATGTACAGATTACATGTTTTTACGATAAGTATTGTATGAATAACTTGCGAGTTTTGCCAAGGAACAATATATTATGCTACAATGTATGCCTATTCCATGGAATTGAGATTCTGTGTTCTAACTCTGACCTCTTTTGTCATTAATATTCTTCTTTTTGGCTTATGATCTGGACGTTAACCGTAAGGAGCGTTTAACGAAGGTTCACATTGCTGTATCAGCCAATGTAAGTTATTAACAAAACTGAAAATAGAGTTGTTTGTGTCTTAAAAATTGTGTCCGTGCTGATATCATTTGTAATTCTAAACCTTGCTTGTCTAGAGTAGACATTGGCCTTAACAGAAATTCTTCATTGTTAGGTTCCACCTTAAAAAATAATTAAGAACTTTCTTTTAGTTCATTGTAGAGGCGTTCCGCCGGTTAGAAAACTAAACTTTTCTTTGAGATTCTACGAGCCTTGCGGTTGCTACAAATAATTTAATAAGGTTCATTTTCAATATTTCTCAAAGTTGCGAGATAACATCCTAGGCAGGGAGGCCTTGGTCACACGATCCTAGTTCTGGTATAAGTTTTTATTTGCAAAATGTACGCTTGTTGTCTCTTATTGGAAATAAAGACGAAACCACGATTTTGAGTTACGTATTTATTGTTGCAGAGTGAACAGACTGGTGAAATATTCTCTGATGATATGAGCACATGACTTTTAACTTGACGTCGACTAGGCATATATTGAGGAATATCTGTGATGAGTATTTACAATTCCGTAACCCCCCGGAACTGAGCTAGTTTACTGAGTGCTTATACGCGTCGGGCAAAATTAAACAACATATTACACTGAAACTTCCTGGCAGATTAAAAGTGTGTGCCGGACCGAGACTCGAACTCGGGACCTTTGCCATTCGCGGGTAAGTACTCTACCGACTGAGCTATCCAAGCACGACTCACGTCCCGTCCACACAGCTTTAATTCCACCAGTACCTCGTCTCCTACCTTCCAAACTTCACAGAAGGTCTCCTGCGAACCCTGCAGAACTAGCACTCCTGGAAGAAAGGATATTGCGGAGACATGGCTTAGACACTGCCTCGGGGATATTCCTAGAATGAAATTTTCACTCTACAGCGGAGTGTGCGCTGATATGAAACTTCCTGGCAGATTAAATCTGTGTGCCGGATCGAGACTCGAACTCGGGACCTTTGCCTTTCGTGGGCAAGTGCTCTACCGACTGAGCTACCCAAGCACGACTCACGCCCCGTCCTCACAGCTTTAATTCCACCAGTACCTCGTCTCCTACCTAAGCCATGTCTCCACAATATCCTTTCTTCCAGGAGTGCTAGTCTGCAGGGTTCGCAGGAGAGCTTCTGTGAAGTTTGGAAGGTAGGAGACGAGGTACTGGTTGAATTAAAGCTGTGAGGACTGGGCATAAGTCGTGCTTGGGTAGTTCAGTCGGTAGGGCACTTGTCCACGAAAGGCAAAGGTCCCCAGTTCGAGTCTCGGTCCGGCACACAGTTTTAATCTGCCAGGAAGTTTCAAATCAGCGCACACTCCGCTGTAGAGTGAAAATTTCATTCTAGAAACACATTACACTGTTAATAACATTCCTACATTAGTTATTTCTCTTTAATGCTGAGCCATTGCGTTAATGTGTGTTTATTTTTTATGTAAGTCACGGCTCATATTCATTCTATTATATTGCACTGATAGTAAAGAAAATGAGTCACAACTATTTTTATTTTATTACATTAAGGGCGCTACTGGATTGTTAAACACAACTTTCTGAGACAAATGTTCGTAAAATCTTTTCCTTGATGATCCTTTGCCCTTGTAGCGTACCGGTTTGTAATCTTGTGTGGAGAATGAGATAAGCTGGTGGTCTACAGAGGGGATGAACGTACTCACAGTGTACGATGAGCATGATGCGCTTGCTGACGCTGGGCGGCACGCCGTTGGAGGCGATGCACAGATAGGCGCCCATGTGCAGCCGGTTCACGCGCTTGATGTGGAACACGCTGCCCTCCACGCTCGCAACTGTAACACACAGAAGCCACGAGTGGTAAGTGCGTGCCTCTGCTCTTACACGTCTGCATTTTGCTGTGGCTCGCGATACAGGTGAGTGAAGGCAGTACTCTGAATGTCTTATAGTAGCAGAGCAATTTCTGCAGAACGGCAGCATTCTGTTTCCAGGAGAAAAAAATTTTTATTTTACCACACCCAATCCTACTGTCTTTACCACAGCAAGTTCCAGTTGCTAATCATTCTCCAGCGTATAATTATGCAGAGTCGCATATAAGGACAGCCTGAAAATTACCAACAAAAGGAACAAGTCGCGAAAATTAAATATCGCTAGAAGCAATTTGAAAACAAATGTCTTAAAACTCGCTAAACTCTTTGATATAGGTACTAACAATTTTTTTGGCAAGGATGAAAATAAAGTGTATATTCCACATGTTCAGTTAACCTACACTACTGCCCATTAAAATTGCTACACCAAGAATTAATGCAGTTGATAAATGGGTATTCATTGGACAGATATATTATACTAGAACTGACGTGTGAATACATTTTGATGCAATTTGGGTTCATCGATCCTGAGAAATCAGTACCCAGAACAACCACCTCTGGCCGTAATAACGGCCTTGATACGCCTGGGCATTGAGTCAAACAGAGCTTGGATGGCGTGTACAAGTACAGTTCGCCACCATTGACCAGACGTTTTCAGTTGGTGAGAGATCTGGAGAAAGTGGTGGCCAGGGCAGCTGTCGAACATTTTCTGTATCCAGAAAGGCCCGTACAGGACCTGCAACATGCGGTCGAGCATTATCCTGCTGGAATGTAGGATTCCGCAGGGAGCGAATGAAGGGTAGAGCCACGGGTCGTAACACATCTGAAATTTAACGTCCACTGTTCAAAGTGCCGTCAGTGCAAAACTGCTGTTTGCGTATCAGAAATCGGTTGGAAACTTTCCTGATGTCAGCACGTTGTAGGTGTCGCCATCCGCGCCAACCTTGTGTGAATGTTCTGAATATCTAATCATTTGCATATCACAGCATCTTCTTCCTGTCGGCTAAATTTTTCGTCTGTGCAAGTCATCTTCGTGGTGTAGCAATTTTAATGGCTAGTAGTGTACATCCTGTGGTATAATTTTCTGTGATAACAAAACTTTACAAGAGAAATAAGTCGCCATAAGAGTATGCTAAGCAAGCGAAAAGGATAGTTTGCTACGCTGACTCACGATTTTTTCTTTGAGGTGTTAATGAACATTACAAATCATGCACTTACGACCTAAATGGATGATACGTACGAGTGTGCGTATCATAGTTACTACGCTCGCCTGCCTTTACTCAGAGATTTCTATGACTTCCCTGTCCGACCGAGAGAGGACATGGCCGGTGAAGGCGATTTAAGCGGCGCCGCCGGCTAGAAAAAGTAAATTACCGACTGCAGTGATTATAGACAGTTTTCCTCGTGGCTGCTGACTGGTCACAACACGGAGAATCGGCTTTGCCGTTCATGGTGAGTGAGTCCGTGCGGCGGATCTTCATTGGCGTTGGTTTCAAGCGGCTCCAGTAATAAGGAATTCTTTTTCAGCTGCGAAGGCAGCCTGGGCTTATGAATATTGTTGAACTGGTTGTTGCCGAGAAAATATTGTATGCTGAGCAGTTTGTGAATCTTATACCATCTGATTTGTCGAATGTGGTTAACGAGACTGGTTTGTAATGTTTGACATGTCAGACATTTATAGTTACCGTCCTCGGAATAATAGTTGATTCACTGCCATTCGGCTATTCTGATAGTACTGGCTCGAGTTAATAAGACGTGTACTAATTGGATATAAGTGCTCCCCGGATTTGCCGGCTTAGTTATATAGAGATTAATAGGGTATAAATTTAGGCTATGTTTGATTGTGTGTTTTATCTGTTGCAGTATTGGTCAATATTATCTGACCTGTAATTACTACTGTTTTGAGGGTTTTGCTAGTCGGCGGTTCAGCCGCAGTTAATCTGAAGTTAGCTTTTGAAAGGCTATTGGCTGGGGGTCAGGTAGTTCGCTGTAGATTTTGCACTGTCGCCAATGAGCTGAAGCAATCTATAGTGACTGGATACTGAACGTCCTTCCAGCTGAAATAAAATTAGTTTTCGTATTTTCCCTTGTTCATGTAAGATGCGTAACATTCACTTAGCTGTAACTTCCACCAGCCTTTGTATTTCTGTTTTATTCCTTATGTCCATGACATAATTTAACCTTGTAACCTATCTTTTGAGCTATTAGATTAATTTCGCATTTAGCGAAATTTCCTTGCCTATATATATTCAAAACAGTATTCCTCCCACAACTTAAATCGACTAACAGTGTCTTAGATTTAATTAAGAGCCTTCGACTGATCAGTTCTTGTGTTTTCTTTTAATCTGCTTACGTATTTGTTAAGTTGTTTCGTTATTATGAATGCATTTTAACAAAACGTTTATCAGTGTATTGTTCTCTAAATGCAATATGTCATCTTCTGCCCAGTCATGCCAAATAGTGATTGTATACAAACTACACTGCCTTCTGGTTCCTGATCGCCTTCAGTGACCACTTTTGCCCTGTTTTTGGATCTTCTTCAGTAATTTTAAAAAGGTTATCTGTCGATCTTTTGCTACAAAATTCTTGTAACTCTGAGGTAAACAATTGTCAATAAAATCCGGTGCGATATTCCTGGCAAATAAATTTATCCCTGGCAATTGTCACTCCATTTCTCCCCCTCCTCATTATAAATAAAAAACAGACAGTAATTCATCTATATAGTAGTGACGATTTTAGTGTCACAGCGAACAAAAATATATGTGCCTCATACTTTCAGTGTCATCGTCTCTTCACGTAAGATGCCGTCCCATCTTTTCTTCTATAAGTCATCGTCGTCTTCCAGTAGTAATAAGACAATTACAGTGTTCGTCATTCTCTCATACACGTCTTCGTCAGTCTCTCACAGTCGTCTCCATCAGTTACTCATAATCAACTTCGTTAGTTACTCATAGTCGACGTAGTCAGTCAGTTACCGTCGATTTCATCAGTCACTATCGATTTTTTTAATCGATTGCAGTCGCTTTCATTAGTTCCAATCGGTGTTGTCAGTCCCAGTCGACTTCGTTAGTCAGTAATAATCATTCTCTCGTACCATAGTTGCCTCAGCTGATTTCGTCAGTCAGCCATAATGACTTATATTTCCTCAGCTCGTAATAGTCGATTTAATCAGTGGTAATCACTTCGCATAGTCGCCTTAGAGAGTCATAGTAGCTGTCAGTCATTCATATGCTATTTCACCTGTTACTCTGTCTTCTCATAGCCGTCCTTGTCAGCCATACCTCCTCGTCATCATCCAACACCGCGCTTTCTGCATTCCGCATGTTAGTAACCGTCCCACCCAATCGTCGTGTGTGGCCGTTGAAGGTTTCACAGTAACGAACAGTCGCCGTTTCATTCACCCCTAAGAATGTCTCTACAACACAATTCCAACTTAGAACAGTAATCTGGAGGTTCCCATTAACTACGTTGCCTACTTGCGCGTCATCCTTTATTCGACGGCATCAGATGGAACAATGTTATTGCTAAATGGACCATCTTCTACCCTTGGGTCAAAACTGTACAGCCTACTAACCACAGCTTACTCTTAAAGAAGCGTCCTACAGTTTTATCGTGCCTTCCTGGTCTTATATTGTCATGCATTGGACCTTGCTTTCCTTACACCACTACTCACTCTATACAACTCATGTACAAAGAGTTAACTTCCTACCTGTGAGAAAACTGCTTGTTCAGCTTAGTTTAAGTTATGAATATTACTTACGTAATCGTAATTCCGGTATTTTGTGACTACACACTTCGTGTAACTTTTCATAACATTTAGAAATATGTAACATATCTTCGCACGCTTGACCAAAGTTGATCAATATATCTCGCAATACTTTCTAAATCCATGTTAATATAAGCTATATTACAAAAAAAAGTCATTCGATACAATCACAAAATGTTTTCTCTAAGTGTCATCAAATAACATTAGTGACACATATGCATAATTTTTTCTCGTAGCCTTTGCCATAGATGATAGTGGATCTGCTCTTACATCTTTTCGACTTTGGTTACGCGAGAGAACTATCCAAATTGAGCCAAGGAGGATATTATTTACTTATACAAACCGTATCAAAAATTCCTTCGCGTCTCTGTACACACTTCTTCTTCAAAAGCTGCTGTTCCTTCCTACGCTTAGTTCCGATTGTTTATATTGAGGCCATTTTCTCTTTAGAGTTTAAAATTTTCAACTTTCGTATTCCGGAAGCTTTATCGTTTTCTTAGTTTACTATTTTAGCCCATTACAATTTGTTACAAAGTCCCGAAAAATTTATGCTGAACGAGAGGCTCCACTCAAAGAGCAGTTTCCATATTTGTTGCTTGTCCGTGTTGACGCAGATAGCTGAAACCCCTCCGAGTGGCGAAAACTGGAAAATATGAGGTACGTAAGAAAATGCGTTGCTCGTTGCTATCATCTGTGAATCTGGAAAGGAATATCAAAGCTCATTTTCCCTGTGGAAGAAACCACCATGCCGCGAAGCTGTTGAAGAATTATCTCCTCTATGTCCTAAGTGAGCGTGGGGAAACCACCAATACTGGAGTAGGTGAATCGAATGGGATTTAAAATGGCTCTCTTGAATTCAAAGATTCAGCCACTGCTGTGAAATATAGAGATATGGGCGGCAATGAAAGCAACGTCCCAATATGAATGGTGGCTGAAAGGAGAGAAGATCAGTGACGAGTAAAATAAGTAATTTTGGATGGACAACAACGGACCCGAGAAGATTTTTCTAAATCGGCTGTTCGGTCGAGTACTGCATTAAATTCAACGTGAAAAGAACAACATGGTAACATTTAGTAAAGTTTCACGACAGAAAAATTCCTAAAAGGAGATTCTTAAACAGTATATTCTCTGCCAGCGATGAATACTTGCATGAGCTTCCTCAATTCTGAAGTGATACTCGCCTGCTTTTACTAATGACGGCTTTGCAGGCTGTCAACAAGCCTAAATAACTGGAATACATCAGTCCCTCATGTGCTTACACTGCATCTAATTTCTCTCTCATTTTCTCTCCCAAAACGTCAGTAAATTGCTGAATTTCAGAAGAACACTCTGAAATATCATGGATGAAACGACAGTTAGACATACATTTTTCCGATATCTAATTACAAAAATAGACCCAAAATGTAGGAAATGTGCATAACGAAGCAAACAAAATCAAATCCGATTATACAAATTTTTTCTTACAACTAGGATGCCATATTTCGCAAATTGACTTCTACCAACACCTGAGTTAACATCTTCATTGTGGTTGCCGGATTCGGAAGTTGGTTGAACAATTACTTCTCTTTACCCCCAAGCTACGATGAATCCTCAAGGTTCTTGAAAGTAAGGCATATGGTTCGTTTCACGTAGCCAGCTTACATCCATGTATTTCCGCCATTAGCTTTTTTTTCTCTACTCACTACATCGTATCTGAGCAAAATCGTCATCAGAGTTGTTTGCGTCATGAGACGAGGCCAGCTGCTCCGTCACCGTGTGACGGTGTGCGCATTAACAAGAGATGCCAGTGAGTAACGTATTTGTCTTCGAAAGAACTCCACGGGTCTTACACTGAGGAAATTCGCCAAAAGTATGATCCCGGGACGCTGTCGGAAACTACCCGCTCCGCCAACTAATTTATTGTTTTCATTTCCTTTCCGCATCGTTACCTGTGTGATGCGAATGAAACGCATTCAAGGATTGTAATTATGATCTTGTTTTCTTGCTTTAAGGTTTTACACCTAGAACAATGGAGGCTAAAATGTACGATTTCAATATTTTGTACTTGAATGTGTATAGTCATTTTTGTGCTTCGTAGTTTTGCTCTAACATTCAGTGTAAAGGTCAAACGAAGTGTGACTGCAAAATAATTTCCTGTGCAAACCATTAGCTAAGGTCGCTCGTTATCTGCGTAGTACTAGCACCAGGACTGGAAATAGTAGGTTTGAATCCCAAAGAGAATGAATCTTTCATGCATTTTTAACATTGTTATTTCAATGCGTATGAATAAATATTGCTATTGTTCGAATGCTAGATTAACGTGTAAAAGCGTTCACGATACAATCGCACGTATTAGAGTAATTATGTTGTGCTGCAGTTCGTCACATGCATATGTAACCAAAGAAGTCGTTAAAAATACGCATCCACATGTGTAATATCAGATATTGTGAGGTACAGTAATAAAAGTGTGTTTAAATGAACTCTAAATCAATGTATGCAGAAAACAGTACTCCTATATCGCTTAGCAAGCTGTTTCCATCAAACTTATTAGTGGCACCTAATCTTTCTCTAGCTTAAGGCGCATTAGATACAGTATGGTTTAAGGTCTACTTCAAAAGCGCTGTCGGCTTTCCTGACAAGTGAGCATTGAACTCTATTTCATTTTGCTGCTCTTATCTTCAGTTCTTTCGTCCCTGTTTCAGGGTGACGATTGCAAATTGCGCATTTCTTCCATTTTTATTCTGTTACCACTCTTATAGTCTGGAATGTCCCTCATCTAAAGCAAGGAAACGAAGGTATAACATCCGTTAGTAAGTAGTATAAATTTTGTTCTGTGCGTACTTGTATTTTAACTGTTTCTGTACAGTGTTTCTGTATTGGAAATAAATGTGGAAATGCACTAAAAAACTAGAGTCTGGGTTTTATAACAGACTCACAATCGTTGATCGGAAACTTATCGCGCAAATCGATATGAGTGTATCGTATCTCCCAGTCCCGAATGCGCCACATGTTAAGCAGCACAGTCAAACGTCATTAGTCTTAAATAAAGACAAATAAAAGATTCTGGTTAACATCTCAACGTCCGTTACCCAGAAATAAAGTGCAAATGTTACAATTTGTTTTCATCTGTTTTCCTTCGATGTCGTAACGTCATTACCTCCAACACCGAGCCATTCGCAGAAAATAAGCACAAGAATCACACTAACAAATTACAAATAAAAGATGAAAACTCACACTGGAAAACTGTTTCTTCAGCCAATACTTTTTTCCTGTCTTAGGCCAATTGGCTTTTTTCCATCGTTTTCGCAGTGAACCGATTTCACCTCTCTTTATTGTTTGTAAAATATTCACCTATTGCTGCTAGAATCTGTTCATTGAGCCGAAACATTTTACTTCCGTAAATGTGAAAATAAGATGAACGTTACAGAAATTCGTACCGCAAATCCCTCATCTTGCCCATTGCCAAAGCACCTTCAAATGTCGAGATGAACCATAATTTTCTTTTCACAAACTAGACATTTTCTACATATTTTTGATCATATTTGCGTTTTACCTGCCAATTACTGTGCTTGCTTTTGCAAAGTAATAAAATGGAAATCCTTCTACTAACACTTGTCATATCATTTGGACAAATGAAATCCCCTTTTCTATCACGTGGCCAGCAAGTGCAATATCTTTACTGCTATTCCGTCTGCATCGTAAAATCTCGTCTCAGTCGCATACGCAAGTCGACATATAAAATAACTTGAATTATTTTTAAAATGCCCCAAATACTGTTGAAAAATTTATTTTCGGATTTGCTTCTGGCAACATGCAAAAAATTGTGCGCATGCGTGCACAGGCTTTCAAGTAGGTCACTCTTCCTGTAAAATCAACCATAATCCTTGCGACATGTTTTTGTCTTTCGTTGTAGTTTTAGGGCGTTTTCCATCAGTTATCTTCAAGAACACAGTCACATTAGAATTCACCCACCCACTACGGAAATGTTAAATATTCTCGACAAATCAACATCTACGCTCTTTGGATTTCCGCTTGTAGGAAACCATCAAAATCAAATACTTGTGTGACAACTCGGTAATCTGTTTATACTTTGTGTGTCTGTGTGTCTGTGTGTGTGTGTGTGTGTGTGTGTGTGTGTGTGTGTCACCCCTTTTCCTGTTAGATCTAGGTCCACGCATTATAGCTGATAAACAGAATTACCAAGCTGTCATACAGTTGTTTGAAAATCAATCAACGTAGATGTTGATTCGACAAGAGCATTTAACAGTTAAGTAATTGGTGGCTGGATACTAATGTGGTTGTGTTCCTGAAAATAATCGATGGAAATAACGTCCCAAAACTAGAACGAAAGATAAAAACATGTCGCATGGTATTTGGTTCATTTTACACTAAGGACTACGTAATAGTCTGCACACGCATGTACATCATCTGTTGAAGGTTATACATAGCGATAATGGGTGTCAGACGTCAGTACGTTATTACTATACTCCTCGTTACAATGTATTTGCATTTCCCAGTAACCCAAAATTATCTGTATAATTTTCTTTCTCCTTCCTGTACATAAATTTTCTCTAGTATTTTTTGTTGTAATTAATGTCTGCATTTCTTGCATCCATGTGGCCGATGGTCTCCTTCTTTTCTTTTTTCCTAGTGGTTTCTGTTCCATGATTCTTTTTCCATAACATATGAGTTGTTTTCTCCCAAAAAATCAGTAATCCAACTTGGAACATCCATTTTCTTCTAGATGAGTTCATTTCTATAACTTTCCTCTTAGATATCTCCGCAGTCCGTCTTAAAAATTCCACCTTAGCTGTCATCAGTCTTTTCATTAATTGGGATTTAAGTGTCCATCTTTCTGATTTATATAATTCTTCTAATAATTGTCTTCCAGACTTTTTCTTCTACTTCCTTCCTAATCTGTTGATCCTATAAAACTCCATTTAATGTTCCAATAGTGATCTTTCCAGAGTTTATTTTTAAATTGATATCCTAATTTTGTCTGCCATTTTGTGTGATTTTTACGCTTAAATATTTGTACTCCTCAGTATGTCTAATGGTTGCCATCCCTTCCTCCAGAGTCACACCTAAATTTATTCTTTCTATTACCATGTATTTTGTTTTACTCATGTTGAACTGAAGGACCCGCTCCAGATAATACATTCAATGTCTTCCTCATCTCGTGTCCAAGTGCCAAAATTAGTTGACCATCAACAAGTTGTAGTAAATGTGTAGTACTACCATTTATTGAGATTCTCAGTTTCCTGCATTTTTTCCTTCCAATTTACCAACACTTTCCCTGTATATATTTTATACAGTGCCGTTAGTATGTCGCATCCTTGATGAAATGTCTTTGTAACTTTAAATGCATGTGAGAGAAAATACTTGCTGTAGAATTTTGGTACAGGATCTGGATGCTTTAAGTGTGGCAAGATTTCAATAAGGTGATTTTAAGCCCTTCCACAAACTGCATAAATGTATCATAGGCTCTTTATATGTCTACAAACACTAAGTGAACGGGATGTTGGTTTCGAATATTTTTCTTTTCAAGTATTTGCTGCAAACAAGACGTATGGTCTATACTTGCTCTTCCTGGTCTGAAGCCAGTTTGTCCTTTTCCCTCCATTTTCTTACATTCTGAGTCTAAAAAAGTATAATAAGCCTTAGAAAAAGTTTTCTCAATTCGTAGCTTACAGTTATCCCTGTATAGTTCTTGCACTCATATATTTTTCTTTTCTTACGAATTTTAGATATAAATCATACTTTCCAGTCTTCTAGGATGGTCTCGCTATTTTAACATTCTTCAAAAAGGTTTTTCTGAAGTTAACATGATTTATCTCTGCCGCATATCAGCAGTTCAGTTGAGGTTCTTGCAATTCCTATAGCTCATCCATTGTTTAACATTTCGATTGGATCATTTACTATTTCTATGCCGAAAAATTACTCCATTATTTTCTGTTGTCTCATTTTTTTTTCATGATTAAATCCGTCCAAAATTCTTACTATTTCCTGGCTTCAATTTTTTAAAATAATTTTCCCAAGAATGGATATTAATACACTCCTGGAAATAGAAAAAAGAACACATTGACACCGGTGTGTCAGACCCACCATACTTGCTCCGGACACTGCGAGAGGGCTGTACAAGCAATGATCACACGCACGGCACAGCGGACACACCAGGAACCGCGGTGTTGGCCGTCGAATGGCGCTAGCTGCGCAGCATTTGTGCACCGCCGCCGTCAGTGTCAGCCAGTTTGCCGTGGCATACGGAGCTCCATCGCAGTCTTTAACACTGGTAGCATGCCGCGACAGCGTGGACGTGAACCGTATGTGCAGTTGACGGACTTTGAGCGAGGGCGTATAGTGGGCATGCGGGAGGCCGGGTGGACGTACCGCCGAATTGCTCAACACGTGGGGCGTGAGGTCTCCACAGTACATCGATGTTGTCGCCAGTGGTCGGCGGAAGGTGCACGTGCCCGTCGACCTTGGACCGGACCGCAGCGACGCACGGATGCACGCCAAGACCGTAAGATCCTACGCAGTGCCGTAGGGGACCGCACCGCCACTTCCCAGCAAATTAGGGACACTGTTGCTCCTGGGGTATCGGCGAGGACCATTCGCAACCGTCTCCATGAAGCTGGGCTACGGTCCCGCACACCGTTAGGCCATCTTCCGCTCACGCCCCAACATCGTGCAGCCCGCCTCCAGTGGTGTCGCGACAGGCGTGAATTGAGGGACGAATGGAGACGTGTCGTCTTCAGCGATGAGAGTCGCTTCGGCCTTGGTGCAAATGATGGTCGTATGCGTGTTTGGCGCCGTGCAGGTGAGCGCCACAATCAGGACTGCATACGACCGAGGCACACAGGGCCAACACCCGGCATCATGGTGTGGGGAGCGATCTCCTACACTGGCCGTACACCACTGGTGATCGTCGAGGGGACACTGAATAGTGCACGGTACATCCAAACCGTCATCGAACCCATCGTTCTACCATTCCTAGACCGGCAAGGGAACTTGCTGTTCCAACAGGACAATGCACGTCCGCATGTATCCCGTGCCACCCAACGTGCTCTAGAAGGTGTAAGTCAACTACCCTGGCCAGCAAGATCTCCGGATCTGTCCCCCATTGAGCATGTTTGGGACTGGATGAAGCGTCGTCTCACGCGGTCTGCACGTCCAGCACGAACGCTGGTCCAACTGAGGCGCCAGGTGGAAATGGCATGGCAAGCCGTTCCACAGGACTACATCCAGCATCTCTACGATCGTCTCCATGGGAGAATAGCAGCCTGCATTGCTGCAAAAGGTGGATATACACTGTACTAGTGCCGACATTGTGAATGCTCTGTTGCCTGTGTCTATGTGCCTGTGGTTCTGTGAGCGTGATCATGTGATGTATCTGACCCCAGGAATGTGTCAATAAAGTTTCCCCTTCCTGGGACAATGAATTCACGGTGTTCTTATTTCAATTTCCGGGAGTGTATATTTAGTTGCTGAGTGTGTTTGCAATTTTTTATCAGTATTTTCATTGTCGTCCATGATTTTCAGCTTCCTCCAGTAACATTATTATATCTATTAAAAGTCCGTTCTCAAGTTTTATTTTTTGCCTCTTATTTTTAATTTTCCCTTGTCATGAATATAATGTATTTAGCCGTCTTTAAAAGTTCTCTTTCTCTACATCTAAATCAAAACAATACCATCATTTTGTCTACTTGCAATTAATTATTTCAGCAAGAGCTTCTCTGGCTGCCTCATGTAAGGTTTTAAAGATGTATTTACTCTGTTTATCAATTTTATTTCAATTAATTTTTCTGTACAAATTTACTTTACTTTCATTTTCTAGGCCATGTAAATAAAGTTTTGGACTCATTACTTCCGTTTAGAAGTTTTACTCGCTATTAACATTTTCTTCTTTACTTGTCGTATTTACACAATGAAATTTTAGAGATCAGCAGACGATGATCACTATGTGTCACTTGTCTCTACGCTCTCAGGTCTTTTGTGCTTAAGGCTGTTTTTTGGCTAGTATTAAGTGCTCAATGACTGCATTTAATTTAAGTGTATTCTGATGTCACGTACATTTATGAATTTATTTATGTGGATAAAAACCTTTTAGAATTTTTTCATGTATATTGATTAATCTCCGTTCGTGATACTGGCGCAAAACGTGACCTCCCTGCGACTGCATACTCGTGACGTGTATTGGTACATCGTCCGCCCCATACTCTTCTTCGACGATCATCAGGACTCAGAACCTGCACTCGTCGGTAAACAGAACTTGATGCCATTGATCCATGTTCTCAGTCCCATTTCAGGTGGTTCCTTCCACATCTTCTTCATCACCTGGTACTAGAGAGCTTTGCACTGTTGTTCGAGATGGGCGCCTAGAGGCCAGATTGATGGTAAGGAGGTGGTTGCTTACTCTCTGGGTCTTCAACATGGTTTTTCGCAGTTATCTTGTGTTCTCCTCGGGACACCTTCGAGCCATAATTTGTAGGTATCGACAATCAGATGCGCTTGTTGATTGCTGGTGTCTATTAGTTGACAGGTATTGTATTTCTTTATTTTTTGTTTCATGATACATTTCGGATATTCAAATGATGTCGCAGTGATGTACGGCAGCTCGGCCACTCAGCTGGCAACTTCCATTACTGGCAATGGTCCTTCGAAGCATACTGACACGCTAAAAATGTGCAGGAGCAGCGTTTTCCCCTTCACGTGCATCGTGCTCTGCTGACATGCACTGACCACGCTCGTTAACTACTACCTTCATTACACAAGTGAACGTTCGTAGCGATATCCTGTGTTCAAAATAACCTTAAGAAAGTAGAAGCGAGGTGCCTAAGTTTTTAACAGTGTACCCAAAAGTATCCGGACAACTATTAGTGGAAATCAGTATTGACGTATTAAATTGTGCTGTGGACACTTTCAGTGAAATGTGTGTCTGTGGAGGAATGACAGCCCATTCTTGCTCAAAAGACGAAGCCAGAAATGGTAGTGATGTTATTCGTAGGGGTTGACGTTCTAACCCATCCCAAAGGCGATCCATTCGGCCCTGTTCGGTACTCTGGGCATGAAAACCATTTCAGGAATATTTTTTTTTGTCCACAAAGCATTGCCTCATGGATGCTGATTTATGACACAATCAGCATCGTCAAATTGTTCTGCTGCTGTACGGAGTACTCAGTGCTTTAAAGTGTTGACTTATCCTTGCGCATTTAGTGTTTTCGTAAGTGCGATAAGAGGACGATAACCTGAATACGAAAGACGTCCCGATACCGTACCACTACCTCCTCCCCATGTCACACTTGGCACTACGCATGATGCCGGCCAGGGTGGCCGAGAGGTTCTAGGCGCTACAGTCTGGAACCGCGTGAGCACAACAGTCGCAGGTTCGAATCCTGCCTCGGCCACGGATGTGTGTGATGTCCATAGGTTAGTTAGGTTTAAGTAGTTCAAGTTCTAGGGGACTGATGACCTCAGAAGTTAAGTCCCATAGTGCTCAGAGCCATTTGAGCTACACATGATGACAGGCGACGTTAACCAGGCATTTCTTGAATCTGAACACTTGCATCGAATTGTCAAAGGGTAAAGTGTGAGTTACCACTGCAAATCTTTCATTCTGTCGTCCAGTGACCAGTGGCGTCTCTCTTTACACCATCTCCAGCTTCGCTTAGAATTCACTACAGAAATTTGTGGCTTGTGATTAGCTGCTCCACCATTATATCCCACTCTTTCTAATTGCTACCTCGACTGCTGGAACTCACGAGTGATTCCTTTCGCTGATATCATGGGGTGTTTTACAAGCACGCTACGCACTGCTCTACCGTCTCTGTCCTCAATGCATGAGGGCTGACTGGTCTTGGTTTAACTGTGGTTCTTACTGCGCGCTTACACCTCGCAATAGTATTATCATAAAGAGACGTATCTAATCCTGGCAGCAAGCCTCAGAGTCCAGCTATCTGTCCTAAGAACCCGAGGTGCGAGCACTACCGGCGAGTAACTGTAGCCGTGGCAGTCTGCACCTAGCAGGAGGAAAACAGGATCCCACACCTCATTCGTCGATAACCATCGTTCATGGTTCACAGTGCAAGATCCAAGTTCCATCCACTTTAGTAACCTTCCACCTTAAGAAATCAAGTACAACGAAGATCTTTTAAAAGAAACGTTGGTTTCTCCACAACAGATTTTTTTTTAATATTATGACGCGGCATCATCCCTACATGTCACCAGAGGAGGGTCGGTAAGTATAAATGGGGACTGAGAGTATTGTGTTGTCAGTAGAGAAGCAGTAACAACTGAATGGGTTGGTCATGAGAGCTCAGTGGCTTCGAGCGTGGGCTAGTTATTGGATGTCACCTGAGAAACAAATAGATCATGTGCAACACCATTATCGATTGTGAGTAATTGGTACAGTGTAATTAAGTGTATGTAATTATGAAGCGTTTATTCTGTATGAGTTAAGTTCTTTGAATGTTGGAGGGAAATGGGACTTCAATACGTATAATTTTTTTAACTTAATTGTGTGCTTAAATAATGGAATTTTATAAAATATGTCTGTTTGTAAAAACTAAATTGTATATAAATAACTGTTTCATACTTACGGAAATTATATGATGTAACTTAAAAGGCGTAGGGAAACCCCTCCACTACGGAAGGGGCTTGGCGCGCAGGAAAAGGTGGAAGGGGCGGTCTGTCTGGGTCGCAAGAGAGGGAACACATTGGGCAGTTAGTGGCCAGCAGTCGCATAGTCAACACCGCAGGTGTCAAGTGAGCCGTTCTGATACCAAATTTATGATAGAACGGCCTCGGATGTTGTTCCGGCTGTGAGATGGTGATCTCGCATTTGGAATTGCTCTAAAAATGATTAACTCGCCGCCGTGAAGAAATGAAATAGAGCATTAAATAGCCAGAGAAGAGACCAGATAGCCGCCACGTGTTTGCCACCACTATTGCGGCACTGCTTGAACTACTGTGGAAAACAGATATGTATGTGTGTATGAACCAGTGTACTTGTCTGCGCGTTTTTGCAATAATAACTGAAATGTTGCAAACTTTGTGTCTGACCATTGAAATTATCCGTTTCATGATCCCAAGTACCGTCCCACCCTAAAAGTGCTAAAGACCGAGTATCCTGTTTTTTTAAAATTTAAATGTGCCTAAATTTCAGTGCTAAACAGCATAAATGTTGTTAGTTAAAACTACTTGCTTCAAAAGTAGTAAAAGAGGCACACAATACTGAAGTAACGAAAATCTTTACTGCGCTATGAACTGCTTTTACTTTGAAAATGCTAATGTTTTAATACTGATGAACATAATTGTGGTTCGTTAAAATCACTTGCTTCACAAGTGGTGTTATAAGGCACTTAGTTTTGATCCTATTTGAAATTTAACTCTAATTAATATCAAATGGGATTGGAAATCAGTATTATTATAAAGGAAGGAACAGTTTAAGAGCTTCAACTTTAATCTTTAATGGCAGGAGAAAGTTAATTTGAACCTGGGTGTTTGCTCATGAATCTGAAACATTACCACTGTGGAATGAATATGAAATGTGTTATTTCAATGTCATATTGCATTTGTGATGTGTATATGTGTGTTAGTTAAACTTGAACTCTTGTCAGGTACTACTTAGTTTTGTGTTGCCTTTGGGAACAATTTTTTGTGCTGAATTAGTCAAAGAATGTAGTGATGGTTGTAGTTAACAGGGGTAAAGTTGCTTTTACATTTATGTGACTGCTAACCTATGCTTTTGATAATTACTGCTACTCACTGTGCAGTTCGTCTGGTCGTTATATGTGTTCATTGCACTTCACTAAGAAAGAATTAATGAAAGTGCCTTTTGAAAGAGAATATATAAACCCATTTAGAATAATGTTTACACATTATTATGCCGAATTAGGCTGGCGACCGTTTTTTGTTACATTTATATAAATTTTCTCCACTTTCAATATTTCTAAATTATAGTCTTTCTGCTTTCTACTAATTGCCACCCTTACGATATCACGTTCGATTCCCTCTGTCCGTTGGGTTAATGCATGGTCAAGCTTTTCCAAATTCCTCGCAGAGGAAGGTCATATTTGGCATATTTGACATTCTGCTGTTGCGTTATACAGGGACGTTTCATCCCTTCTAAAAACTACCCACGTCCACTGTCTTCGTTGATCCATTATGGATCGTGGGACGACGGCTGGCATGAACTTCTTGATACATTAATTTACCAACAGCCGTATGCATTGTAGAATATTTTTTAAATTATAAACTTCTGTATGCTACCAGTTTCGGCATTACGTTGATGCCATTTTCTGGGCCCACACATCATAGTCGTGAAATCACTATACACGGGAGGAGCCATATAACTGGATCCGTGAATCAAATCGTCCTTTCTACCAAGAGCTGTTGCAGGACGATTTGATTCACCGATCCAGTTATATGGCACCTTCCGTGTATAGCGATTTCACTACTATGACGTGTGGGGCCTGAAGATCGCATCAATGTGATGCCGAAACTGATAGCACATAGAAGTTCATAAAATGAAATAAATTTCTACAGGCCGGCTGGTGTGGCTGTGCGGTTCTAGGCGCTTCAGTCTAGAACCGCGTGACCGCTACCGTCGCAGGTTCGAGTCCTGCCTCGGGCATAGATGTGTGTGATGTCCTTAGGTTAGTTAGGTTTAAGTAGTTCTAAGTTCTAGCGGAATGATGACCACCGATGTTAAGTTGATCGTCGGTAAAGCAGATGCCAGACCGAGATTCATTGGAAGAATCCTAAGGAAATGCAATCCGAAAACAAAGGAAGTAGGTTACAGTACACTTGTTCGCCCACTGCTTGAATACTGCTCAGCAGTGTGGGATCCGTACCAGATAGGGTTGATAGAAGAGATAGAGAAGATCCAACGTAGAGCAGCGCGCTTCGTTAGAGGATCATTTAGTAATCGCGAAAGCGTTACGGAGATGATAGATAAACTCCAGTGGAAGACTCTGCAGGAGAGACGCTCAGTAGCTCGGTACGCGCTTTTGTTAAAGATTCGAGAACATACCTTCACCGAGGAGTCAAGCAGTATATTGCTCCCTCCTACTTATATCTCGCGAAGAAACCATGAGGATAAAATCAGAGATATTAGAGTCCACACAGAAGCATACCGACAATCCTTCTTTCCACGAACAATACGAGACTGTAATAGAAGGGAGAACCGATAGAGGTACTCAGGGTACCCTCCGCCACACACCGTCAGGTTGTTTGCGGAGTATGGATGTAGATGTAGAAGTCCCATAGTGCTCAGAGCCATTTGATCCATTTTTTTAAATTTCTACAATACATACGGCTGTTGCTAAATTATTGCATCAACAAGTCCACTGTTGTTGATGTGATTACGAAGTGGAAACAAGAAGGAGGAACCGCGGCTATACCAAAACCAGGCAGAAGTCACGCACTGACAGTCAACGACTGTCGAGCCATGTGGAGCGTGGTTGTAAAAAATCGCATGACATAAGCGGAAGGAATCACTTGTGACCTCTAAACTGCTGTTAGCAGTTTACATAGCACTGCGAGTAAGACGTCGCAGGCAAGAAGGAAGAAAACTGTAACCAATGTGAACGAGCGAACCACCAAGCACAGCGAGTTGCTGATACCACAGCACAAGTCCTTTCCGTTCTCCTCTCGCCTTCCACACAGCCACCGGGCAATTATGAGCAAGCATTTTTGCAGACGCAGCCCCTCGGCCAACTTGCGGTGTTATCTGGCCAGTACTGTGGGTGGGATGACGCCCACACAGCAGGTAGCAGGTAGCACCTGGGCGCGCTATCCCACGCCACAGCGATAAGCGCCTGGGCGCCGCGCCGCCGTTCCTCAACAGCGGCGTCCATCACGGCGCGCCTCGGACGCCGCCAGATAGCGCGCGTGCGGCCCGTGTCCAGGCCGGCGTGCTTTACAGCCGCCACGCTGTATCGTGACAGCGCTATCACTTGTCCCGGCCGGATTATGCCTGCCACACTCGCAGTAATAGCGCTTCGCACTTTACAGAGGCAAACGAGACTCTTGTACCGCAACGAAACTTTCTTTACGTCTGAGGACGGTGCATGGAACTGGAGAGTAATTTATGTTCTCAGAGACAAATAATACGGACCATCGGTGAATAATATCCTTATAGATGGCAATTTCAACCGAGATACAGTGTCTACATACAGGAAATAAAATTGAATTCGACTGGGATGGAGACAGCAGTTTTCGTGCCACATTGTTCTTCTGGGTCCATTGTTTCGTGAATAATCCGTAATCAAAGGGATAAGTTAATCAATTTTCACTGGTCTTACGTTTTGTAGTAGTTGCGTTCACAGTTTAATTTATTGGAGACTAACTTCGAGCTTATTCTTCTTTCCATCTTTCCGTGAGTTCTCTACACCGTGCGGCGTCCCTCGCATCCTAGTTTCCATCTCCTTGTGTCCTGCCAGTCCCCTCCCTGAATGGCCCTATCTTGTATCGCACACCTCACCCCACCGTTTCAATATAGCCGGGGTGTTCCTCTTTTTATGCGTAGCGGACATCACGTGCCATATTTCAGAAGGCCATGTTTCCTCTGGCATTTTCAAAGAGGTCCGTACCATGTTAGCCGTTTATGTTCAATCGTGTTTACACTATCTTTTGTAACTCCCATCTGTTCTCGTAGCACTTCGTTTCTTACTTTGTCTCTGCTTGTTACTTGAAAACTTATTCTAGAAAACTCCACTTCCATTGTTTTTAATTTCTTCTCATTGACCCAGGGAACATCCCACAATTTAGCACCATGCAAAGCAATGATCTCAACTATAGTTCTGTGTACCCTCCTTTTCAAATTTTTTACATCGAGTTATCCCAAATAATGGAGTGTAACTGCTTACTTGCTACATTTCCCTTTCAGCTTCTGTGTTTTATTTCCTCGTTGCTTCCATTTTTATCCTAAATAGCTGTCCCTAAAGATTTACGTGATCGACTACGCTTTACTATAGTTCCATCAACCCTAACCAGATCTCTTCTTATACCTCCGGTAACCAAGTACTCAGTCTTTGTAGAGTTAATTTTTATGTTCCACTGCCTTTTTAATATATAAGACACATCCTCTTCTTTCTCGGCGAAGAAGAACTGATCGTCGGCGAAATCTAGGGAGAACAAGATGTCATCATCTACTTTGATTCCCACGTTTTGGCACTTTCTTTTCCAACTTTCCAGTCCTTTGCCCAAAAATGTTTTAAAGACGGTAGGCGCTAAGCAGCATCGTTGTCTATATCCTTTGGTAACCTTAAGTTTCTGTGATAGTAACTTACAACTTCAACATCACAAGTATTTCCTAAATGCAGCTTCCCAATAGCTTGTACATACGTAATATTGTCAATATTCTGGTTTTTCTTTGCTTCCCACATCGTAGTAAGTGGTACACTGTCACAGGCCTTATGGAAACCTTATGTTATGTGCCGTAATACATTGTTCATTTTCAAATATTAGCTGCGTTTCCGAAGTACATTTAACGTTACAACTACGACAGACAGAATAAAAAACAAATGTCAGTGATCAGTTGCCTAAAATTCAGTAAAGTCATAGAAAATGTCCAAGTGTCGTCACCGTATCTGGAATCTAAGTAACAAGCAAGTCTGACTTCCAGTGGACTACAGTTTCATGAATAGTGAACACTACCTACCAACCCTACCAAGATCTGCTTCGTTGCCTAGAAAGTCCAAATCCTCCATCTGGGCCGGCCGGTGTGGCCGTGCGGTTAAAGGCGCATCAGTCTGGAACCGCGTGACCGCTACGGTCGCAGGTTCGAATCCTGCCTCGGGCATGGATGTGTGTGATGTCCTTAGGTTAGTTAGGTTTAATTAGTTCTAAGTTCTAGGCGACTGATGACCTCAGAAGTTAAGTCGCATAGTGCTCAGAGCCATTTGAACCATTTTTTGAACCTCCATCTGGCCGACACAGATAACGTTCAGAAGATGTCCTTAACTGAATTGTACAACCAGCTGATGTTTACGTTAACTTCCTTCTTTCTACTATCCAAGCCGCATGTCTTTTCTTTACAGCGACAGTTGGCCAGTCATTCAGATGTCTCACTGATAACATATAAGCATATGCATGTGTAGATGAGTTTATTACAATGATCATTCTTATAGCATGCATGATGCTATATTTTCAATAACATTTAATAAGTAATGAAATGATGAATTCGTCACAAGTTAAATGTTTTAAAGAATAAATAGCTTTGTTAAGTTAGCATATAGATAAACTTGAGATGACAGTTACACAAGACTTTTCACATTCATTTCATTCACATTCTTTGCCTTGGTGCTCCTTCTTTTACTATTGTTGTCACCTACCGTAAAATATCAGTTTGTGCAGTTGCTCTCTTATAAAAGCTATTTTCCTATAGTAAACGTCTTCGTTCTATTACACTCCTGGAAATGGAAAAAAGAACACATTGACACCGGTGTGTCAGACCCACCATACTTGCTCCGGACACTGCGAGAGGGCTGTACAAGCAATGATCACACGCACGGCACAGCGGACACACCAGGAACCGCGGTGTTGGCCGTCGAATGGCGCTAGCTGCGCAGCATTTGTGCACCGCCGCCGTCAGTGTTAGCCAGTTTGCCGTGGCATACGGAGCTCCATCGCAGTCTTTAACACTGGTAGCATGCCGCGACAGCGTGGACGAGAACCGTATGTGCAGTTGACGGACTTTGAGCGAGGGCGTATAGTGGGCATGCGGGAGGCGGGGTGGACGTACCGCCGAATTGCTCAACACGTGGGGCGTGAGGTCTCCACAGTACATCGATGTTGTCGCCAGTGGTCGGCGGAAGGTGCACGTGCCCGTCGACCTGGGACCGGACCGCAGCGACGCACGGATGCACGCCAAGACCGTAGGATCCTACGCAGTGCCGTAGGGGACAGCACCGCCACTTCCCAGCAAATTAGGGACACTGTTGCTCCTGGGGTATCGGCGAGGACCATTCGCAACCGTCTCCATGAAGCTGGGCTACGGTCCCGCACACCGTTAGGCCGTCTTCCGCTCACGCCCCAACATCGTGCAGCCCGCCTCCAGTGGTGTCGCGACAGGCGTGAATGGAGGGACGAATGGAGACGTGTCGTCTTCAGCGATGAGAGTCGCTTCGGCCTTGGTGCCAATGATGGTCGTATGCGTGTTTGGCGCCGTGCAGGTGAGCGCCACAATCAGGACTGCATACGACCGAGGCACACAGGGCCAACACCCGGCATCATGGTGTGGGGAGCGATCTCCTACACTGGCCGTACACCACTGGTGATCGTCGAGGGGACACTGAGTAGTGCACGGTACATCCAAACCGTCATCGAACCGATCGTTCTACCATTCCTAGACCGGCAAGGGAACTTGCTGTTCCAACAGGACAATGCACGTCCGCATGTATCCCGTGCCACCCAACGTGCTCTAGAAGGTGTAAGTCAACTACCCTGGCCAGCAAGATCTCCGGATCTGTCCCCCATTGAGCATGTTTGGGACTGGATGAAGCGTCGTCTCACGCGGTCTGCACGTCCAGCACGAACTCTGGTCCAACTGAGGCGCCAGGTGGAAATGGCATGGCAAGCCGTTCCACAGGACTACATCCAGCATCTCTACGATCGTCTCCACGGGAGAATAGCAGCCTGCATTGCTGCAAAAAGTGGATATACACTGTACTAGTCCCGACATTGTGCATGCTCTGTTGCCTGTGTCTATGTGCCTGTGGTTCTGTCAGTGTGATCATGTGATGTATCTGTACCTAGGAATGTGTCAATAAAGTTTCCCCTTCCTGGGACAATGAATTCACGGTGTTCTTATTTCAATTTCCAGGAGTGTATTTGGAGGCACTCAATGTAGTCAATTTTCATCTGTTGTTAACTCACAACGTGGATGTGATGTATTCAAGATCTCTAGTAATTCATTGTAGCGCATACGTCCATATTCTGTCAAAAAAGTTTTCTGGGTGTGGTGCCGCGACATATTATATATATATAAAAAAAACTATTATTGGTGAAACCACGGTTTCAACCACTGTTGGATTCACCAGTAATAATTTCTCGTATTAGGACTCCGTACCATAAAGAAAAAACTTATATGACAATGACTCTGGCCGCGGAAGCCTACGTAACTATGTATATTCCTGACAAAGCCTAATGATACTGTCGGCTGATACATGGAGTTGATACCCTGATGTGTTTAAAAATACCTTTTGACTGAGTATAGCATAATCTTCTGTCACCACGAGTTCAAGAGTAACGATAAAGAGTCTTGTTCAGACAAGTACCTTATTTTTACCAGAAATAATGGCACTAGAATACTTTACTCGCATTCGTGAGACGTTCGTTCGGTTGTCCTTGTAATTGACGTGTCTCAATAATTTAAAAATTATTTATCGACGTGGGGCTATGGATGACACTTCGACCAAATAGCTGGTTCACATGGCTTACCTCTTCAGTCACTGCTATTCGCTGCAGTTGTCAACGTAGCTCCACGTTCAACGAGGGCACCACTCCTATTCGTCATCACCGATTCAGACCAAATTTATGATTTATGCAGGGCTTGGCCGGAAATGAAAGTGGAAGGTGGGAGCTCCAGTTTGCCAATCGTTTAGAAAGAATGGCATTTTTGACGTGCACCGGATGTGGCATGAGTAATTTATGTTAGTGTAGTTGCCAGGAAGCGGTTGGCGTGGAGAAAAGAGTACAGAACGGTAAACCGAACCTTACGGGATCAACTCTCTATGCGGAAACACCTTTATTTTCAATTTTTTCATGACGTACACTACAAATATACTAAAATAATGCTCAATTTGTTGTATTTGTTAATATTTTCATCAAAGGCATGGAAAAAGGCAAAGGATAACGTTGGATTGCAAATACATTTCCAAAGAGGAATTGTACTTACAAGACGTACTAGGAGAATGCAAATAACTTTCCAAGGGGGGAGGGGGTTGTAATTAAAGCGCATAGGTAAAAAAAAAGGTTAAATTGACCCATTGAGGGAGAAAAAGAAATCAGATGCCAAGAAGTTTGCATTAAAACATGAAAGGTGTCGAAAAGAAAGGTATGGAACAGCACTGTGGGTGTAATTGAAGTATTCAAAAGTAATCACCAAAGGCCTTACACAACTATCCCACGCAGAATCCTGTGTATGCGACAGGAACCAGTCCTCTATTGTGTCTTTCCGTTCGTCGTCCGATCAGAGCAGATGTCTTTTCTTAGCGGAACAAACACATGGTAGTCGTAGGGTGACATAACGAGGCCTTATCCTCACGCTGCTCCCACTTGAACTTGGACCTTGAACTTTGTGTGACCTTGTGTGGACCATCGTTAGCGTGGAGCAGAATCATCCTATCCGTGAGAAGCCCAGCCCGTTTTCTCTTGGTCGGCTTGCGTAGCCTACGGAGTGTCTCACAGTACACGTCTGTGTTAACGGTTTTTCCGAGCTTGAGGAATTTGATAAGTATCGGACCTCGGACGTCGAAAAAGGCGGTGGGCGTCACCTTGCTGCTGAGTGTGAAGCTTTGAACTTTTTAGGAGGTGACGACACTCCATTCGCGTCCCTAGATTCTCGCTTCGTTATCCTGAAATGGCATATACAAATTTCAACCGGTTTGGTTGTTATAAGGTTTCGTACTTTTTCATTTCAACATTCTTTACACATTGACTTGCACATCGCCATGTATTCAAATGGCTCTCAGCACTATGGGACTTAACTGCTGAGGTCATCAGTCCCCTATAACTTAGAACTAGTTAAACCTAACTAACCTAAGGACATCACACGCATCCATGCCCGAGGCAGGATTCGAACCTGCGACCGTAGCGGTCGCGCGGTTCCGGACTGTAGCGCCTAGAACCGCTCGGCCACTCCGGTCGGCATCGCCATATATCCTCGCCAACATTTGGCGAAATGTTTGTAATGCTTGTTTTGTTGCCAAGCTGTGTGATGAAAGAGAACCTTTTTTGAATGTTAACCAAGTCTGTTTTTCCACAGAAACTTTAAAACAATTACGTAATTGAGAAAATGTGATCTTTATAACCTGTACAACATGTTGAGACAGTTACTGCTTCTAATACTTTATACGACTAATATAATTTACTGTAAAATAATGGAAGTATGTAATTTTGTAAACGACGTTCTCATGTACACATTATAGCCCCTTTCTGGAAATTTATCTGCAAACCCAAATTCCACTTTTCCATTCCTTTTAATGCGTTTAATGAAAAGATAACTAAATGCAACACGTTGACCATTATTTCGGTTTGCTTGCAGTGTAAGTAACGTAACATCAGAATTGAGGATCACGAAATTAAAGAATTTTTCTACCTATTTAACAAAATAACCCATGAAGGACGGACCAAGGATGACGTAAAAAGATTAATATTGACAATAAGATCATTCCTGCCCAAGAGAAATCTGTTAGTATCGAACATAGGCCTTAATTTGAGGAAGACATTTCTGAGAATGAAGCACAGCATTCAGAATGAAATTTTCACTCTGCAGCGGAGTTTGCGCTGATTTTGAAACTTCCTGGCAGATTAAAACTGTGTGCCGGACCGGGACTCGAACTCGGGTGCCGAGTTCGAGTCTCGGTCCGGCATACAGTTTTAATCTGCCAGGAAGTTCCAAAGCACAGCATTGTGTGTTAGTGAAGCACGGTCTATGGGAAAACCGTAACAGAAGAGAATAGAAGCATTTCAGATGTGATGATACAGAAGAATGTTGAAAATTACGTGGACTGATAAGGTACGGAATTAGGTCTCCGTAGAATCAGCGAGGAAAGGAGCGTAAGGAAAACACTGACAAGAAGAAGGGATAGCATACAGGACATCTATTAAAACATGAGGGATTAACTTCTATGGAACTAGAGGGAGCTACAGAGGATAAAAATTGTAGAGGAAGACAGAGGTTGGAACACATCCAACAAATAATTGGGGGCGTAGGTTGTAATAGCTACTCTGAGATGAAAAGGTTTGCATTGAAGGCGGGCAGTATCGAACCAGTCAAGAGACAGGCGACTCAAAAACAATTAACTTTCCGCTGCGCCAACTGCTACCGGGAAACCATGTTAACACAAGCTGCTCATGATTCATCTGGCCTAGGTCACAAATGCTACTGTTTTTAAATCCTGGGCAATGTGGAGCTCTCACACTTGTCACTTTCATTTCTGGCCAAGCCTAGGATGTACCATAAATTTGGACGAAACTGGTGGTGACGTGGAGGAGCGTATCTCTTGTAAGTTACAAGTAGCTGTCTTCTCCTTACTTAACCACGTGTCCACCCGTTCCTGTGAGTCATTCTTTCAGCCCTGTTATTCGTGATGCACTCTATCCGTCAGACATGACCACACTAGTGGAGGCATCCAACAACTCTTCAAACTTTTTGGTGACAAATCTTGTTGGAACCCCATTGTTTTGCATTTGAGCTTGCCATCCTGGCGTGTGTAGTACTTAACAATATGACTCAGAAAATGAATTATGAGAGACATACCATTAAGACACAAGCTACATTACTGTACTCAGATTAATTAATAGATGATGAATTAATAATGAAATTCTTGCTGTATGTAATAATAGGGGATATTGCCTAATATCAAAAATGAAAGTACTTAAGTTGCTAACACAAGCAACATTTGAATAAGCGCAGTAATTTATTGATTACTGTCTGACAATAAACGAAGTTGAAAATATTTAAAAAATGTACCATAAATTTCAAACAAATTCAGTTTTCTGGTTGGCGATGTTACTTCGAATCTTTCAAATGGGCAGCTATACCCGCAACTGATGTTCTGAAATAACTCACGATTTTCCTACTGTTCGATTATAGTGACCGCTTTGCTGAATATTAGATTGGATAAAACATTTGCGTCTACCAATGCACTGATGGACATAGAACAGATTGTCCTGACGTGCCAGTACAGCTATTACTGTTTGCCATAAATTATCAGTTCAATATACGCAGAGTGTTGCCTCTGTATCTGGCTCTTTGAAGTACAACACTAGGATCGTTATTATGCAGGCTCGAATTTAGGACTCCCATTTGGCTGCGACAGTGGAGACCGCAGCGTGTCAAGAGTGCCCAGTGCCACAACTCGTATCGAAGTCCTCTCTGTCTGAATAGAACAGCCTGCTCTTTTCTTCCTGTCATGAAAACGTGACCACCAGTCGTTTTACAAGTACTCTCTCTCTCCATCGATGGCGTAATTGCTTCTTCTTCTGCAAAATATTCCAGCAAGAAAGTAAGTCACATTAAAAAATTCCAATCACTTCTCTGTCCTCCCCTCTTCTCAAAGTAACTTCCCTCTATGTGATACAACCTCATGACGTTATATGAATTTTAATAATCGGCGTTTCCACGTCCAGCAGCTAGCCTCGCTTCGCAGATTCTGGGAAAGTTAAAGAACTGAGCCCAATGGCACTGTGCTGCTAATTCTGTGGCATGATTTTTTTGGAGGGCTGGAGACTCTTATTTGCTGAAGGCACTATCCTTAGCACGGGCATTGCGCCTGCCTCCCGCTGATGCAAGTTCTTTCTCCCATCCCACAGTTATCTGCTTAGCCAGCCTGACAGGAAATGTGTCCGGTCCACCAGGGAGAGGCATGTCCACGCGATTTTCTCCCTGACAGTGCTTCTCTGTCTACCTACGGCATGATTTGGCTCTGTTTCCGTAAATGCCTGAGTCCCACCTACATAACAAGACCTGCATTTTCTGCCAGACCTGCATTTTCTGCCAGATCCCATTTCGCCCGTCCTGAGTCCACCGTGTGTGCGATTCCCAAGCTCTCCCAGGAAAGCAATGAATAGACCCAGCACCAGGTTAAATGTGTGTTAATTAGTACAAGAAATCACCTATAAGTTGGCCCATACAGTCACTGCAGTCATATTTACTCTTGTAAACTGTTGTTGTTAGACCTGCGTCCTCATTATCCTCTGGTTGAATAAATTATCAGAAAAATGGTTCTGAGCACTATGGGACTTAACAGCTGAGGTCATCAGTCCCCTAGAACTTAGAACTACTTAAGCCTAACTAACCTAAGGACAACACACACATCCATGCCCGAGGCAGGATTCGAACCTGCAACCGTAGCGGTCGCGCGGTTCCAGACTGAAGCGCCTAGAACCGCTCAGCATCACTGGCCGGCAATAAATTATCATTCAGAATGAAAAAAGGCAAGCAAAATGGCTCGTTACTTTTCAAACTGGTGAGTAGTAGTGGCCGCTCTCGATCATGCCGTACTTAAGCTACATTTTTCGATTGTAGGTTGCCTACTTCGATGTTTCCTATGTCGACTCATCAGTATTATTTTGATCTAAGAGATGTGGAACAACATTTGTTTTGACAAATATGGAAAATGCTTGAAAATGACGCTCTTCTATTGGGGCCAATAGATGAGAGTGTTTGTGAAAAAACTGGCTTTAGGTAAGATCAGAGTTCCTTTCCTTAATCCTCGATGCTAATTCGAAATAAGCGCTACGTGTGTATATCATTTCACGCAAATGCTGGGATGTCTTTTTTCACAATGGTAGCGCCGATTTCCATCTTTATCCAGGCGAGACAGTGCTCTGTCTCATTGATTTTACTGTCAACGAGATAAGTAAACTGGAATTGCACTTCGAAGGAGTTTAAATCCCTTTGCTGTTAGTCCTGATTTCTAAAGGGAAGGAATATTTGCCTACAGTATGCCGTCAACAACGGTGGATCACAGGCTTGGATTAGCGAAGTAGAGGATGGGAATGGAAAAATGTGTTGTTTACAGACGAACCATCCCGGCATTTGCCTCAAGAGATTTTATGGAAACCACGTGAAATCTAAAGCTGGATGGCCTGAAAGGGATTTGACCCATCGTCCCATTGAACGCCAGTGAAATATGTTAAACACTTCCCTCGGCATTCTGATTTAGGTTTACCCCGACTTCCTTAAATCGATTGAAGAGTATTCCGAGAAAAGGGCTCTTCAACCTTCCTCTTGTGGTTCGTACCTACTGACTTCAACGCCGATGAGTCATTAAAATCTAATCTAATCTTCCTACCTTTCAGCTATTAAATTTCGGTAGCGGAGATGTATGAACCAATTTGTTCTAATATTTCGCCCATATACTTCTCGACCATCTTCAGAGTGAGCCGGAAGAGTGAACCTGTAGCACACGCTCCGTCCTTCTAAACTCACGGAGCACGCCATTGCGCATGTTGCCACAGATATACAAGCACTAGAGACATTGATCAATGGTAAACAAGTATGCATAAATTGAATCTGTAGTTAAACGTTCGATTCATGCTGGAGCTTCCCTGTAGTGACGTCTTCGCGAGTTTCTTTAAGAACTCTGCATGATTTGTCCAGGCTGAAACCGCTGTCTCTTCTTTGTCTAACGTGTTTCAACTGCTTCTTTCACCAGCGAGTCTCATCCCAAGAATACGATATCTACGTTAAAATTTCGACATTTTCATTCCGCATAGAGTAGCCGGAATCGATGCAGTGCTATGTCACCAACGATTTATGGGATTGTAGGAGTCGGTGTTCAATGCATCTCTCCCGGACCGTACGATTCGGCTGTCCGATGTACGAAAGGCCGCTCCGGTATGGCATCTTGAAAACTCCAACATTGCACATGGAACTCAAAGGCACGAAAAATCACTTTAATTTAGCACTTGGTCAATATCCAACTTATTTTTCATGAGAAATTTCCCACGTATCGGAGAATAAGGCATGGATTAAAATCTCTGTATCTCTTCGTGCTTGTTCCTTACGTCCATTTTAGTTCTTATTCATAGCGGCTTAACTCTCTGTTGTGAAGAATACCGAATTTCTACGAAAACACCATGTAAGTGTAGTAGATCAACCTACGATCTGCTCTCGCCAGGAACGCTATGTGCTCTGTGAAGGTCCTTTTTCTTCTCATCGCTATTCAGTTTCGTTTCTTTAGCCTTAATTTGTATTCCATGCTGGCTATGTTGCTCACTCTTTTCAAAAGACATTCGAAGTGTTGGTCAGAACGGTCATGTCGTGTACATTAGTTACTCCTTCTCTCATACTTTTATCACTTTTCTGAAATCCTTTCCACTTCACTTATTCCTTCTCCAGCTTACAAGTTAAGCAAAAAATTTGGAAATTTGTGGTAAGATCTTATGGGACCAAACTGCTGAGGTCATCGGTCCCTAAGCTTACACACCACTTCATCTAATTTGAACTAACTTACGCTAAGGACAACACACACACACACCCATGCCCAAGGGAGGACTCGAACCTCCGACAGGAGCCGCGCGAACCGTGGACTCCTCAGACAGCGCGGCTACCCGCGCAGCACAAGTTAAGCAACATAATTTATGATCATATTCCATATTTCTTACACGAACTTTGCTTAATTGATCTTGATTTGTCTCTTACTCCTGTTTGATTTTTTATAGATATAATGGATGACTAATTTGATTTTTTACTTGTTTCTGTTCGTCTCACGAAAGAGAACGCCATTATTCCTTCTTCCACAACCGAAATGTCTCTAAGTCCTCAAATGATACATTATATCATGATTTTACTACGCACTAAGATATAATTGCTCTTCTTATTCAGTGAAATCAAATACATGCAACCGAAAAATAAATACAGGGCGTTTCAAAAAGAAAGAGCAGATTTCAAACATTTATTTCTCAAAAACTACAAATGATAGAAACACAATTCCAACGGTCCTTCACTCAATATGAGTACCAAATGTTACACAACAAATATCAAAACTGTACCTCAATATGAGCACCATTTGTTACACGACAAATATCAAACCGGTATCTCATTTCTTGCCACACACGACGCAACTGGTCTTTAGTTACCGAATTCACGGCCGCAACAATTCGATGTCGTACCTCTTGAAGAGTAGCGGGCATAGGTGGGACATAAACACAGTCCTTTATGTACCCCCACAAATAAAAATCGCAGGGAGTAAGGTCTGGTGACCTGGGAGGCCACAGACGATGACATTGATCTTGTGCTCCTGCTCTTCCAATCCACCGTCCTGGAATGGTGTTATTTAGGTACCGTCGTACAGGTTCAGAGAAGTGTGGTGGGGCGCCATCTTGCATGAAGATGAAGTGATTTGAATCTTCCTGAAGTTGAGGAAATAGCCAGTTTTCTAACATGTCCAGGTAAATGGTTCCTGTGATAGTTTTCTCCATGAAAAAGAAAGGTCCATAAACTTTGTTTACCGAAATTGCACAAAAGACGTTAACCTTTGGTGAGTCTCTTTCATGTTGAATAACGTCCCTCGGAGTTTCACTCGCCCAAATTCGTACGTTATGCCGATTAACTTTACCAGAAATGTGAAACGTTGATTCATCTGAAAAAATTAATCGTTCGGCAAAATTGTCCTCTTCCATGTCCTGTAGAATTGCAGTTGAAAATTCGAACCTTTTGTTGTGGTCGTCAGGACGCAATGCTTGCAATAACTGCAGTTTGTACGGCTTCATGTGCAGACGCTTACTCAGAACGCGCCATACCGTTGTTTTAGACATGTTTAGTTCGTGACTTGCCCGTGTCGTGGATTTTCTAGGGCTCCTTTCGTAAGCTGCACGGACACGCTCGACATTTTCATCCGATGTGCGTGGACGACCCGTGCTTTTTCGCTTGCAGATGCAACCATCTTCTACGAATCTGTGATGCCACTCATAAATTTGCTTATGACGAGGCGGCTGTTTGTTGAATTGACGGCGGAATGCACGTTGCACACCAACAATGGGCTCTAACTTTGCAAATTGCAGCACACAAAATGATCGTTCCTGTGGTGTCGTCGCCATTTTCCTACAAACAAACGCCAGCGCCACTGCGGATTTGCATGGAACTTCTGCGCGGACCATTGAAAAACTTTGAACCTTTCTCTGACAAGAAACGTTTGAATTGTGTTTCTATCATTTGTAGTTTTTGAGAAATAAATGTTTGAAATCTGCTCTTTCTTTTTGAAACGCCCTGTATTAGTCACCCAATTAAAGGAACACACTTGCCGTTTCGCAGCACTATAAATGGTGTAGAAATGGTAGTAGGCAGTCATATGACCTTTCTCTGCCAACGTAAGCCATGGCAGTTAAGTGATGGGTGTCGACAGTCGGTTGTGTGGAACCAGAGCCGAAATATATGTCGACGAGACAGATTGACGGAAAGGAACAATGGGATGCGGATGTGCTCACGACCACACAGCAAAAAAAAATCTTGTGATTCGCTGGTGTATCACAGGTTGTCCTATGTGTCTAAAAACAGTGTAAGATTAGTAGCTCGTAAAAACTACAGTCTGTTTTACGCCTCACATTGATTGCTATACCAGTGACTGCAGATCCTACTCATTGGAATCGGATGCTTTGTGGCTGGTGGTGGCAAGGAGGGAGGGCGCGGGGGGGGAGGGGGGCGTGGTTATGAAGTTGAACGAAGAATAATTTAAAAATTAATTTTTCTGTCCCCTAATAACTGGCGACATTAAATCTCACTTGTAATTCTTCTGCTGTCCCGACAGCGATCGGCATTAGGCTCCATCAAGTCTAACTGGGTTTCAGTGATTAAATGATAAAGACACAACATGGAGAATCCGCAGACTAAAAAAGAAAACAGGCGGTTGTGGTATGATGTTGCACGCATTGAGTCAAGAAACACGTTAAATGAGAGGTACCCTGTTATACGTGAATTATGGCTGATACTCGCAAACGAAGTTAAGAAACTGCCTATACCCGTCTTGCTGCAGGTCAAGACACAATAGCAATCAAATAGGTAGAATTACGGACATAATACTGAATGGTCGAACTCCTGCATTAAGAGAGAGTACACCGAGAGATAGCTGAAACACTACACGTCATAAGAATTGACGACACCAGCCCAGGTAGGGGCGGTTGAGACTGCTGTTACGGACGGATGATACGATTTTCACACCAACCGGTTGGCGTACACGTTATCGCGTCGCGTCGGAATTACTGCCGATTAGTACGCGGAAACTGATTACTAACCATGCTGGATTGTGTCGCGCGGTCAGTGACAGCTGTCCATGTAACCAGCATGCACACCTGTGCATAATGGCGGACTCTCACTCTTGGACGATGGTCACGAACTCGCCCCTACTAAGCACTGGCTTCGACTGCTGTGTTGAGACCGTCTCCCGTCATTTTTGTGTTCCAAGACCCAAATACACAGTCTACCTCCGGCGACAGGAGCTCTTTGACCAATTTAACAGGTGGGTCTGTCTCGCATTCGTTCCGGCCCTTGACGTCAGTGTCGGCACCTTCACAGCCGGGACGCCTGGAATAGCGGGTCTTCCGCATAAACGGCGGACGGGGCGTGTATGCCGCCGCCGCCGACGAAGAAGTACTGCAATTCGAACTAACAGCTACTTTAGCCTTTAGTAAGACGCCATATTGTACCTGTTCTATACCACTATTAACAGCCGTCAGAGCATCATAATCTCTTCACTAGCCGGGATTCATGTCCATAGAATAGCCTACGGAGGTCACAAATTGACGGGGAAAATTAATTTCGTATGATTTAATTGGCAGTTAATGAACTCGACTTGTAAACTACTGGCCTGATTAGCCCATGACTTACATCAGTCGACTCGCAATATAAAATCAAAGCTAAATCTATTATCAAAGATACTGATATGTTTTCTTAGGGACCTCTTACCTTTTCAGATGGCTGGACTAGCTGCTACTTTGCCTCCATGTGTTCTGTGGCTGGGTAGCATAATATATCAGTGCTACAACCTCGCCAAATGGGAGTCATATGAAGCTACAAATTCCATTGGGCCACAGAATACAAAAACCAGATAGAAGCTGATTGAATGTGTGTGCTGTCTGGTATGGTCTGATGATTTAATATTATGCCTGTCTCATAAAGATACAAGTTGAGTTTACCGATCAGGGCGTGTGGTTAAGACTGGACGTGGTTTAGTGATGTTTTGGGGACATTTTCGCACCATCACTTAAGCTCATATATTCAAGTCACCTTGATCATGAACATTCCCTGTGCCCAAGTGTTGCCCTTTCTCCTAAATCTTCATGATGAGTATGCTGTGAACACTCCTATCTTTGAAGGTAACATTCGTACTTACAGGTTTCGTTTGTGGCTAACACTCAGGCCCGCTATCGCAACTCGACTGGCCCTCTAGATCATTCAGTTTTAACACCACAGAAAGTGTTTGGAACCATTTGGAATAGAGGATGAAACGTGGCAGTCCATAACCACACAACCCTTATAGTGTTACAGGATAGATTTTCCAAAACTGCTCCATAACATTAATTAATAGCCGGCCGGGGTGGACTAGCGGTCTAGGCGCTACAGTCTGGAGCCGCGCGACCGCTACGGTCGCAGGTTCGAATCCTGCCTCGGGCATGGATGTGTGTGATGTCCTTAGGTTAGTTAGGTTTAAGTAGTTCTAAGTTCTAGGGGATTGATGACCTTAGAAGTTAAGTCCTATAGTGCTCAGAGCCATTTTTTGAACATTATTAATAAACCATTATTCAGACGAGGATATCAAGTCCATTTAAATTAATAACGTTGTTTTTCGATAGATTCGAGGACCTGGTGGTAGCCTTGAGGGTGGCCAGTACGTTTTAAACTTTCATTGTGTGAGGAGCTTACAGAATCCCTCTTAGAAATGATATGAGCTGCAAATGGAAACGCGGCACAGTGTGGGAAGTAACCACTGGGAGCCGGAAGAGGCCGCAGGTGTAGATGTTTTTATTTGCTAAGGAGGCCCGTGGGTGGCTCAAGGAAATGCGATTGCAAACATGCAGCAGTCTTTATTAGACGATACGTAAAAAGACGCTTATAGTGGAAAATAATTTCTGTCCACTGCCCCACTCTAAGAGAGAACTGAGCAGTTTCGGTTAACCACAGCAGTTTCATTAGGAGATGCGGAATTCTTGCAATTGTTATAAAATTTTCATTGGTTATGAATCTGAAAGTATAGTGCTAATGGCTACCGAGATTCCGGCGCTGACAGAACCAGTTATATTTTGTGGAGGAAAGACGAAAAACCATTTCAAGGCATGATGCAGTTCACCAATTCGTCTTAGATCTTCAGGGGGAGATGACTACACTTTAGTACTGAGGAGAGAGATGTCTTTTCTTTAGAGATGATTACAGATGCCGGGGACTCTCAGCTACTATTGAAGCCATCCTCTGCGCCTGAATACTAGGAGACTGGTGAGCATGGGCCGCATTTGAGTGCTTCATGGCGAGGGAACCACGAAGTTATTTGTTTCAGTCAAAGTTTCGTTTTCCTGAAGTAATGGAAACAGCGTGCTAGCTTAGTCGAGAGAACTGGTGCTTTTATGTTCTCTTCTGGGCCTTTTCGTTAGTCCTCACGTTATTCAGCAGTCGCGCTGGCGATTTGTATCATTTCTATCTAGAATCCACCCACCTGTACACATTTTTGTACACTTATACCCTTGTGTAATTGTTTATACTGCTTATTCAGTGACTAGAATCACTTAGTGCGCCGCGCGGGATTAGCCGAGTGGTCTAATGCGTTCCAGTCATGGATTGTGCGGCTGCTCCAAGCGGAGGTTCGAGTCCTCCCTCGGGCATGGGTGTGTGTGTTCGGCCTTAGGATAATTTAGGTTAAGTAGTGTGTAAGCTTAGGGACTGATGACCTTAGCAGTTAAGCCCCATAAGATTTCACACACACACACACACACACACACACACACATATTAGTGCATCTAGCTATAAACCAAATTTTTTTAGTGACCATTAGTTTCATTTCGTAACTTGATGGAAACTTTTATCACTTCATCAATGGGAGCTGTAGTACCCACATCTCATCCCCAGTAATTGTTCTACGCTGTGCAGCTTCCTTTTCCATTTCACTTGGTCTCATGGAGAGCAATCTATTCACTGTAAAGGATTCAAATCACCTAGCAGCTCAGCGTTATGCTAAATGCACACCCCACATTAGCTCTATAGGATCTAAGCTGTCACAGCTTCCAAGATGCTACTCCAGGCGATTGTAAAATTCATGTGCGCAACGGAAAATATTGAACGCTAAAATGATGATTTGGCCCTGTCTGACTACCTCCTGAAGCAGATCTTAGGATCTCTTAATGCTCTTTAACACATAAATTACAACCTCAACATAAATGAATGACTAAGACAACCAATACTACTAAATGATAAAGGTTGTTTCTCATTATACCTTTATTGTAGATTAAAAAACAATCCTTTATATTACAGATGTCTATATATCCTGACTAAAAATTGCTGATCAAATGCTCAACTCTGCCCCTTCTACGGCCACGCGATCTAACATAAATAACGCTAAATGACTGACATCATCTACGTATCAAACACTACAAGACACTACTTTCAAAGATGATCTGCGGTGCTGTAGAACTTCAGTGGCAATAAATTAATGTGATCACAGCTGTTTACCTTTATGGCCCTAATAAGCCGAATCAGTTAGCAAAATCACCATACGTAGTGCTTCCGGTGCATCGGAGCGATGGTTCTCGTACACGTCTGAGACGATGGAAGAACTCCAGCCACAGAACAAAACTCTTTCAAACACTAGGACGGCAGAAGCGGTCCTCTGACTAAGATACTCTAATACTGTTTCCTCCTCTCTGTGGTCTACAGACGAGAAACGCGAACTCCCAGCCACAAAGACGGAGTTCAAATAACGTCTCAAAGTAAGTACAGGCAGAAGAAGTGCTCTCAATCACTGCATGCTGCGTGCTCAACGACGACTTCCAACCCGGAGGCGAAGACCAGAATCGTATAAGTTCACAACAGTACAGTGCCTAACCGTTCTAACTGTAAAATCACCTGAGAGAAAAGACAGCAAGTCCGTCTGTACCAACAAAGCCAATACTGAGCTACCGTCAGACACGGGCACTCAAAATAGAAGACCACTTCTCTACACCGCTGGCCTCCCAGCACCGCTCGGCTCCCACTCCCTCGTAACTCAGAAAACGAATCATCTTCTCGAAACCACGGAGTGTTCTCCGTCTCTACAGATACTTCCAAACGCAGACCAACCATATTTTAGTGTTTTGTCGTCCAGCGAGGAAAGTTTTTGAGGGAATACCTATACTCATAGAATGGTACGCTTCTGAGTAAAAATCCGCGGAAATAACCCAGCCTGCATGATTACCGAGGTGACGCTTCCTCGTCCTTCTCAGCTGCGTCCAAGATTTTCGTAGTTTCCGAAGTATAATCCTTCTGGCCTAGCTACAAAACCGGCCAGCCGCCGCTTGATTGTGTTTCCGCGCCCTGGTGTCCAGACTGTCCGTCTTGGTAGTTCCTGTCTCAAGCAGGACCAGCACATCTGTACGGGCGTTTTTCCCACCCAGGGTTTGAGTTCCGCCTGCCGTTTCATCTCCACTGGCGTTCCAACCTCTACTAGTATAGGCAGTCATTCATTACGCCGTTTTTTATAATAAAGACACTCCGTCATCTTTCATGCAAAAGCGTTAACAATTATTTACAAGGCGTACGGGACAATGTCAGTTTTCTTTAAATATTCATATATACGACGTACAGCCTATCAAATGATACCTAGTTGTGGTTGTAGATCACGGCAAAGTATGTAGATGAGTGCCTGTAAGGTGCGAAATAATAGCCACCTTACAAGCTAGATATGGCTTTTGCATGATGTCTTGTGGGAACGACTGATGGTTTGTTTCCATGTCCCTACTTTCAGGGAGTACCTTTCCAGTTTTTATTTCCGCTTCTTAGTGTATGATTCAATTCGGAAGTTTATCAGCGCGAAAGTCAAATAGTTTTGTATGTGGTCGCCCGTGCCTTCTTCGGAAGTGTCATAGTGACCTACTTTCTCTCTCTGAAATCCCGTGCGCTGTCAGTTCTGTTATCACCACATCCTCTTTAAATTTTATTTCCTACTAACTGAGTGCTCGGCGTTCCCCTAGTATGTATTTATTCCAATTTTCTATTAGTCCATCTACTCTTTTCCGTCTCTCTGTTCATCTCATCCATCCCCCCCTTCTCTCCACCTCCTCCACCCGTCCACTCTCTATCCGCTCCTCCCCATCTGTCCATCTCCTCTTCCCTCCTAATTTCATCTCCTCTTTCTCTCTCTTTGTCAATCAACACCTCACCATCTCGGCGTCCACCTCTTCCTCCCATCTATCTGTCCATCTACTTTCCTTTCTGTATCCATCTCCTCCCCCCCCCCCCCCCCTCTCTCTGCCGGTCTCTTCATCTTACTTTTCTCTGTCCACTCCCTCATCTCTCTGCCTATCTCTTCCTCCTCCTGTCTCTCTTCATCTCCACCTCATTCCTCTTTCTGTCCATTTCCCCCTGCTCTGTCCATATATTCCTCCTCCTATCTGGGCTAACCTCCATCTTCCCCTTTGCTGTCTGTCCATCTCGACGTCCTCCCTTCTTTATCCATGTTATCACATTCAGCTCAATAGGAGGCTGATGGTTATTACCCCTGAAGTATTTCTTTCCAGTTTGTAATAAATATGCAATAAGTAATGAGAAGTAGCAGAAATGAGAACAGCGATAAACATAATATCAGGATTGATGGTCACGAAGTGTATGAAGTTAAGGAATTCTATGTAGGCAGCAAAATAACCAATTTTAGACGAAGCAAGGAGGACATCTGAATCTGGAAAAAACTGCAATATACGTAGGCCTTATATGAGGAAGAAATTTCTGAGAATGTATGTCTGGAGCACAGCATTATATGGTAGTAGAACATGTGTTGTGGGGAAACCGGAACAGAAGGGAATCGAAGCATTTGAGATGTGGCGCTACAGACGATTGCTGAAAATTGGGTGGACTGAGAAGATAAAGTCTGAGGAAGTTCTGCGCAGAATCGGAGAGGAAAGGAATATGTGGAAAACACTGAAAAGGAGAAAGGACAGGATGACAGGACATCTTTTAAGATACCAGGGAATGACTTCAGTGGTACTCCATGGAACTGCAGAGGTCAAAAACTGCAGAGCAAGACAAACATTGCTATATATGCAGCAAATATTTGTGGACGCAGGTTACAAATGCTACTCTGAAGAGAGGAATTCTTGGCGGGCCGCATCAAACCAGCCAGAAGACTGATGATTCAAAAAAGAAAAAATAAATAAAATAAAATAATCAATGTGTGTATCCAAATTTGACGTAAATCGGTCCAGGGGTTTCCACCATGACTTTTTCCCAACCTCTTATGTCAAATATATTTCACACATACATAACAAATTTCACGCTCATTTGTGCACCTGAACGTCTAGCGAATTTTACCCAGCAGTTTCAGTTTCACGCAGCTCAAAGTATATGATGTCGTATCACCTGAACGGTGTTTTGTCCAATGATATAATTTTGCAGGTAAGTCCAGTGGTACGTGCGCCTACGGTCTGCGAAATGTTTTGTGAATAGAGTTAGTAGTAAATGAGAACCAAATTAAAACGTGTATGATGCGAAAGTTTCTCACGCGTCTTGGTGTTTATGACGTCATATCTCCAGAACTATGTGTCGTACAATAATATCTATTTCTAGATACATTCAGCGTCATATATGGATTATGTCTGCGAAAGTTGTTACGAAAAGAAATAGTAACAAGGAAGTAACAAATTTAAAAGTCTTGCATGATGCGGGAGTTTTTCACGCATCTCAGTGTTCGTTATGTCATATCTCCTAAACTAAATGTCGTAGAAAGATGTATTTTTTTTCTGTTACATTCAGCAGTACACGTGAATATGGTCTGAAAAGTGTGTAACGAATACAGTTTGTAGTAAAGAAGTAATAAATTAAAACGTCGTGCTGCATATGGTATTTTACACCACCATGAATAGCTTAAATGGTCGACGACGAGAAAAATTTCGTAAGGTTTCAAAATTTTGTGTTAAGTGTGGCGTAAGTCTCTAAGCGCTCTCATTCTCAAATATCGGATGACTAAAGATGGAATATTCTCGTGTCGTGGGCTACACTGCTTTTTCACCCCACCGTCTTTGTAGGAGAGTGGTTCTTACCCCCCACACTTCATTGTTTCCAGACAGAAAATAATGTGTGTACCAAATTTGGTTGAAACCGGTCAGTTGGTTTAGGAATATTATATATTTCCATAATTTGTATGGATGCTGTACAAAGCTGACAGCTGGAAGTAATTACCTGATGGTAAAATTTCCCTTGTAGCAGAGTTCCCGCACTCGATCCTCGGCCGCGTGGAGATTGTACAGGGTGGTCCATTGATCGTGACCGGTCCAAATATCTCACGAAATAAGCGTCAAACAAAAAAACTACAAAGAACGAAACTTGTCTAGCTTGAAGCGGGAAAGCAGATGGCGCTATGGTTGGCCTGTTAGATGGCGCTGCCAATGGTGAAACGGATATCAAGTGCGTTTTTTTAAATAGGAACCCCCATTTTTTATGACGTATTGGTGTAGTACGTGAAGAAATATGAATGTTTTAGTTGGACCGCTATTTCTCTTTGTGGTAGATGGCGCTCTAATAGTCACAAACATTTGGCTCACAATTTTAGGCGAACAGTTGGTAACAGATAAGTTTTCTAAATTAAAATACAGAATGTAGGTACGTTTGGCCATTTTATTTCGGTTGTTCCAATGTGATACATGTACCTGTGTGAATTTATCACTTCTGAGAACGCATGCTGTTAGAGCGTGATTACCTGTAAAGACCACATTAATGCAATAAATGCTCAAAATGATGTCTGTCAACCTTAATGCATTTGGCAATACGTGTAACGACCTTCCTCTCAACAGCGAGTAGTTCGCCTTCCCCAATTTTCGCACTTGCATTGACGATGCGCTGACGCATGTTGTTAGGCGTTATCGGTGGATCACGATAGCAAATATCCTTCAACTTTCCCCACAGATAAAAATCCGGGGATGTCAGATCCGGTAAACGTGCGGGCCATTGTATGGTGCTTCGAAGACCAATCCACCTGTCATGAAATATGCTATTCAATACCGCTTCAACCTCACGCAAGCTATGTGCCGGACATCCATTATGTTGGAAGTACATCGCCATTCTGTCATGCAGCGAAACATCATGTAGTAACGTCGGTAGAGCATTACTTAGGAAATCAGCGTACGTTGCACCATTTAGATTGCCATCAATAAAATGGGGACGAATTATCCTTCCTCCCATGATACCGCACCATACATTAACCCGCTAAGGTCGCTGATAATCCACTTGTCGCAGCCGTCGTGGATTTTCCGTTGCCCAATAGTGCATATTATGCCTGTTTACATTACCACTGTTGGTGAATGACGCTTCGTCGCTGAATAGAACGCGTGCAAAAAAATTGTCATCGTCCCGTATTTTCTCTAGTCCCAGTGACACATCTGTACACGACGTTCAAACTCGTCGCCATGCAATTCCTGGTACATAGAAATATGGTACGGGTGCAATCGATGTTGATGTAGCATTCTCAGCAACGACACTTTTGAGATTCCCGATTCCCGCGCAATTTGTCCACTACTGATGTGCTGATTAGCCACGACAGCAGCTAAAACACCTACTTGGGCACCTTCATTTGTTGCAGGTCGTGGTTGACGTTTCACATGTGGCTGAACACTTCCTGTTTCCTCAAATACCGTAACTATCCGGCGAACGGTCCGGACACTTGGATGATGTCGTCCAGGATACCGAGCAGCATACATAGCACACTCCCGTTGGGCATTTTGGTCACAATAGCCATACATCAACACGATATCGACCTTTTCCGCAATTGGTAAACGGTCCGTTTTAACACTGGTAATGTATCACGAAGCAAATACCGTCCGCACTGGTGGAATGTTACGTGATACCACGTACTTATACGTTTGTGACTATTACAGCGCCATCTATCACAAAGCGAAAAAAGTGGTCCAACTAAAACATTCATATTTCTTTACGTACCACACGAATATGTAATAAAAATGGGGGTTCCTATTTAAAAACTCGCAGTTGATGTCCGTTTGACCTATGGCAGCGCCATCTAGCGGGCCAACCATAGTGCCATCTGGTTTCCCTTTCAAGCTAGACGAGTTTCGTTCTTTGTAGTTTTTTCGTTTGATGCTTATTTCGTGAGATATTTGGCCCGGTCACTATCAATGGACCACCCTGTATATTCCCCTCTTCATTACAGAGCATCACTCCCAACCTACGTTCTGAATTATTTGTCGGATGTATTCCAGCCTCTGTCTTCTACACTTTTTGGTCTCTGAACCTGTCTCTAGTACCACGGAAGCTATTCCTCGCGGTCTTAATAAACGTCCCACCAGCCTGTCCCTTCTTCCTGTCAGAGTTTTCCATATATTCCTAACATCGACGATTCTACGGAGAATCTGTTCACTCCTTATCAGTCCACCAAATTTTAAATATTCTCTCTAGCGTCACATTTGAAATGCTTCGATTCGCTTCTTTTCCGGTTTCCTCACTGTCCACTTTGTCATTACCATTTAAGGCTTTGTCCCAAACGTACCTCCTCAGAAATTTATTCCTCACAAATTAAGACCTATTTTTGTTACAAATAAACCACTCTTGGCTAGGAACGCCCTTCTTGTCAGTGCTAATCTGCCTTTTATGTTCTCCTAGCTCCGTCAGTCATGTGTTATTTTGCTGCTTAGGTAGCAGAATTCCTTAACTTCATCTATCACATTATCACCAATCCTGATATTAATTTTCTCGATTATCTCATATCTGCTACTTCTCATTACTTTTGTTTGTCTTCCATTTACTCTCAGTTCGTATTCGGTGCTCATTAGACTTTTCATTCCAATGAAAATATCGTGTAACTCTTCTTTACTGCGACTGAGGATAGCAATCAGCGAATCTTATCATTAATAACTTTTCACCTTGAATTTTAGTTCCACGTAGTTTAGTTCGACGTATAGGTTAAACAGCAGGAACGAAAGACTACACTCCTGTCTAACACCCTTTTTAGCCCTTGCACATGGTTCTTGGTCTCAAACTTTCAAATATTGGATGACTAAAGTACGTGTATCCTCGCATAGTGCTCTACACTTCTATTTCACCTGTAACCCCACACCTTTAGTAGGTAGGAAGTTCTTATCCCCATATTGATTCTTTCCGGACAGTAAAAGATTTGTGTACGAATTTTGGTGCATATATATTGGTTCAGTCCATGTAGATACACTACTGGCCATTAAAATTGCTGCACCACGAAGATGACGTGTTACAGACGCGAAATTTAACCGACAGGAAGAAGATACTGTGATGTGCAAATGATTAGCTTTTCAGAGCAATCACACAATGTTGGTGCCGGTGGCGACACCTACAACGTGTTGACATCAGGAAAGTTTCCGACCGATTTCAGATACACAAACAGCAGTTGACCGACGTTGCCTGGTGAAACGTTGTTGTGATGCCTCCTGTAAGGTGGAGAAATGCGTACCATCACGTTTCCGACTTTGATAAAGGTCGGATTGTAGCCTATCGCGAGTGCGGTTTATCGTATCGCGACATTGCTGCTAGCGTTGGTCGTTATCCAATGACTGTTAGCAGAATCGGTGGGTTCAGGAGGGTAATACGGAACGCCGTGCTGGATCCCAATGGCCTCGTATCACTAGCAGTCGAGATGACAGGCATCTTATCCGCATGGCTGTAGCGGATCGTGAAGCCACGTCTCGATCCCTGAGTCAACAGATGGGGACGTTTGCAAGACAACAACCATCTGCACGAACCGTTCGACGACGTTTGCAGCAATATGGACTATCAGCTCGGTGACCCTTGACACTGCATCACGGACAGGAGCACCTGCGTGGGGTGTACTCAATGACGAACCTGGGTGCACGAATGGCAAAACATCAATTATTTGGATGAATCCAGGTTCTGTTTACACTATTATGATGGTCGCATCCGTGTTTCGCGACATCGCGGTGAACACACTTTGGAAGCGTGTATTCGTCATCGCCATACTGGCGTATCATCCAGCGTGATGGTATGGGATACCATTGGTTACACGTCTCGGTCACCTGTGGTACGCATTGACGGCACTTTTAACAGTGGACGTTCCATTTCAGATGTGTTTCGACTCGTGGTTCTACCCTTCATTCGAAACCCTACATTTGAGCAGGATAATGCACGACGACATTTTACAGGTACTGTACGGGCCTTTCTGGGTACAGAAAATCTTCGACTGCTGACCTGGCCAGCATATTCTCCAGATCTCTCACCAATTGAGAACTTCTGGTCAATGGTGGCCGAGCAACTGGCTCGTCACAATACGCCAGTCACTACTCTTGGTGAACTGTGGTATCGTCTTGAAGCTGCATGAGCAGCTGTACCTGTACACGCCATCCAAGCTCTGTTTGACTCAATGCCCAGGCGTATCAAGGCCGTTATTACGGCCATAAGTGGTTGTTCTGGGTACCGATTTCTCGGGATCTATGCACCCAAATTGCGTGAAAATGTAATCATATGTCAGTTCCAGTACAATAGTATATTTGTCCAATAAATACCCATTTATCATCTGCATTTCTTCTTGGTGGTGCAATTTTAATGGCCAGTGGTGTATCTACGTACATCCGTTTGTATAGTTTGTATCGATGCTATACAGAGCTGACGGTAGTTAGGAGTAATTATCGGACTGTAAAATTTCCCTTGCGTACGAGCTCCCGCTCTCGGCCGCTTGGCGAGTATTTACACGGGAGCTCGGAGCCAGGCCCGGCCCGTGCTGCACCCCGCGCTCCCGCGTGGTGATTGCGTGTTTATAATCACGGCGCGCCGCTCGAGTAACTGCGCTACTGGACTGCCGCACTGCAGTCCGCCTGCGCCGGCCGCCGGTATGCCGCCGAGAATTACTGGCCGCGCGACACTCGGTAATTTTACCCGCCGCGCAAACTATTACCCGCACCGTAAACTACTTTGTTTTGCTGCCGCCGGCCGAGCTCATACATTCAAACAGAAACCGTCTTTCCCCCGTTGCGTTTACGGATTCGTCATAAATTCCACCTCGCATACCAGTGAATCAATAGTAAACGTACTTTAATTGTTCTGCAGGTCGTAATATTTGTTAATAGGTAATCGGTTGCGTCTGCATGACGGATGCGTACCCTCGCTAGGCCTGGATAGGAATCTTCTGCTATTGGCAGCACTGCAATAAACATGAATGGACGTCATCTGTCGTTATGTTCCTCAAATATTAGCTGCGAATTCCATATAAAGGCAGTCACAACAACAGCACTTCTGCAGCAATAGTGCTAGGAATGTCGTGCTCTGTTATATACCTACGCCCTGCCATGAAAACGTTTATTTCACAGAGCTCTTTTAAGAGACTGTGTGTTACCAGCATTTAGTGTATGCGATGTTTGAATTGCTGAAACACTGGAATCACAGTTGTGATTTACATACATCATGTTATGACAACCTCCTTCTCTCAGCATTCTGAACAGACTTCAATAATACGCTCGTCAGTTGGGCATTAAATACTAACCTTCTTTCAAGCGTTTAGCATAGGAAACTCGTGGCAATAATCGATTAATATTGAGAGCATATTTCATGAAACAACCAAATTAGATTTGCAAGAAATGTATTCGCTGTTGCGGATATAGAGAACTATCAGTCAGCTAACGATCCAGAAATTCCCACTTTTCGCGAGAGGTCGATATATACCACTTTGTTCTTTTTTATTTTCTTTTTTGGCAAAACAGATTTATTTATATGAACATAATAAACACAGTTCTCTGATGAAACAACACTTACTCGAAAATTATCGTTCATCAATTGATTAGAAATTACTGAATGGAGGTAACTAAGAAAACAATTTTGTGTGGCTTTTTTTACTTATGCAGTGTAGAAAGAACAACAGAAAACTCAATAATTTAGCATAAGAAGCAGGAAAAAAATAGTTTAAAGGTGCTACTGGTGAGCGAAAACGTATCGACGGCGGTTGGAGACATGCTTTCGTACAGGGAACGCCAAGCCTTTGATGATCATGAGGAATATAGCTTCATCTGTCCACCCCGCTAACCAGGGAGATTCCAGCTGCGGGGCGTGCTGGAGGAGTAGGTAGTTATCAGAGTTGGACTGGTATTTAACGCGTCGTCTCATTACGTGGTGTCGTGTTAGCAAAAACGTCCAAAAATCGATCACGTTCTTGAGTCCATTTCTGAAACGATACAGGACGGCCATACTCTTTATTCAGGTGATCGCATGCATCATTGATGATGGATACACGTCTCGCCCGGACATAGGAGCGTTCTGGGAACGATTGTGAGCATTGGAACTTGGAAGCAAAGGGCCAGTATATGCTAGAGGAGGAATAAGGTGTCTGCCGCCGCCCCGCTGAGGAGACGGTGTTAGCCCGTGTCGTCCACATTACACATCAGGCAGATGGGACTGTCAGCCAGGGCGATGGCATGGAGTTTGTGTCTCGTCGGGTGTTTACCGGCAACGAAGATGTACCAGGTGGTGCTCATATCCGTGGTGAAGTACGGTTGATGAACTGCTCGCCTGACCGCCGGCCACCTAACCTGTGGTGACGTTTTTAGACAGCGTTCCTGAGGTGCATCCGCAAGTCGGAGTGATACATATGTCGCTTAGTGAGAGCCCTAGTGCGAGGAAAGTCTGCATGGACATAAGTGTATTCCGAAAGGAAAAGTCTGATATCTGTAAAAGCCTAATATCTGATAGAGCTGGTGCAATGTGGGTCAGGGAGATCGGCGGTTTACGTGAGGTAGGTGCGAGTTCGTCGACCAAACGTCCATTGTTAATGTTGAGTCTGTGATTCCGTAACTTACAGATCGTACATATACAGAGATCTGTTGCACGCACATGGACATTGACTGGGGCGATACGTCTTCTTAGCTTGGGGAGTGCGAGGACATTATAGTACGTGACCAGTACTGACACAATAACCGAGGGCCTCTTGGGTCCGACGCTCTGTCACTTTAGATATCGGCGTGATTTATGCGATTTGTGTTATGCAGGATACAATATAAATATTAATAAACAGCAGATTTTTTAACATGTAAATTTCTCCTAATAACTGACTTCGAACGCCCATCCTGATGTTCTGAAGAAGACGCCGAAAGTTGTTCACCGTGGTCCGACGAGTGAAAACGAGTCCTAGAGATCGTAGATCTCCGCCATCCTGAACGGAGCCACATTTTCATCTGGGTGTCCCCTCCCAGTAGTCGTCACGCAGGAACTGGTAATGTTCTTGTGGCTGCCCCACCGCTCCCGTATTGTTCGATCCACTGTGTTACCCTCTGAACCTCCTCGCTGGTATGTATGATGAGTCGTATACACAGGCGCGGCATTCGTATGTGTGTCCTCACAGGCCGATCATTGCTAAACGTCGTCGTACCCAACAGAGAAGAGGTTCCAGTGCGATGGCGTACATGATCTTTGAAAGCGGGTAACACTGTCGGACTGACCGTGCAATCGTTATTCGTGTCGTCATCCGCCCACTGACCATGACCCTCGACAAACCGTCACGAAGTAGGAGCTTGATTAAGAGGAAGAAGGCAGGTGGGAAAGCCATCCGTTCCATCACCTTTACGAGGAAGGTGTGGTTCACGAGTCGAATTTCAGATCGAAATCGACGGAAATCGTGGCTCCCTGCAGTCGAAAGGCTGTTGTAGCTGCGATGATTTCTAATAATCACATAGCGTTGATTCTATACTGGTGTATCTGCCTAAGGACGCCTGTGCAGGCGATAGGACCAGGTGATCTATTCGCCGAGTTGCGTCCGTTTGCCAGAGGCTAGTGTCGAGGGCTCACAGAGCATTGAGAAACTCCACACGCAACCACAAAGCCTCAGGGCTTCCGTCTGCAAAGAAAGACTGCGGCGCCAGTGAAACCGAGAAATATACGGAAGGAGCTGTCACAGTCTGTGGACGGGGAGCCCTGAGCGAAAAGTGTTGCTTCCGGGGCCATCATCCGTCGAGATGGCGCCCGTTGAGACTACAGGTCTGCGGTCATCCCTTTTATGGTCTCCATATGTTACAGCCCGCACCCACGCACGCAGTCCTCAAGGCGACCGAGGTGGTGATTCTGGACTGCTACGACTGAGCTGCCACCGTTGGTGGACTTTTCAAGTCGGTTCCGAGTTAGACCATAATTATTGTTTTCAAAAGCCTACTGTAGGTATCCTGTCGCCCTCCCACTTGCCGGAATGATTCTACAACCTATGTAAAAGAAACAGAAGTACTACTTAACGCCACGACAATGAGGTGGCTATACTGCAGAACATGTATAAGTCTTAGGCGTTATACTCTTACATCCACATCTACGAATTCATCCAGAAATTAAGTTTCCCTATTTTTTTAAGTTAATATGTTTAATCGGAAGTATACCACGAGCGTGACAGAGCTGTGACGTAACACTCATACGACGTTTTTCGATGGCGGTTCCCAACAGCTGTTACGTATTTCTTGAAATACATGACACACAACTGTTTGTCTTTTTTTTATACGCTATGTGTTCAAAAGTATCCGGACACTTTGCTGAAAATGACGTAAAAGTTGGTGGCGCCCTCCATCGGTAATGCTGGAATTCATTATGGTGCTGGCCCACCCGTAGCCTCGATGTCAGCTGCCACCCTCGCAACCATACGTTCAGCCAGTTGCTGGAAGGTTTCTTGGGGAATGGCAGCCCATTCTTTACGGAGTGCTGCACTAGGGAGAGGTATCAAGGCCAGGACTCTGTGCAGGCCAGTCAATTACAGGAGTGTTGTTGTCGTGTAACCACTCCGGCACAGGCCGTGCATCAAGAACATGTGCTCGATCGTGTTGAAAGATGCAATCTCCATCCTCTAATTGCCCTTCAACAGTGGGAAGCAAGAAGGTGCTTAAAACATCAATCCAGCCCTGTGCTTTGATAGTGCCACGCAAAACAATAAGCGGTGCAAAAGCACTCCGTGAAAAACACGACCACATCGTAACACTACCGCCTCCGAATTTTACTGTTGGCACTACACACGCTGGCAGATGACGTTCACCGGGAATACGCCATACCCACAACCTGCCATCGGATCGCCACATTGTGTACCGTGATTCGTCACTCCACACAACGGTTTTCCATTGCTCAGTCGTCCAATGTTTGCCCTTCTTACACCAAGCGATGCGTCGTTTATTCACCGGCGCGATGTGTGGCTTATGAATAGCCGCTCGACTATGAAGTCCAAGTTTTCTCACCTCCCGCCTAACTGTCTTAGTACTTGCAGTGGATCCTGAAGCAGTTCGGAATTAGTGTGTGATGGTCTGGATAGATGTCTGCCTATTACACATTACGTCCCTCTTCAACTGACCACGGTCTCTGTCAGTCAACTGACGAGGTCGGCCTGTACGCTTTTGTGCTGTACGTGTCCCTTCAAGTTTCCACTTCATTATCACATCGGAAACAGTGAACATAGGGATGTTTAGGAGTGTGGAAATCTCGCCTACAGACGTATGACACCAGTGACACCCAATCATCTGACCACGTTCGAAGTCCGCGAGTTCCGCGGAGCGTCCTATTCTACTCTCTCACGATGTCTGATGACTACTGAGGTCGCTGATATGGAATACCTGGCAGTAGGTGGCAGCACAATGCACCTAATATGAAAAACACATTTTTGGGGGGTGTCTGGATACATTTGCTCACATAGTGTAACTACCGGTTTCGTGTTCCACCATCAGTACGGTCCAAAAGATAAAATGTTAATCACATTTCATATCATAAATGAGGGGTTCCCAGACTTTTTGTCACTGGTACCCTTTGACATTTTTAACACATTTGGGCGCACCACTATAGCTTGAAACTTTTTTTAAAAAGCCGGCCGTTGTGGCCGAGCGGTTCTAGGCGCTTCAGTCGGGAACCGCGCTGCTACTACGGTCGCAGGTTCGAATCCTGCCTCGGGCATGGATGTTTGTGATGTGCTTAGGTTAGTTCGGTTTAAGTAGTTTCTAAGTCTAGGGGACTGATGACCTCAGATGTTAAGTCCCATAGGGCTTAGAGCCATTTTTGTAAAAAACTTTGTGGTGGGGTTTGGGGGGGGGGGAGGGGGGGGGGACGTTAGAGAGACGATGGCCGCAGGGGTGATGAACGGTACAGATGGAATAATTTTTATCATCTTACTCAGTGCTGACAACAACACATATGGTTTTTGCGTCCCTACGATCAGCTACTATGCATGTTAGAAATGCAACAAGGTTTAGAGGAAGCACATTTTACAGCTTTGTTGATAGCAAACAATATGAAATTAAATTAAGGCGGTTGTGATACAAATGTTCAATGAGTTAGACACGAATAACATTTAAAACAGTTACTTGTATGTGTACCACCTGAAATGTCCTAGCCTACCGCCAGTGGTATGCATACCACCGTCTGCGAACCCCTGGCACATATCAGTATAGTAACAGTGACAAACAGGAGAGAGCGAGAGAGGGAGAGAGAGAGAGACTTCACCTAGTCGGCCCAACAGACCAACTCGCCTTAAGGTCCTCCTGAGTGCACCTTTGCCGTGTTCTCCTGGTAGGCAAAGCATCAAACACTATGTAACACAGAAGTTAAATATAGTTATAAATTAATAATTTGTTCATAGAATTGTGTGGAATAACGCAGATGTAAGAAATACAAAGTTTGAGAAAAACTGAATAAAAAGTTTCCTCATAAATGGATATTATCATGATATTCACAGCGGATGTACAGTCGGAACATTAGGTCATATTGACATAATATTTCGGCGGTCCACCTGGCCGCCATCTTCAGGTGAGTAAGCCGTCGCACTAACTCACCGGAATTGAAATCAAAATCAGCGACAGCTCCTTCATACACCACCCGTAGCTCCCCAGCGCGTGCGCGAACGTTTCTGTCAAACAGCGCAAAATGCTACAGTGCACCTGTGGTGAAAGATCGCAAAAACGATAAATCAATATCAAACACTATTGACGCCTTTTGATGACAGAAACAAAGACCGTTGTTTTTTAATGTCAAACAAAAAAGGGTTTCAACTCTTGCTTAAATGCTACCCCTTATCGCTGTTTATAATATTGTTAGATAGGCGGATTTCGGTAGGTTCTTTCACTACACAGTCCCAATAAGCTACGCAGGGGTAACCACTTGTGTCCCAACGTATAACATGATCTGACTGTCTATAACAATTCTGGCTCGACACTGCTATTCGATGACCCATTTCTTCTGTCAAACTATCAGCATCTGTCATGGCAAAAGCTCTTTTTACCAATGTATGTAGGACAATAAGGTCCGTCGTGCTCTACAGATGGGAGGAGTCGCCGCTGCGTTTGGATTTCAGTTCTGGCGAGATAGTGCGACGGCTCACTCACCTGAAGATGATGGTCAGGTGGATCGCCGAACATATTGTGTCAAAATGATGTAATGTTCCGCCTTGAGACCCGCTATGTATATCATCAATTACTACGCCGGGAAAGTTTTCGGAACCACACGATGTATATAGTAATTTTCGCGGATAGCAGGGAAAAGAAAAAAAAAACAGAAATTAGGAGAAAAATCAGAAGCTTCTATTCGCCTCTTTTCTAAATTAGTTATCGTCCATGTTTCATTTCCGTACATGGCTACACTCTATACAAATACTTTCAGAAAAGACTTCGTTGTCTATACTTGATGTAAACAAATTTCGCTTCTTCAGAAGAACTTTTCTTACCATCGTCAGTTTATATTTTACATCCGCTCTAATTCTACTCTCATCAGTTATTTTCCTGCCCAAATACCAAAACTCAACTAACACTTTAAGAGTCTCATTTCCTAATCTAATTCCCTCAGCATCACCCTCTTTAATTCTACTACATTCAATTATCCTCCTTCTGCTTTTGTTGATGTGCATCTTGTATACTCTTTTCAAATGGTTCAAATGGCTCTGAGCACTATGGGACTCAACTTCTGAGGTCATTAGTCCCCTAGAACTTAGAACTAATTAAACCTAACTAACCTAAGGACATCACAAACATCCATGCCCGAGGCAGGATTCGAACCTGCGACCGTAGCGGTCTTGCGGTTCCAGACTGCAGCGCCTTTAACCGCACGGCCACTTCGGCCGGCATACTCTTTTCAAGATATTACCATTCCGCTCAGCTGCGCATCCAAGCCCTTTGCTGTCTCTGACAGAATTAATATGCCATCGGCAAACCTCAAAGTTTTTATTTCTTTTCCCTGAACTATAACTCCTAGTCCAAATTTTTCTTTTGTTTTCCTTTACTGCTTGCTCAATACAGAGATTGAATAACTTCGAGGATGGGCTACAACCCTGTTTCACTCCCTTCTCAACCACTGCCTCCCTTCCACGCCCCGTGACTCATGCAACTGCCACCTGGTTTCTGCACAAACTATAAATAGTCTTTCGATCCCTGTTTTTTGCCGCTGTCACCTTTAGAATTTAAAAGACAGTATTCCAGTTAATATTGTCAAAAGCTTTCTCTAAGTCTACAAATGCTATAACCGTCGGTTTGCTTCTCCTTAAACCATCGTCTATGAGAAGTCGTCGGGTCAGTATTTTCTCTCGTGTTCCTACATTTCTCAGGAATCCAAAGTTATCTTCCCGGAGGTCGGCTTCACTATTTTTCTATTCTTCTGTAACGATTTCGTCTTAGTATCTTGTAACCGTGACTTATTAAACTGATAGTTAGGCCATTTTCTCACTTTCCAGCATCTGTTTTCTTTGGAATAAGGATTACTATACCCTCCTTTCGCCTGTCTAGTACATCTTGCTCACCAGATGGAAGTATTTGGTCATGGCTTGCTCTCCCAAGTCTATGAAGTACATCTAACGGGGAGTGTTATCTACTCCCGGGGCTCTGTCACACACGCAATATCATATCTCCCACCTCGTCTTCATCTACATTCTCTTCCATTTGCGTAATATTGCCCTCAAGTACATCTCCCTTGTACAGGCATTCTGTATATTCCTTCCAATTTCCCCCTTTCCGATCTTTCTTAGGACTGTTTTTCCATGTGCGTTCTTGAGATTCATACAGGTGGTTGTCTTTTCTCCAAAGGTCTCTTCCTAATTTTCTTGTAGGCGGTATCTATCTTTCCAATAACTATATATGCTTCTAAATCTTAAGATTTGTCCATAAGCCATTCCTGCTTAGCGATTTTCCACTTCCAGTCAATCTCATTTTTTAGTCCTTTGTATTCCTCTTTTTTTTTAGTCCTTTGTATTCCATTCGAGGGGATAACCCGTGGTCTAGGGGTAGCGTCTTTGATTCATAATCAAAACGTCTTCGGTCCCGGGTTCGATCCCCGCCACTGCCTAAATTTTGATAAATAATCAGCATTGGCGGTCGAAGACTTCCGGCATAAGAAGTCAGCCTCATTCTGCCAACGGCCTTGTCAAAGAGGGCGGAGGAGCGGATAGAGGTTCAGGGCACTCTCTTGTCCTAGGGGTGGGAAATTGCCCCTAAAGACTGAAGATTCAGCAATGATCAACGACATGAGGACGCAGATGGCAATGGAAACCACTGCATTAAAGACACGTAACGTGTATCCACAGGACATGTGGCCTGTAATTGAAGAAGTGTCATGATATCTCTCCATTGGCAAAAGATTCCGGAATAGTCCCCCATTCGGATCTGCGGGAGGGGACTGCCAAGGGGGAGGTTACCATGAGAAAAAGATTGAATAATCAACTAAAGGATAACGTTCTACGAGTCGGGGCGTGGAATGTCAGAACCTTGAACGTGGTAAGGAAACTAGAAAATCTGAAAAAGGAAATGCAGAAGCTCAATCTAGATATAGTAGGGGTCAGTGAAGTGAAGTGGAAGGAAGACAAGGATTTCTGGTCAGATGAGTATCGGGTAATATCAACAGCAGCAGAAAATGGTATAACAGGTGTAGGATTTGTTATGAATAGGAAGGTAGGGCAGAGGGTGTGTTACTGTGAACAGTTCAGTGACAAGGTTGTTCTAATCAGAATCTACAGCAGACCAACACCGGCAACGATAGTTCAGGTATACATGCCGACGTCGCAAGCTGAAGATGAACAGATAGAGAAAGTGGATGAGGCTATTGAAAGGGTAATGCAGTATGTAAAGGGGGACGAAAATCTAATAGTCATGGGCGACTGGAATGCAGTTGTAGGGGAAGGAGTAGAAGGAAAGGTTACAGGAGAATATGGGCTTGGGACGAGGAATGAAAGAGGAGAAAGACTAATTGAGTTCTGTAAAAAGTTTCAGCTAGTAATAGCGAATACCCTGTTCAAGAATCACAACAGGAGGAGGTATACTTGGAAAAAGCCGGGAGATACGGGAAGATTTCAATTACATTACATTACGGTCAGACACGGATTCCGAATTCAGATACTGGATTGTAAGGCGTACCCAGGAGCAGATGTAGACTCAGATCACAAAATAGTAGTGATGAAGAGTAGGCCGAAGTTCAAGACATTAGTCAGAAAGAAGTGGGATACGAAAGAACTAAGGAATGACGAGATATGTTTGAAGTTCTCTAACGCTATAGATACAGCAATAAGGAATAGCGCAGTAGGCAGTACAGTTTAAGAGGAATGGACATCTCTAAAAAGGGCCATCACAGAAGTTGGGAAGGAAAACATAGGTACAAAGAAAGTAGCTGCGAAGAAGCCATGGGTAACAGAAGAAATACTTCAGTTGATTGATGAAAGGAGGAAGTACAAACATGTTCCGGGAAAATCAGGAATACAGAAATACAAGTCGCTGAGGAATGAAATAAACAGGAAGTGCAGGGAAGCTAAGACGAAATAGCTGCAGGAAAAATGTGAAGACATCGAAAAAGATATGATTGTCGGAAGGACAGACTCAGCATACAGGAAAGTCAAAACAGCCTTTTGGGACATTAAAAGCAACGGTGGTAATATTAAGAGTGCAACGGGAATTCCACTGTTAAATGCAGAGGAGAGAGCAGATAGGTGGAAAGAATACATTGAAAGCCTCTATGAGGGTGAAGATTTGTCTGAGGTGTTAGAAGAAGAAACAGGGGTCGATTTAGAAGAGATAGGGGATCCAGTATTAGAATCGGAATTTAAAAGAACTTTGGAGGACTTACGGTCAAATAAGGCAGAAGGGATAGATAACATTCCATCAGAATTTCTAAAATCATTGGGGGAAGTGGCAACAAAACGACTATTCACGTTGGTGTGTAGAATATATGAGTCTGGCGATATACCATCTGACTTTCGCAAAAGTATCATCCACACAATTCCGAAGAGCTGACAAGTGCGAGAATTATCGCACAATCAGCTTAACAGCTTATGCATTGAAGCTGCTTACAAGAATAATATACAGAAGAATGGAAATGAAAATCGAGAATGCGCTAGGTGACGATCAGTTTGGCTTTAGGAAAAGTAAAGGGACGAGAGAGGCAATTCTGACGTTACGGCTAATAATGGAAGCAAGGCTAAAGAAAAATCAAGACACTTACATAGGATTTGTCGACCTGGAAAAAGCGTTCGACAATATAAAATGGTGCAAGCTGTTCGAGATTCTGAAAAAAGTAGGGGTAAGCTATAGGGAGAGACGGGTCATTTACAATATGTACAACAACCAAGAGTGGACGATCAAGAACGAAGTGCTCGTATTAAGAAGGGTGTAAGACGAGGCTGTAGCCTTTCGCCCCTACTCTTCAATCTGTACATCGAGGAAGCAATGATGGAAATAAAAGAAAGGTTCAGGAGTGGAATTAAAATACAAGGTGAAAGGATATCAATGATACGATTCGCTGAAGACATTGCTATCCTGAGTGAGAGTGAAGAATAATTAAATGATCTGCTGAACGGAATGAACAGTCTAATGAGTACACAGTATGATGTGAGAGTAAATCGGAGAAAGACGAAGGTAATGAGAAGTAGTAGAAATGAGAACAGCGAGAAACTTAACATCAGGATTGATGGTCACGAAGTCAATGAAGTTAAGGAATTCTGCTACCTAGGCAGTAAAATAACCAATGACGGACGGAGCAAGGAGGACATCAAAAGCAGACTCGATATGGCAAATAAGGCATTTCTGGCCAAGAGAAGTCTAGTAAAATCAGATACCGGCCTTAATTTGAGGAAGAAAATTCTGAGGATGTACGACTGGAGTACAGCATTGTATGGTAGTGAAACATGGACTGTGGGAAAACCGAAACAGAAGACAATCGAAGCATTCGAGATGTGGTGCTATAGACGAATGTTGAAAATTAGGTGGACTGATAAGGCAAAGAATGAGGAGGTTCTACGCAGAATCGGAGAGGAAAGGAATATGTGGAAAACACTGATAAGGAGAAGGAACAGGATGATAGGACATCTGCTAAGACATGAGGGAATGATTTCCATGGTACTAGAGGGAGCTGTAGAGGGCAAAAACTGTAGAGGAAGACAGAGATTGGATTACGTCAAGCAAATAATTGAGGACGTAGGTTGCAAGTGCTACTCTGAGATGAAGAGGTTAGCACAGGAAAGGAATTCGTGGCGGGCCGCATCAAACCAGTCAGTAGACTGATGACAAAAAAAAAAGTCTTTGTTTATATCCGATATACGCTATTCATGAAGAAATTGGTCAATTATTTACTGTGTTTTAGAAAGCACAGAGATGTTAGCCTACTGACCTACTTTTGCTTGCTATTCCTTTGATAACGTCTATTTAATTTATTTATATATTTATTAATGTGTGTTAGAGCGTGTTTATGGTCCAGCCGTAGGAATATTTATTTAATTTCAAGTTATTTAAATGTAAATCCAGTATTTGGTATTTGCTTAAATATGTTTGTGAGTGTACGTTGGCCTGGAGGCATGGAGGGAGCGCTCTAGCCAATCACAGCGCTCGTTAATGGGGGGACTGTATGGAAGTGGGAGAGGAGGATCGTTTCGAGGGAGGACACGGGGAGTTCTGGCAGCGGGGCAGTTCTGGTTGGGACGGGACAGGACATGGAAAGTGTTGGACGGGAAAGCGCGACGGACAGTCGCGGGAGAGATATTTGGAGAGAGTGGAGCGGTTTGCGCGTGGTCGCAAGAGAGAGAAGTACTTTGGAGAGCTGACTTGTGCACTTGTGAGATTTCCGTGGCTTCTACAGTGAAGATACAGTGTGCGTTTAGAAGTGAGTATCTCGTGAGCTGTGTTGTTCTTCATAACTAATTACGTGTTGTAGGAATCTATTGTTTCCCTGTTATTCAACTTATATTTTATTTAATTGCTGGACCATCGACACCTGTAAGTGTTTTACAGAAATATAACGCATCCTTAAAAGTACTTCTATTATCGTACTCATCATTTAAAGTCGTTAAGATAGTACCTGCAGATTTTATTTATTTGCAATCTTTCATTTATAAATTTATATGTTACATTCATAATTCGCAATTGCCGAGTGATAGAAACCTTCGACCATTCGATTCATGTGTGTATTCTTATCGTATACTGTAGACTCAGCAGTATTTGGCCTGTAATGCGGCAACTACGTATCCCAGCCCCTAGACAACGAAACCAGCCAAAATTTTTAATATTGCAACATTGAGTCGGAGTGTACGCAGCTGAGGGCCACCACACACCTCATTTCATTTCACTTATTATTTTGAAAGCCCGCAGGCTGATAACGTGATTGTACGACAGTGTTCACTTGTATCTACTCTTGCTTTTTTGAGATTCTTTGAATGATGTTTTTTTCAGAAAACCTGATGGTTTACCTCCAGTTTCACACATTCTACGCACCAATTAAATAGTCGTTTGGTTACCACTTACTCCAATGATTCCATAAATTGCAAAGAAATGTTAACTATCTCTTTTGCCTTATTTAATCACAAGTATTCCAAACTACATTAATCTATGACTCTAATACTGGATCACCTATGTCTTCCATATCGAATACAATTTTTCCTCATCAGACAAGTCCTGCCTCTCAAATTTTTTCACCGTGATGGTCTCAGGTATCCAATCTCTCCTCTACGTTTTACAGTGAATTTCAAATTGCGCTCTCAATGTCGATGCCCTTGCTTTTAATTTCACAGAAAATTATTTTGAATTTTCTATGTACTGAATCTGTCCTTGCGACAACACTCGTTTTTTCAGTTTCATCATGTTTTTCCTGTAACCATTTTGCCTTGACTTCTTTGAAATTCCCGTTTACTACATTCCTATGTGACTTACAATTCCGTATTCCTGAATCTACAGAACATTTTTGTACGAGGAGCATTCACTAAATAATGCAACACTATTATTCTGAAAGCAAATTAGTTTTATTGAGGATTCAAATATACCATAACACACCATATTATTTCCCATACTTCTGGCTACTAAACTCTATTTTCCAATATAAAGGACCTGCATGCCTGAATGGTACCACTCGATACTCGACGTCAGAGCCAACATCATGTTGCATCAATAACCTTTCAATCATCCACGTACTGCTTCCCGTAAAGTGAATCCTTCATTGCGCCAAACAGACGGAAGTCGGAAGGTGCGACATCCAGGCTGTGGGGTGGATGAGGAAGAACAGTACAATGAAGTTTTGTGAGCTCCTCTCGGCTGCGCAGACTTGTGTGCGGCCTTGTGTTGTCAAGGAGAAGGGGAAATTCGTTTGTATTTTTGTGGCGACGAACACGCGGAAATCGTTTCTTCCTTTTTCCTCAGGATAGCACAATACGCTTCAAAGTTCATCGTTGCTCCACAAGGGTGGACATCAAACAGAATAGCCCGTTCAGAGCCCCAAAAGACGGTCGCTACGATTTTACTGGTTGACTTTTTCTTCGGACGACAGGTGGTGCCGCGCCACTCCGTGGATCGCCATCTTGTTTCCGTTTGGAAGTTCTGAACCCAATTTTCATCACCTGTGACGACGTATGAGAAGAAATTGTCACGATCAGCCTCGTTACACGCAAGTAATTCCGCATAGATGGTGCTCTGTTGCTATTTATGGACTTCCGTTGGGCAGAGAGGAACCCAGCAAGAGCACACCTTTGAGTACGCCAGCTGGGGGATGATTGCGTCAGCACTACCAACAGAGACGTCTGTTTCAGCAACGAAGAGGCTGATTGTGACCCGTCTAGTGTCCACAAGCTCCCACATTGCAGGACTCACAGCTGCGTGCGGCCGACTGGCACATTGGATATCGGACAGGTTTGCGCAACATTATGCGATTATGTCAGACGTCTCGCCCAACGACTTGCCGTTCTTTTGTTTACTTCCAGGTCCCCATAAATATTTTTCAAGCATCTATGAATATCTGGTTCTGGTTTTCTGGCAAAAGAAACTTAATGACAGCTCTCTACCTGCAACGCACCTCCTCTACAGATCCTTTTTGAAGGCTGCTTATTGCGCTGCCGCCTAGGAACTTCACGAGACTATTGAGACTGAAGTGGGAATATTCTACGTCTCACAAGAAATTCCACATTTTTTAATCGAAATTTGCCGAGGAAAAAATGCATCGCATTACTTATTGAACCCTCTCGTACTTCCTACTTTTGTCGATCAGCTGAAGTATTTCTTCTTTGACCCCAGGTTTTTTCACATCTGTACTCCTTGTATCTTTTTGTTTATCTGTTCGACTTCTGTAACTTCCTTTTTAAAGATTTCCATTCAAATGAGCTCTCCTTTGTGGTTTTCTGTATTGCGGTATCAAAGGCTTCACAGAAGTTGCCATGCATCGCATCGTTCCTCGTTAGTTCAGTATCCTAATTCTTTCTACGCAGATCTATATTGATGCACTTCGATCTACTCTTCATCACATCTAAATTGTGATCTGAATATCTATCGGCTCCTGGGTACGCCTTACAATCTATTATTCGATTCCACGATCTCTGTCTCCCCTGCGTACGCCTTACAATCTGTTATTGGATTCCACGATCTCTGTCTCACCATGATATAACGCAGCTGAAATCTTCTCGTATCTTCAGGCCTTTTCCAAGTACACAACCTCTTCTTGTGTTTTTTGAACTGTTTATTCGCTATTACTTGCTGAAATTTTTCGCAGAACTCATTTAGTCTTTCTCCTCTCTTATTCATACCGCCAAGCCCATATTATCCCGTAACTCGTGATACTCCTTTCCATTAACGGTGCTCCAATCCTCCATGATTGTTAGCTTATCTCCTCCATTTACATACTGATTAACCCCTTCAGCATTATCATATAATTTATCTCTTCATCATCTGCTTGTGACGCCAGCAGGTATACCTGAACCAAAGTTGTTTGCGTTGTTTTGTTGTCGATTATGATGAAAACAATCCTATCACTGAACTGCTCACAGTGACTCATTATCTGCCCTACTTCCCTGTTCATAACGAATCCTATTCCCACTACACAATTTTCTGCTGCTGTTGATATTAAATGATATACGTCGGAACAGAAATCCTACTGAATTTCAATATGTCTAGACCGAGCCTTTGTGTTTATCTTTTCAGATTTTCTAGGTCCCCAACCACTTTCAAATTTCCGACATTTCAGGCTCCGATTCATGGTATATGATGTTGGTTATTCAATCTTTTTTCATGGTTTCCTCTCCCTTGGCAGTCCCCTCTCGAAGATCAAAATACGGGACTAATCCAGAACCTCTAGCCAATGAAGAGGCCGTCATAACATTTTTTCAGTAACATAAATGAAATTGTTTCTACTGCCTTTTGCATCCTCACACCGCTGAACATTGTTTCTTCTTCCCCCTATTAGGAACTGACACCAAGGGTAAGAGGTTGCCCTCTTTGACAATGGCGTTGGCTGAACGATGCTGACTCCTTCCAGCAGTAGTCTTCGGTCATCAATGCCTAAACTTTTATTGCAAAATTTAAGCTGACGCTAGGGTCAAACGCAGGACCCAGGACGTTTTGATCACTAGTCAAAAACGTTACACGTTTGTTCCCGAGTTTTCTGTGAACCTATTTAACGTTACACGAACACTTCACGTTAAAATCACAGCAGCATAATGCAAAATTTGTTTATGCGATTTTGTACAAATTTTAACACATTTACACTACAGGGTATGGTGTGTTGGGCGAAAACACTTCCAACTTGTTTTGTACATCGAGGTCTGCGTTTGTAAACCGTTATTACTTCGGGAGAATTGTCATAAAAATAAATAAATCTTCTTTCGTTTGTGAAAAACTGCTGAGGATTTTTTTCTAGTTAACTTTTGTTCTCATTTCCTTTCATCTAGTCGTTTTCAGTTTGTCACTTGTTTGTTACGTAGTCGTAAGTTGTAATAATTTTGCTAACTTGTTCTTATAATTTTTGTTTTTCGTTAAGGAGATATGCTTTATAGTGTTGTGCAGCCAATACTATGCCTTGCCTTTACTTCTGTCGTCAGTATATAGTGTGTAGACTGTCCTTTAATCAAGTTCATTTCACTGCGTTTTTAGAGTAATACTGAATTTCTCCGGGTTTAGCAAATCTCGTGATGTAATACATTTACGGGCTGTTCTTTTCATACTCACTATCTTCTGCGTGACAACCTGCTGAATTTCCATTACGTTTTATACATTAATTTATGTTTCTCACTGTTGATTAAATAGTAAGATGGAGGCTTAAGAGAGCGTGCTAGGTGGGTATAATAAAATCTTGAGTTTTTAGGAACTTTTCTGTGAAATGCTACATACTTCATGGTTGGATGACGTTCTAACAAATGACTTTTTTCATGGTGGCTTTTTACCCTTTATCTGTGAGTTTTAGGTCGATCGCGTGTGATGTTTATTTTGCTTTAGGGTAAGATATATCTCATTTGCTTCGTTATATTCTTTTCCGGAATGTTTGTTTTTGTGTGAAGTTAATTAAAAAATGCTCGCTACGATGAAATCATTTTAAGACCCGTAGCATGATCATAGGTGGATGAATACTGAAGGCTTCTTTCATTGAGCAATAAAGATGTTAATAAGTTCGGTGATATCTTTCACAGTTTATACATAGTAGATACACATAAAAAGCTTTGGACTTGATATTAATATTCACAAGGTCTATTCCACCATTTTCTGCAGGAAGTGTGTGTCATATTTAACATTTAAGCTGTTTTTGTGGGTTACGGAGAAACCTAAGGCCGACGTAATTCTGATAGTCGTGTCTCGAGGAATGAGTATCACTTGTACCACATAGATTATTTTTGAAGCGATACACATATTTGAGAGGAGCAGCAGTCTTTTCAGTAGTTGCAGGGGCAACAGTCTGGATGATTGACTGATCTGGCCTTGTAACACTAACCAAAATGGCCTTGCTGTTCTGGTACTGCGAACGGCTGAAAGCAAGGGGAATGTCAGATCCCTTAATCGGGCAGGCAGGTTAGAAAATTTAAAAAGGGAAATGGATAGGTTAAAGTTAGATATAGTGGGAATTAGTGAAGTTCGGTGGCAGGAGGAACAAGACTTTTGGTCAGGTGAATACAGAGTTATAAATACGAAATCAAATAGGGGTAATGCAGGAGTAGGTTCAATAATGAATAAAAAAATAGGAGTAATGGTAAGCTACTACAAACTGCATAGTGAACGCAGTATTGTAGCCAAGATAGACACGAAGCCAACGCCTACTACAGTAGTACAAGTTTATATGCCAACTAGCTCTGCAGGTGATGAAGTAATTGATGAAATGTATGATGAGGTAAAAGAAATTATTCAGGTAGTGAAGGGAGACGAAAATTTAATAGTCATGGGTGACTGGAATTCGAGAGTAGGATAAGGGAGAGAAGGAAACATAGTAGGTGAATATGGATTGGGGCTAAGAAATGAAAGAGGAAGCCGCCTGGTAGAATTTTGCGCAGAGCATAACTTAATCATAGCTAACACTTGGTTTAAGAATCAGGAAAGAAGGTTGTGTACATGGAAGAACCCTGGAGATACTAAAAGGTATCAGATAGATTATTTAATGGTAAGACAGATATTTAGGAACCAGGTTTTAAATTGTAAGACATTTCCAGGGGCAGATGTAGACTCTGACCACAATCTATTGGTTATAAACTGTAGATTAAAACTGAAGAAACTGCAAAAAGGTGGGAATTTAAGGGGGTGGGACCTGGATAAACTGAAAGAACCAAAGGTTGTACAGAGTTTCAGGGAGAGCATAAGGGAACAATTGACAGGAATGGGGAAAAGAAATACAGTCGAAGAAGAATGGGTAGCTTTGAGGGATGAAATAGTGAAGGCAGTAGAGGATCAAATAGGTAAAAAAGACGAGCGCTAGTAGAAACCCTTGGGTAACAGAAGAAATATTGAATTTAATTGATGAAAGGAGAAAATATGAAAATGCAGTCAATGAAGTAGGCAAAAGGGAATACAAAAAATCTCAAGAATGATTTCGACAGGAAGTGTAAAATGGCTAAGCAGGAATGGCTAGAGGACAAATGTAAGGATGTAGAGGCTTATCTCACTAGGGGTAATACTGCCTACAGGAAAACTAAAGAGACCTAAGCAAAGAAGGGAATGTAGAAATGTGGAAGGAGTATATAGAGGGTCTATAGGAGGGCGATGTACTTGAGGACAATATTATGGAAATGGAAGAGGATGTAGATGAAGATGAAATGGGAGATATGATAGTGCGTGAGGAGTTTGACAGAGCACTGAAAGACCTTACTCGAAACAAGGCACCCGGAGTAGACAACATTTCGTTAGAACTACAGACAACCTCGGGAGAGCCAGTCCTGACAAAACTCTACCATCTGGTGAGCAAGATGTATGAGACAGGCGAAATACCCTCAGTATTCCAGAAGAATATAATAATTCCAATCCCAAAGAAAGCAGGTGTTGACAGATGTGAAAATTACGGAACTATCAGTTTAATAAGTCACAGCTGCAAAATACTAACGCGAATTCTTTACAGATGAATGGAAAAACTGGTAGAAGCCGACCACGGGGAAGATCAGTTTTGATTCCTTAGAAATGCTGGAACACATGAGGCAATACTGACCCTACGACTTATCTTAGAAGAATGATTAAGGAAAGGCAAACCTACGTTTCTAGCATTTGTTGACTTAGAGAAGGATTTTGACAATGTTGACTGAAATATTCTCTTTTAAATTCTGAAGGTGGCAGGGGTAAAATACAGGGAGCGAAAGACTATTTACAATTTGTACAGAAACCAGGTGACAGTTATAAGAGTCGAGGGGCATGAAAGAGCAGCAGTGGTTGGGAAGGGAGTGAGACAGGGCTGTAGCCGATGTTATTCAATCTGTATATTGAGCATGCAGTAAAGGAAACAAAAAAAAAAAAATTGGAGTAGGGATTAAAATCCATGGAGATGAAATAAAACTTTGAGGTTCGCAGATGACATTGTAATTCTGTCAGAGACAGCAAAGGACTTGGAAGAGCAGGTGAACGGAATGGACAGTGTCTTAAAAGGAGGGTATAAGATGAACATCAATAAAAGTAAAACGAGGATAATGGAATGCAGTCGAATTAAGTCGGGTGATGCTGAGGGAATTAGATTAGGAATTGAGATACTTAAAGTAGTAAAGGAGTTTTGCTATTTGGGGAGCAAAATAACTGATGATGGTCGAAGTAGAGAGGATATAAAATGTAGACTGGCAATGACAAGGAATGCGTTTCTGAAGAAGAAAAATTTGTTAACATCGAGTATGGATTTAAATGTCAGGAAGTCGTTTCGGAAAGTATTTGTATGGAGTGTAGCCATGTATGGAAGTGAAACATGGACGATAAATAGTTTAGACAAGAAGAGAGTAGAAGCTTTCGAAATGTGGTGCTACAGAAAAATGCTGAAGATTAGATGGGTAGATCACATAACTAATGAGGAGGTATTGAATAGAATTGGGGAGAAGAGGAGCTTGTGGCACAACTTGACTAGAAGAAGAGATCGGTTGGTAGGACATGTTCTGGGACATCAAGGGATCACCAATTTAGTATTGGAGGGCAGCGTGGCGGGTAAAAATCGTAGATGGAGACCAAGAGATGAATACACTGAACAGATTCAAAAGGATGTAGGCTGCAGTAGGTACTGGGAGATGAAGAAGCTTGCACAGGTTAGAGTGACATGGAGGGCTGCATCAAACCAGTCTCTGGACTGAAGACCATAACAACAACAACACATATTTACTAGTGTTGCTCTCTGAAATTCGTAGAGTTTTCTCGTGCCGTGTTCTTCGACACTTATTCGTTTGCTTTCGAGATTGTTTTACATTTGTTGGCGATAATGTGACTTCTATCGCATCAAGACGCAGTATGTTCAGATGGGAGTCCACATTTAGTTGTCTTGAATTTTGCACAGGTATTCCGCATGCGATATTCATAATACTTGATTTCGATGTATTTAGCTCTGCCCCTGACGCCAGTGCGTATTGGTCAATGATTCGCACAGCCTTCTCTACGTCACTGTCATTCGTAAGCACATGTCCATATCATCGGTGTGTGCCCTACATACGATACTTTGAGTATTTATGTTTAGCCCTCTCAGCTGTTGTTCCAGAGTGGCTAGCAGAGGTTCTAAAGCTATGATGAACACAACCATCGACATTGGATAGCCTTGCCTTACTCGACTATAGCACTTAAATGTTTTCGTTAGCTGACTGTTTATCTGGATTCTGGATGAACTTCGGCTTGATATTTTGAGTATTAAATTGACCAAACGTTGTAGACCACGAGACCGTAGTAGTAAAGCACATTTCTTGCAAGAAGCGTTAATTGTCGCAACTGCATTAATCATGGTGACTGATCATACGAACAGTGCCAGTTACACAGTGAAATATATCCTTTACGAAGTGTATCAGAAAGATTCCCTCGTGTCCGTATTTTCCTCTTTCTGCCTCTTTAAGGCAGACGTGGTTTCTGGTTTACTCTTTAGTTGACGTGATGCCGTTGGAGCAATGTGCGGTTTTCCGGAGGAGTCTTCCAGCTTGAGAGAAGTTGCTGACAGCACCCAATTACCGCGCAGAAAGTTATGTTTCGGAAAAATCTTCGGACAGGCCGAAGTTTTCCGCTTGAGGCACGTTCATTTCTCAACGACCTGGTAAAAGCGTCCAGGCTATATGCTCGCAGTGAACGTTATTATATACTCTTTTGTCGGCAAGAAATACAGAAACTTAAGTATCCAAAAGTTTCACTCTCCACTAGAACAGGACAAGGGAATTATTCGTATTTCTAAGCTGTTGGCTTCAGTTATTGATTTATTACACTTCTATGTCCTCCTGCCCCTCTTCTTCAACGGGGTGTTCATTATCTGCTATTATTTCTACCATGAAGAGTTCATAGTTCAAAAACTATTTCAATGGCTCTACATAAACCACTATAAGCGTAGCGCTTAATAATGGAAGCAAGATTCATAAGATTTGTCCATCTGCAAAATGTAAAAGGTTGCAAGATGTTCGAAATCCAGAGAAAAATAAGATTTAACTACAGGGCAAGAAACGTAGTATAAAAAATGCACAAAGACCGAGGGGGAACACTAAGAATGAAATACCAAATACGAAGTGCTGTGATTAAAAAGGATTTAAAACAAGGATGCAGTCTTTCTCCACTACTATTTCTATCTATCCATCTAAGAAGCAATAAAAGAAATAAAATAAAGGTTAAAGGGTATGATTAAAACGCAAAGTAAAAGGACGTAAATGATAAGATTCGAGTACGACATTGTGATCCTTAATTTATGTGAAGAGATATTACAGGACGTGTTGAACGCAATTTAGAGTCTAGTAAGTACAGTATATTGCTGCGAGGAAAATCGAAGAAAGACGAAAATAATTAGGAGTATCAGGTATGAGATTAGCAACACACTTTAAAATTTATGACCACAGAGTAGACGAAGATAAGGAATTTAGCCATCCTGGGAGCAAAATAACCCATGACACACGATGCAAGGAGGACATAAAAAGCAGACTAGCACAGTCAAAAAGGCTATTCCTGTCCTAAAGAAGTCGACCAGTGTCAAATATAGGCCTTAATTTGTGGAAGAAATTTCTGAGAATGGAAGCTTGAAGCACAGCATTGTATGGTAATGAATAATGAACTGTTGGAAAAACGGGAAAAGGAGAGACGCGAAGCGTTTGAGATGTAATACTACAGAACGCCGTTGAAAATTAGGTGAACATCAGGAATTCTCCGCAGAATCGGGGAAGAAAGGAACATGTGGAAAACACTGACTGGAAGAAGGAACAGAATGATAGGACGTGTTTCAATGCATCAGTGAATACCTTGCATGGCACTGGAGGAAGGCGTGGAGGACATATTGCGTAAATGCTACTGTGATATGTATAGGTTATCACAAGAGTGTAACTCGTGGCTAGCAGCATCGAACTAGCCAGAAGACAGATGACAGAAGTAATAGAAGACCATTATTACTGGACACAAGAAGGTAGAAAATTTTGGGCGTGTTTCTATAATGTACGTGATCCACGAACGCAAAGAAATTTGTGAAAACTTTTTTCTCACCTATCAATCTCTGACCTCAATTCCGATACTTAGTCTTCCTATACAAGGTGTCTGAGGAAGCGTCGCATACCGCTGTGTCAAGTAGAAGTGTTCAGAGCTACAAAAGAAATTGTATAAGCACATACTTCGATATATAAGCGTGCTGATGTAAGAGCTATTGTGTCAGTCGACATAAAGAAAATATCCTGTGAATTTCCACACGTTTCTAGATACTCTTCAGTTGTCTCTCACATAATGACGAAGTTTTGAAAACAGAGCAGGCCATCCTCGTATTTGAACACATACTCACGAGACACTATCCTTCAACATACGCATTCATTTAAATCTCTATAGACGGTCTTCCGCTGCGGATTACTGGATCTGCGTTATCGGGTGGCCATTTCCAGGACTCCCCTTGACAGGTCGGTGTGCACTACACAAAGAAAACAGCTACTCGGGCAGCAGAGTAATTGTGGAGTGCATATGAGGGTTTTTTAGGCTAAGCGTTAGTCTGAGGTACTCTCATGAACGCTCGCCAGTCGATACGCATATAGGGAAATCAGACCGCGTTCAAAGTAAAGGCGGTTCGACTGTAAAAAATTTTATCTGTAAGTTGTGGAAGTATTCGTAACAAAGTTCCCGAATTTACTGCCCTCCAGGAAGTAACTGAACCTCAAATTATTCTTGGGACTGAGAGCTGTCTAAAACTCGAAGTAAAAAGCTCAGAGATATTTAGCGAGTCTTGGAATGTTTATCGGAAAGACAGATTAGAAGGCGTAGGAGGGGGAGTGTTCATTGCAATCGACAAAAGTATTGGTTCTACTGAGGTTGTAATTTTGTGTGATATGAGATCTATGTGAACCCAAGTTAATTGCTGGATGATTTTACCGAGCACCCAACTCCGCTGTGTGGATCTAGACTCATTCAAAGAAAGTCTATGGTCAGTTGTGCATAAGTACCGATATCATACAACACTAGTTGGTGGCGACTTTAACCTACCGAGTATAGACTGGGACATATATGGATTCATTGCAGATGTTACAGTCTTGTGCAGTACTTTTGAACCCATTTTCCGAAAACTGCCTTGAGCAGCTAGTTCGGCAGCCCTCACGCAAAGGAACTGTCCTGGACCTTACAGCTACAAAAGACTGGACCTTATCGATGGAGTCAGTATGGAGATGGGGATTGGTCATCGTGATGTCATCACAGCGACTATGGTTACGAAATTTAAAAATCAGTCAAGAGGCTGGGGGAGTGCTTCCGCTATAAAGAGCAGATAAACAGTTATTAGCGTCTCACTTAGACAACGAACTTCAATCACTTAGTTCAGGAATGATGGACATAGAGAAATTATGGGCAAAGTTTAAACAGATTTTTAATCGTGCTATGGACAGGAATGTACCTAGTAAGTGGATTAAGGATGGAAAAGACCCACCATGGTTTAATAACAAAGTTCGGAAAATGCTGAGGAAGCACAGGTTGTTGCACTCTCGATTCAAAACAGGATGCTAAAATGACGTCAGGCAAAGGTTGTAGATATTCGTGGATCTGTGGAAAGATCTACGCGCAGACAGAAGATACCAACGTTATATCTTGTCTTAAGACGTGGCAGAGAACCCGAAAATATTCTGGTCCTATGTAATACCGCGAAGTGGGTCTAAAGCTTACATCCAGTCACTGTTTGACCCGTCTGGTTTGGCAGAAGAAGATAGAAAAAGGAAGACGGATGTTTTAAATTCCACGTTTAAGAAATCGTTTACACGGAAGAATAGTGCAAAAGTCCGGTCGCTTGATCATCGCACAGAGGTTCGTATGGATGACGTAGTGATAAACATCCTTGGCGTAGAGAAACAACTGAAAGCGTTGAAAACGAGTAAGTCGCTAGGGCTGGATGGAATCCCAAATCGGTTTTCAAAGAGTACTCTAAGTCATTGGCCCCTTACTTAGTTTGCATTTATGGCGAATCTCTCGACCAGCGCAAAGTGCCAAGCGACTGGAAAAAAGCGCATGTGACTCCTGTATAAATGAAGGGTAAAAGAACGAACCTGCAAAATTACAGACCAATATCCTTAACATGGGTTTGCTGCAGAATTCTGAGTTCGAATGTAATAAATTTCCTAGAGACTGAAAAGCTCGTGTCCACGAATCAGCAGGGCTTTAGAAAGCACCGCTTACTCTTTTCTTACATGATATACTGAAAACTATGGATGAACAGCAACAGGCAGATTCCATATTCACAGACTTCCGAAAAGCTTTCGACACTGCACCCCACTGCAGACTCTTGATTAAGGCATGTGCATAGGGAATAAGCTCCCAGATATGTGACTGGTTCGCCGCGTGGGATTAGCCGAGCGGCCCAGGGTGCTGCAGTCATGGAATGTGCGGCTGGTCCCGGTGGAGGTTCGAGTCCTCCCTCGGGCATGGGTGCGTGTGTATGTCCTTAGGATACTTTAGGTTAAGTAGTGTGTAAGCTTAGGGACTGATGGCCTTAGCAGTTAAGTCCCATAAGATTTCACACACATTTGAATTTTGTGGCTGGTTCGAAGACTTCTGAAATCACTGAACCCATCACATTGTCATCGTTGGCGAGTGTTCCTCAGAGACCAGGGAATCGCAAGGAGCGCCTCAGGGAAGTGTGATAACTGCTGTTGTTCACTATACAGGGTGTTACAAAAAGGTACGGCCAAAATTTCAGTAAATATTCCTCACATGTCCAAGCGCTCCCTCACATCTGGTATGGAAAGTTCTATGTCCAGTTTCTTCTACCTCCCAAGGCTCCTGCCAAAGTTCCTCCCCTCTTTTCCTTATTTTCCTTTTGTCCTCCACCCTTACACCCATGATGTCTACAATTTTTTCATAATTTCCCTTTTTTGCCCAGTACCAAGCCACTTCTTCCCTTATTTTGATGTCCAGATGGCAGAGCCCCATTGTGACTAATAGCCCCCCCCCCCCCCCTGGAGATGTTCTGTAGGCCCCCACAGATCTCAATATCATACTTCTCTGAACCGTTCTCACTGTCACGGCAGCACAACCCTCGTGAGCCTGTGCGCCCAGACTCCCGAGCCGTAACCCACTATTGAGGTTAGGCTGCAGTTACGGTAAAGTTTAATAAGGTGGGGGGGGGGGGGGGGGGAGATGTATTCTTTTGCGACCTACCGAGATGAGATTGTTTAATATCTGGAGAGCTTTCTGGGTTACGGTGTCAATGTGTTTCCCGAAGTTCCACCTCTCATCAATGATGACTCCTAGGTATCGTGTCTCACGTCGGCGGAGAACTGGTGAGCCGTTAATTCTGACAGTGGGATTTCTAATTAGATGTCCTTTTAACAGCAGGTATGTGGATTTGCTGGGTGAGATTGTCATTTTAGTCATGTTGCACCATTGTTTGAGTTTCTCTATGGCTCTCTCAATTGTCGGTTCTATGTCGTCCCGGCTACGGCCGCCGACCAACAGGAAGAGGTCATCTGCGTAGGCTATCAGCTCCAGCACTTCTTCGCTTTGTTGTAAACTGTCTAGTAGTGGCTCCTTGTGGATTTCCCAGAAGAGGGGTCGTAAAACGGATCCTTGGGGCATCCTTTAGTGATTGCTTTTCCAACTCTCTCGCCAGGGGACGATAGCCAGACCTTCCGTTCCTTACAACAGCTCCTCAGGCAACCGTATAGCGGCCCTGGACACTCTCCCGCAAGCAGGAGAACAGCGAAGGCGACCACAGGTTGTCAAAGGCGCCACTGATATTCATCATGATGCCAACCACGTACTTGTGCGGGGTCGAGCCACAGACCTCTGCCGCCAGGGCGATTGCATTAGATGCCGAGCGCCCCGGCCTGAAGCCGAACCCCCTGCTTCTCATCCCGCACAACACTTGGTGTGCAGCCTATCTGTCTGATAGCAACTTCTCCAGCGTCTTTCCAAACAGATCTAAAAAGCAAATCGGCCTTTGCTTCTGCAGGGTCGTTATCAGGTCCTTTCTTTATTATGACTACAATTGCTGTTTTCCATTTCCTCGGAAACTTCCTTTGCCTTAGGCATTCATTGTAGAGATTGCATTGTATAGCTTGAGCTCCCAAGGAGGACTGCCAGCGGTTCACGACAGGTGCAGGAATGGAATGGGTAGGTAGTTACAGCGGTACACAAAAGTCCTCGCGACACACTTCGTGGTATAGATGGAAAAATAAAGTAACACAAATAAAATTAACATTTAATATGCTACTCGTGAGGTAATCTAGCTCCGTTACGTAGATTAACTCCTCGTTAATGAGTGTAGTAAAAGATGAACCATACATTTACGGTGGATCGCTACTATGAGGGACGGAGGGTAAGTGGGAGGCAGAAAGAATAGGGCTGCCTGGCTACCCCGGACAGCCATTATATTTGCAAGTCGCGCTGGCGGTGTACAGCTGGGTGACGTGACGTCACCAACCATGAATAGCGGCCGCGCTGCCTCGGATCCCGGCCGTCTGCGGTGGCCATAACACTATTTCAGACGGTGGGAGCTGCGCCGCGGGTATAATCTGCGGCCGTGAGTTATGTCCAACGCCCCCTTCTCCTCCCAGCGGGTCGTGCTGCCGTGGGGACGCAAGGCGACCGCCAGCTGCCAACCGTGTCGCGCCTTCTGCGCTCCGCTATTCCTTGACACTACAGATAAATAAAGCTGGAACGAAAGTGATGATGTGCAGCAGGTAGAGTCTCAGCGATCTGCCCAGTAACAAAACTAGAGAACTGCAATAGAAGCAGAGAATTCTGCTGCAAAGGAAGCAACATTATAGAGGATGACATAAACAAGAGAGGCGCCAACACAATATGTGGCAAAAGCTAGGAAAACTGATAAACAACCGAGCTTGAGTGGTGACAAAGATTTCACTGGCGGAAACAAACAACACAAAGAAGGAGTTGTGCGGCTTAAATGAAAGTTGGAAGTCGTGTTTCTACACATGAAAGATGTCTAATCAAATTTCGCACAAGTCGCATAATAGTGTTGCTTGTCAGCTTTGCTTCAAATACAGGCTGTAACGGCCGTGAGCCTTAGCTACCTGCCGGCCGCGGTGGTCTAGGCGTTCATTCCGGAACCGCGCGACATCTACGGTCGCAGGTTCGAATCCTGCCTCGGGCATGAATGTGTGTGATGTCCTTAGGTTAGTTAGGTTTAAGTAGTTCTAAGTTCTAGGGGACTTATGACCGCAGATGTTGAGTCCCATAGTGCTCATAGCCATTTGAACCATTTGATCCTTAGCTACCTTCGAGACTGGACGTGGTGCACTGATGTTAGTCAAGAATGCCTTAAAGGAGACAAAGACGCCATTATTAACATCTCACTGAGTAATAAGACTACGAGAAACTTAATTTTTCTTCTGCGATAGTGCACGAAGTCTTGGCAGGAATGTAGCCACTGAACGTGGTTGCTGGCAGCGGTGTTGACGAAAGCCTACGGTCACATGAAGACCGGGCTCCGGACGGCCACGTGGCACTACCGAAAGGGAAGACCATCGTGTTCGGCGTATGGCTCTGGCGCATCATACTGCAGCTGCAGCAGTAGTCATTGGAAACACAGTGACGCAACGACCTGTTACTAGTCAGTTACTTCAGGGACAGCTCCTAGCAAGATGGCCTATAGCATGCATTACACTGGCCCAAACCACCTCCATTTGCGAGGTCAGTCACGCCCGGGTTCCCGGGTTCGATTCCCGGCGGGGTCAGGGATTTTCTCTGCCTCGTGATGGCTGGGTGTTGTGTGCTGTCCTTAGGTTAGTTAAGTTTAAGTAGTTCTAAGTTCTAGGGGACTGATGACCATAGATGTTAAGTCCCATAGTGCTCAGAGCCATTTCTTGCGACGTCAGTGGTTTCAAGTTAAAGCTTATTGGAGGGCTGGGTGGGGGTCTGTTATATTTGCTTGTGAAAGCTGGTTCTTTCTTGGTGCCAGTGACGGCCGTATGTTGGTTAGAAGAGGGCCAGTTGAGTACCTGAAACCAACCCCTCTGCGTGCTAGACACACAAGGCCTACATCTGGAGTTATGGTCTGCGGTACGGTTTCGTATGACAGTAGGAGCACTCTCGTGGTTATCCCACATACCCTGACTGCAAATTAGTACTTCTGTCTGGTGATTCGACCTGTTGGCTCCCATTCATGAACAGCATTCCAGTGTGTATTATCCAGCAGGATAATCGTCGCACACATACAACTGTCGTAACCGACCGTGCTCTACAGAGTGCTGACATGTTGCCTTAGCCTGCTCGATCACCGGATGGGTGGGTTTCATGTAAGACATTGTCGAAAATAAGCCAATGATTGCGGAAAAGGTTAACGATAAAAAGAAAAGTAACGGAAAAATACTCTTGCCTCTGCGCATGGCGAGTGCAACAAGCTGGCTGTGAAAACTGGATCTTAATAATGAAACCCTGATGCAAGTTAACTGACTTCGCGCTTCCATCGCCTCGGTGGCTGCAATGACAGATCGTGCCTACCACTCTAAAGATGTGTGAGGGCAGAAGACGGCTGCAATGGTGGCTGTTTCAGGTCGGCTTCTGTGTTCCGCTCTAAGTCAGAGACATCTCGCTCTATAGCTATAACTCCCAGAATATTGCCCCAAGCTCTGGAACAAGGGTCTGCAGCTTCCTCGAAGCAAGAGTGTTCTGACTTTTCTCTACGAAACTTGGCTGCTTCTGCCAGCATCGGAATCTTGCTCACCACCTTCAGCAGGCCTTTCGAGTTCCGACCAATGATGATTTAATAAACAAGCCCAACAATTTCCTACTCTTTCACAGTTTGTCATGGTTAACCAAGAAGGTATGTTTCTCCCGTGTTGTGGGGAGAAGGCAGAAAATCTCTCCCACTGTATGAGAGATTTTCAGAAATGGCCAGCAATAGGAAATCGCCCCCACTACCAAAATAATCACGATGAGCCAACCACAGAGCCCCTCACAAAACTTTGAACGAACATTCAAGCTGCCTAGCCTGGGCCTAACGCCTGCCCCCATGCTACAGAGTTCATATTCAGTTTCTTACCTTGGTTAAAAAGGATTCCTTTCGCTTCTCGTCCAATGAAATTTTATGGCACACTCACGTCCTCACTCCAATCTACTGCTGGGTTGGGACAACATACTGTCCTCCTCTGCTCTATACCTGTGCAGGGAACGGCTTTCAGGAGAAAACAGAGTTACGACCATTCGTTACCCTAAGTCAAACTACACTTTCATGGGCCAGCTGAGAGCCCATAGAGTGCTGTAATTACAAGACTCCCTCGCATACCAAGAGGAAAAGAAATATAGATATTAAATTAGAATTAAAATCATCTAACGAACAGTTCATGCAGTTCTAATGCAGCGTAAGTGATCTAACTTGATTGACTATTGGGATGTGCATACTAAATTATTTAACAGGTTACAGTACAGTTTGGGAAAAAACTGCCACGTAACAACAGGACACAGCAAATGAAGTAGTAAATCAATGCATTCTATGGTAAACAATCTATGCTGAAAGAATGTACACAGTACCGCCACATTTGAAACCCACACCCACGTAAAAATAGGCAGCTCGGAAATATACTGAACTGACTTCATGCTATCGACCTTACTTTTGTATCTCGCTGTAGTAAGTGTTCTCTGATAAACAATCCATATTTAAAGAACATAGACAATACCGCCACATTTCATAAATGGAATGACAGTGCTTTCCCATGGTCTGCAGTCAAAAGCATACCAAGAAATCAGAAAAATTCATTCCTGTTGTGCTAATGGCCATGTCCAGACAGCATGCCTCCTTTCTATCATTCTCTTGCGTCTCCACGCCGACCCTTCTTACTGCACTGATTTCATGAGTCAACTAACACATACAAACCACATGACTATCATGACTTATATCGGTGGTGGAGGATCAGATGACTGTCTGGTACAAGTTCTACCCCACCTAAAACGTTCCAAAGCGATCAGCGTGCTCTTTCTAGCGAGCGACAACAATTTTATGCAGTGAGATTATTCAAATGGCCTGTAATGTAGGCATCGTTGGTACTGTCCCTTCATAACGTTGTAGCCACAGACGAAGAGGTCAATTACGATGGAAATCGTATTCGGAGAAGGACGAACTGGTAATGGAAATCAGGAGTGTAATCTTGAAAGGACGAGTCAACGCTTTCACTTTCAACAGAACACCTGAACATCTCGTCAGTCTTCTGTTCTTTTTATTGTACCTTTTTCCTGCATCGGCACAGATGGGTATTAGCGGATCTGGCATAGTTCAAGGGGTGGCCGGATGCCCCTTCTGTCGCCAATCTTTTATCTCCCCTTCCCCCCCCCCCCCCCCCTGCCAAGATAAAATATGGATACCCCAACTGATTGCCTGTAGCGTTATTCACTTGAAAGGAATTGAAAATTTCCTAAATATTTGCAAATCGTGTAACAGGCGGGATTTGGGTACCATTCCGGTATTCATATAGTGGGATGTGGGAAACTGAAAGCCACATAAAGGGTGATCGGAATAGCGAAAAAACAACTCTCTGTCTGAACAATCGTTGGCGGACCGACGGTCCGACCGACCACCGTGGCATCATCAGCCCAAAGGGGTAAGTGTATGTGGATATATAGGGGCATGTGGTCAGCGCACCGATATTCCCGCCATTGTCGGTCTTTGTGATCAGAGCCGCTTCTTCTCAATCAAGTGGCTCCTCCGTTGGTCCCACAAGGGTTGTGTGCAACGTGTTTGCCGTCAGCGATCGGCTGACTTTGACGGTCACCTCTCCGAGTTCTACCAGGTCCGACATCGGTTAACTTCGGCGATCTGGTGGGAACCGGTGTGGGATCCGGGGTCGGCGCAATTCCTCGTCTCGGAAGAGTCGCTTTAACACGCATGGTTATCGGGTGAGTTCCAAAAAAAATTAGAGACTGGATTAATAAAAAAAAGATAAAAGTTAAGATTGTGGTCATCCTTCAAGTGACTGAATTTTCTCATTTTGAGAGAAATAACGGACAGTCTGTTTTATTGTTAAAAACCAATCAACAGCAACGATAGCATTAATTTTTTTTTATATTTAAGACGACCGGTTTCAGCAGACTGTGCTGTCATCTTCAGGTATTAAAACCTTTTGTTGTACAACATGTTAATTTTACGCTGACCTCACGCACAAGATGGCAAGTGGATAAAAATAGCACATTATAAAATGTTTTTAACCGCTAAAAATATGTAAAAACGTAAAGCACCTTGTGTTTTTCCATACACTTATTGGCCACAGTTGCTTGTTGCATCATACAGACACCATGCACAATAACACAATTGTTTATATATGCTGCACATATTATAAACAGTGCTATTTTTATCCACTTGCCATCTTGTGATTGAGTTCAGCATAAAATGAACATGTTTTGTAAGAAAATATTTTAAGACTGAAGATGACAGCATAATCTGTTGAAACCAGTTGCCTCAAATAAAAAAAATAATACTTAATTCGATTTTTACTGTTATGTAGGTTTTAATATGCTTGATGTGTGTTACATAATCTACCCCACTTGCATACAAGGTACAGAACGTTCATACAAACACGTGAAACTATCGGGAAAGTACTTTGGGATGTTGTTCAACTCGTGCGTCATATTGACTTGAATTTCGGTTATGTCGTCAAAGCCGTTGACCCTTCACGTGAATTTCTGCACTTCGTCATTTTCTGGTACGTTCGTATTGATAACATCAAGCCCCGTCACCAGTGATGATTTTTTCCAGAAAATATTTGTCTGCGTTTTGTAAACACATCAAAAAATATTCTACATCACCTCGGTTCCAAGAGTTCCGGAACCTGTACAGAAAATTGGAATAGATATCAACATAAACATCATTTCTGCCGTTTTTATTGCTCATGAAAACCACACATTGCATGTTGTACAACCATACTGAGAGACCTTCAGAGATGGTGGCCAAGACTGCTGTACACACTGCTACCTCTAATAACCAGCAGCACGTCCTCTTGCATTGATGCATGCCTATATTCGTCGTGGCATAATATCCTCAAGATCATCAAGGCACAGTTGGTCCAGATTTTCCCGCTTCTCAACGGTGATTCGACGTAAATCCCTCAGAGTGGTTGGTGGGTCACGTCGTCCATAAACAACCCTTTTCAATCTATCCCAGGCATGTGCGATAGGGTTCATGTCTGGAGTACATGCTGACCACTATAGTCGACCGATGTCGTCATCCTGAAGGAAGTCATTCACAGGATGTGCACGATGGGGGGCCTTACCAGTATGCTGCCAATATGGTTGCACTATCGGTCTGAGGATGGCATTCACGTATCGTGCAGCCGTTACGCGGCCTTCCATGGCCACCAGCGGTGTACGTCGCCCCACATAATGCCACCCCAAAACGCCAGGGAACCTCCACCTTGCTGCACTCGCTGAGCAGTGTGTCTAAGGCGTTCACACTGACCGGGTTGCCTCCAAACAGCTCTCCAACGATTGTCTGGTTGAAGGCATATGCGACAGTCATCGGTGAAGAGAACGTGAGGCCAATCCTGAGCGGTCCATTCCACTTGTTGTTGGGAGCATCTGTACCGCGCTGCGTGGTGTCGTGGTTACAAATATGGACCTCGCCGTGGTCGTCAGGAGTGAAGTTGCTCATCATGCAGCCTATTGCGCACAGTTTGAGGCGTAACACGAAGTGGTGTGGTTTCACGAAAAGCATTATTCAACATGGTGGCGTTGTTGTCAGGGTTCCTCCGAGACATAATCCTTAGGTAGCGTTCATCAACTGCAGTAGTAGGTCTTGGTCGGCCTGAGCAAGGCATGTAATCGACAGTTCTTGTTTCTCTATAACTCCTCCAAGTCCGAATAACATCCGCTTTGGTTCACTCCGAGACGCCTGGACACTTCCCTTGTTAAGAGCTCTTCCTGGCACAAAGTAACAATGCAGACGCGACCGAACCGCGGTATTGACTGCCTCGGCATGGTTGAACTACAGACAACACGAGCCGTGTAGCTTCAAAATGGTTCAAATGGCTCTGAGCACTATGGGACTCAACTGCTGAGGTCATTAGTCCCCTAGAACTTAGAACTAGTTAAACCTAACTAACCTAATGACATCACAAACATCCATGCCCAAGGCAGGATACGAACCTGCGAGCGTAGCGGTCTTGCGGTTCCAGACTGCAGCGCCTTTAACCGCACGGCCACTTCGGCCGGCGCCGTGTACCTCCTTTCTGGTGGAATGACTGGAACTCTTCGGTTGCCTGACCACGTCCGTCTAATAGGCACTGCTCATGCATGGTTGTTTACAACTTTGGGCGAGTTTAGTGACATCTCTGAACTGTCAAAGGGACTGTGTCTGTGTTACAATATCCACAGGCAATGTTTTCTCTATGAATTACGTAATTATTTGTTTCAGTGCACATATTAGGCATTTCTAGTGTTCTGTCAGTTAATGGAAAACAACGCGCAAGTAACTTCGTCGTCATTTATATGTTTATTGCTTTTTGTTCCGTAAATTATTAATGGCACAGCTCTTACACATATTCATTTATACATATTAATATACGCATATTAAAATGATCATATGTATACGGAAAGGAACAATAACTTTACAAAGCTTTTGTTTGAACCGTCCTGAAGCTTTTATGAAGTGCTTTTCATTAAACAATATATACCCGAATTAAAAGTCAATCAATATGTAGAGGGTGACCTGAACAGAATCAGTTTTATAAAAGCGAGAAATAAAGGTAAAGAAAGAAAAATCCATACGTCTGTAATTAATACTGCAGTTGATATTTGCGTTAGTTCTCATATAATGAAAAATCTTTTCCCGCGTTTCCGGGAACATTTCGTTTAATAAAAGCTAAGTAAACTGCTGCTCCATGTTCCACAATTCTCCACATCCGGCTCGAAAAATCTGGTTAACAGACTTTTCGTCATTTCGTTTGCTTGCTTTGAATACTTTGTTCCACATTTTTCATTGAGCAGTGAGAACGATCTTATTCATTCTATTTGTGGTACATATCAGCTGTTTAGATAGATATTCTGTCAGGGGATATACCGTCTGAAGAGAATTTCGCACCCACATAGTAATTTTGAACGACAAGATACTTCAATGTTTCATATTTTCAGTAATATGTTAAGACTTCGTTTTAAATTTTCGTACTACTGTTCGTGTTATAACAAAATGGAGCAGAAAAAATTATTTTCAGATATTTTCGTGTGCATTCAGCATATTCTGTGATTTAACTTAGCTCACATTCGTCACGGCGTGTAAATGAACTTGCGTTATCTCCTTAAATGCTTAGAGATTGGAATTCATGGTTGAAATTGGTTGAAGACTGTAAAATGAAATTTGGAATGCTGTAGCTTTAGTCAGAAGTTGCTCGTAAGACTTACGTAAAAGATGTGAAAGTCATTTGTGGTACTGAAAATCAGATTAATTTTTATGTTCTAGATGAAAAGAAAAATGACCGTGCTAGTGTCTCTTCAAGCATTATCGCAACAGTAGCTCTTGTGTTCTTTATCGCAGGGCTTCAAAAAGTAAATTACACATGTCATCTCACGCTAAGCCTATTGCACAACAAGAGTGACACATGGGCAGAATATAGTTGAAGTTCTGGGGTCCCCAGACACATATCTGCTGCGGTAGGTTAAACAGGTGCCTCATAGTGTCCGATCAAAATGGTGCGAGGACTAAAAACGTACTCCTAAGATGAAGTACATGGAACAGTACGAGGGCGAAACGTCTACATAGCACATAGATTCACGCGAAATCCTGAAAGTATGTGGACCAAATGCAATTTCGGGCACAGCGGTAGTGAAATGGTGCAAAACATTTCACCAAGATAGGACGAATGTTGATGATTCTGAGCCTTAGTCCTACTTTTTTTTTTCACCGATTGACGGGTAACGTATGGTTTACAGAGACTGTGGGCATTGCAGCTTTAGTGTTTCCTCCACAAGCACCTATAACCACGTCAAGTATCCACCTGCGACGAAACCCGGCTGCCTGGAGGCACGTGATAACGGCCGCAGAGCAAGTGTCTTTGGGAGGCCCCTTTAAGGATACAGGGTATTTTCCGGCTCAATATTAAGTAAAAATCAACACCTATTTCTTTCAGGCACTATTTATAATGTATATTTTTTACAGATTTTTTATTGATATCAGGTAATGAACCGCACTTTCTAAACAAATTAGAAGTATTTTAAATATTTTTAAACCCGTTTAGGACTATTAAAAAAATTACAAAGAAAATGATGCAATTTTTTTCCAAAATGCTTCCTCAAATTGAGATACCATTTAATCCAATGTTATACATTGGAAGGATACCAAATTTTTACCAGATATGTATGACATAATGACTGAGATACTAGACCTGTTTCATTCCACCTGTTATGTATATTTTGCACAGGGCATACCTTAATCATAGTTAACACTTGGTTCAAGAATCATAAAAGAAGGTTGTATACGTGGAAGAAGCCTGGAGGTGCTGGAAGGTGTCAGATAGATTATAGAATGGTAAGACAGAGATTTAGGAACCAGGTTTTAAATTTTAAGACATTTCCAGGGGCAGATGTGGACCCTGACCACAATCTATTGCTTATGAACTGTAGATTAAAACTGAAGAAACTGCAAGAAGTTGGGAATTTAAGGATATGGGACCTGGATAAATTGAAAGAACCAGAGGTTGTAGAGAGTTTCAGGGAGAGCATTAGGGAACGATTGACAAGAATGGGGGAAAGAAATACAGTAGAAGAAATGGATAGCTTTGAGAGATGTAATAGTGAAAGCAGCAGAGGATCAAGTGGGTAAAAAGACGAGGGCTAATAGAAATACTTGAGTAACAGAAGAAATATTGAATTTAACTGATCAGAAGAGAAAATACAAAAATGCAGTAAATGAAGCAGGCAAAAAGAATTACAAACGTCTCAAAAATGAGTTCGAAAGGAAGTGCAAAAGGGCTAAGCAGGGTTGGCTAGAGGACAAATGGAAGGATGTAGAAGCATGTATCACTAGGGGTAAGATAGATACTGCCTATAGGAAAATTAAAGAGACCTTTGGAGAAAAAAGAACCACTTGCATGAATATCAAGAGCTCAGATGGAAATCTATTTCTAATCAAAGAAGGGACAGCAGAAAGATGGAAGGAGTATATAGAGGTTCTATACAAGGACGATGTTCTATACAAGGACGATGTTCTCTTCATAGAAATGGAAGAGGAGGTAAATAAATTTGAAACGGGAGATATGATACTGTGTGATGAGTTTGACAGAGCACTGAAAGACCCAAGTCGAAACAAGGCCCCCGGAGTGGACAACATTTCATAAGAACTATTGATAGCATCTGGTGAGCACGATATATGAGACAGGCGAAATACCCTCAGAATTCAAGAAGAATATAATAATTCCAATCCCAAAGAAAGCAGGTATTGACAGATGTGAAAATTACCGAACTATCAGTTTAATAAGCCACAGCTGCAAAATACTAACACGAATGGAAAAAACTGGTAGAAGCCGAACTCGGGGAAGATCAGTTTGGATTCCGTAGAAATATTGGAACACTTGAGGCAATACTGTCCCTACGACTTATCCTATAGAATAGATTGAGGAAAGGCAAGCCACGTTTCTAGCATTTGTAGACTTAGAGAAAGCTTTTGACATTGTTGATTGGAATACTCTCTTTCAAATTCTGAAGGTGGCAGGGGTAAAATACAGGGAGCGAAAGGCCATTTACAATTTGTACAGAAACCAGATGGCAGTTATAAGAGTCGAGGGACATGAAAGGGAAGCAGTGGTTGGGAAGGGAGTGAGACAGGGTTTTACCCTCTCCCCGATGTTATTCAATCTGTATATTGAGCAAGCAGAAAAGGAAACAAAAGAAATATTCGGGTAAGGAACTAAAATCCATGGAGAAGAAATTAAATCTTTGAGGTTCGCCGATGACATTGTAATTCTGACAGAGACAGCAAAAGACCTGGAAGAGCAGCTGAAAGAAATGGACAGTGTGTTGACAGGAGTATAATACATGAACATCAACAAAAGCAAAACGAGAATAGTGGAATGTAGTCGAGTTAAATCGTGTGGTGCTGCGAGAATTAGATTAAGAAATGAAACGCTTAAAGTAGTAAAGGAGTTTTGCTAATTGGGGAGAAAAATAACTCACGACGGTCGAAGTAGATAGGATATAAAATGTAGACTGGCAATGGCAAGGAAAGTGTTTCTGAAGAAATTTGTTAATATCGAGTATAGATTTAAGTGTCAGGAAATCGTTTCTGAAAGTATTTGTATGGAGTGTAGCCATGTATGGAAGTGAAACGTGACGATAAATAGTTTAGTAAAGAAGAAAATAGAAGCTTTCGAACTGTGGTGCTACAGAAGAATGCTGAAGATTAGATGGATAGATCACATAACTAATGAGGAGGTATTGTATAGTATTGGGGAGAAGAGGAGTTTGTGGTACAACTTGACTAGAAGAAGGGATCGGTTGGTAGGACATGTTCTGAGTCAAAGAGGGATCACCGATTTAGTATTGGACGGCACCGTGGAGGGTAAAAATCGTAGAGGGAGACCAAGAGATGAATACATTGAACAGATTCAGAAGGATGTAGGTTGCAGTAGGTACTGTGAGATGAAGAATGTTCCACAGGATAGAGTATCATGGAGAGCTGTATAAAACCAGTCTCAGGACTGAAGACCACAGCAACAACATGTATATTATAGGGATAAAAAAATGTAACATCTTTCATTTTAACTTTTATAATTTTTTTCCTAATAAAAATGTTATTTTTTCTATAATTTAGTTGATTCTGCAATAAAGCTTATGACTACTACATAAATATGGACTACTGCAAGTTACTGAAAAAGATTGGACCAATGCTTTATGAACTTTAGGAAATATTTGTACCTGAATTCCGAAAAATTCAACTTGCGGGAAAATGCAAATGGAGATATGAGTTCAATTAAACTGTGCCTCAGAACATTCCTGAAGCATAGTCTTCATCCTACAGCGTTTCTTGACCTTCAAGCTTCCTCTTGGCTTCCTTTTAGTTCATGCTTGTTTCGTAACTTGAAGAGTGAATCTTTCAGCTTCATTCACCCATTGTCTTTCACATGCAAGCAATTGATCTTCCATATTAGAGCCACATTATATGCCTAAATTTCTCAGAACTTCCAGCTTTCCTGTCACTCCATCATCTAGTACACCAACCTTAAATGTACACCCCTGGAAATGGAAAAAAGAACACATTGACACCGGTGTGTCAGACCCACCATACTTGCTCCGGACACTGCGAGAGGGCTGTACAAGCAATGATCACACGCACGGCACAGCGGACACACCAGGAACCGCGTTGCTGGCCGTCGAATGGCGCTAGCTGCGCAGCATTTGTGCACCGCCGCCGTCAGTGTCAGCCAGTTTGCCGTGGCATACGGAGCTCCATCGCAGTCTTTAACACTGGTAGCATGCCGCGACAGCGTGGACGTGAACCGTATGTGCAGTTGACGGACTTTGAGCGAGGGCGTATAGTAGGCATGCGGGAGGCCGGGTGGACGTACCGCCGAATTGCTCAATACGTGGGGCGTGAGGTCTCCACAGTACATCGATGTTGTCGCCAGTGGTCGGCGGAAGGTGCACGTGCCCGTCGACCTGGGACCGGACCGCAGCGACGCACGGATGCACGCCAAGACCGTAGGATCCTACGCAGTGCCGTAGGGGACCGCACCGCCACTTCCCAGCAAATTAGGGACACTGTTGCTCCTGGGGTATCGGCGAGGACCATTCGCAACCGTCTCCATGAAGCTGGGCTACGGTCCCGCACACCGTTAGGCCGTCTTCCGCTCACGCCCCAACATCGTGCAGCCCGCCTCCAGTGGTGTCGCGACAGGCGTGAATGGAGGGACGAATGGAGACGTGTCGTCTTCAGCGATGAGAGTCGCTTCTGCCTTGGTGCCAATGATGGTCGTATGCGTGTTTGGCGCCGTGCAGGTGAGCGCCACAATCAGGACTGCATACGACCGAGGCACACAGGGCCAACACCCGGCATCATGGTGTGGGGAGCGATCTCCTACACTGGCCGTACACCACTGGTGATCGTCGAGGGGACACTGAATAGTGCACGGTACACCCAAACCGTCATCGAACCCATCGTTCTACCATTCCTAGACCGGCAAGGGAACTTGCTGTTCCAACAGGACAATGCACGTCCGCATGTATCCCGTGCCACCCAACGTGCTCTAGAAGGTGTAAGTCAACTTCCCTGGCCAGGAAGATCTCCGGATCTGTCCCCCATTGAGCATGTTTGAGACTGGATGAAGCGTCGTCTCACGCGGTCTGCACGTCCAGCACGAACGCTGGTCCAACTGAGGCGCCAGGTGGAAATGGCATGGCAAGCCGTTCCACAGGACTACATCCAGCATCTCTACGATCGTCTCCATGGGAGAATAGCAGCCTGCATTGCTGCGAAAGGTGGATATACACTGTACTAGTGCCGACATTGTGCATGCTCTGTTGCCTGTGTCTATGTGCCTGTGGTTCTGTCAGTGTGATCATGTGATGTATCTGACCCCAGGAATGTGTCAATAAAGTTTCCCCTTCCTGGGACAATGAATTCACGGTGTTCTTATTTCAATTTCCAGGAGTGTATTAAGACCTACAAAAACTTTCTTGGATAATCATTTCCACTCACGTCACGTCTCACGTCTCTAAAAATTGGTGTTATTTCATTCATAACATGTTCAGGAAGAGAATGCTTATGACGGTATATTTGCTTTTTGGTAACCACACCAAGAATCTGCTCCTTTAGGGCAAAGTCCGTGAACAGTGTGGACAACTTATGAAAGTAGGTGGCCCATACAGCTTTTCTCATTGCTGTAACATCATTCAGAGGTGCAGTTCGTCTAATGGCTAGTTCATAATAACTCTGAAGAAGGTCTATTTTAGTTTCTGTCAATCTGCCTCGGCCACAATTTCTCTTCGTAGCTTGGTCAATCTAGCACCCTTCCTATTTTGCACATGTCCACAACACTCCAGTTTTGTTGCCAAGGTATCGCCATAAACATTGACCTCCTTAATTTTATTGAAAGCCTTAGAGTCCTCATCGCCCAGGTACTTCGTATATCTAACGTTATAAACGGGCACCGACCTCTGAAATATTTTTAGAGCTCCATCACAATCCATACCTCCACTGCAACCATCATAGTTCTTAGAACATTAATGTTCAATATGTCCTTCAGTGTTACCATGGCAGTTGTGGCAGCACTTAGGTAAGCACTCAACATCAACAACTTTTTCATTTTCCAGAGAAGTAGCACTTACACTATTCAAGGAACGATGTCCTCGACGTTGCTATGCCCCATCAAGTGCAACAGCAATGACCCTGGTTCCACTAATATTTACAGTTTATTCTACTGCACGTTTCATAGATGCTTTAGACACAACCTTCAAGGCACCTAAAAGTATTTTTATGTACTTGCTGAACGTACTGGGAGACGACAAAAATATTCATTAGTGGTTAAATAATTATGGCTCTGAAGCGGCAATTTGGCATCTAAATGATGCAGATATTATGAACAAAATCCCGGCGGAGGTTCGAGTCCTCCCTCGGGCATGGGTGTGTGTATTTGTCCTTAGCATAATTTAGGTTAAGTAGTGTGTAAGCTTAGGGACTGATGACCTTCGCCGTTAAGTCCCATAAGATTTCACACACATTTGAACATTTTTTGAACAAAATGTGTGTGGCAGAGAAAGAGAGCGAAGACATTGCACTTGAGGAACCATTCTTCACACATATCGCGGCAATAATACGCACTGATTTGTTATCAGAATATTCAGGAGCGAATTCATTTGATTATACTGATGTTTTGAGTCTCACGAAAATGAGATCCGCCGTCAGGTTGGACGATTATTTTCCAAAAGCAGGTGATAGAAAATGCAGTAGCTGCTAGGTTTATTATTTTTTAATATGTTGTCAGTTTCTGGGGAGTAGTGAGTAAGTAATGCAGTAAAATTTCAAATAGGTCATGTGATGTCACTCTGGTTTTCTCGGGGCGATTAGTTAATGATGAACTTCCAGGTGCTCTGCCAAGTTGTTGTTTCAATTTTACGCACAATATAACGGCGCAAGGCCCAGTCGTCTTCTCAGGTGCTTTGAGGTTTGCTGTTATATGCAGTCGCTGCCTGGACGCCAACTAGACTCTGAACTAACGTTGATCTCGGGCCACCCTTCATGCCTGAGCTCGAGCCTCGACGTACACTACGATCTTTGATAAGAAACTGATCTCTTTCATTAAATGTCAGGCAGCCACCACCCACCACAAAGGAATTTGATGCTAAAGAGTCTGGTCCAAACAGATCGAACACTTTCAGACAAAGAGAGTCTCGCCGAGGAGTTACAATACCTACTAATAGCGTCCGAAGTAATGTATACTCAGATGATCAAATTGAATGGGTGATGTACTAAAAAAGAAGAACGCCTGACAAAGAGGATGAGGTCGAGACGGGAGGAAGAGAACCCAAAAATGGCTTATCTATCATATGCTGGCCGAATATTCGGAAAGAGCATCTAGCGTTTTTCGCTCCATTCACCTGTTGTTGTTGTTGTCTTCAGTCCAGAGACTGGCTTGATGGAGCTCTCCATGCTACTATATCCTGTGCAAGCTTCTTCACCTCGAGGTACCTACTGCACCCTAAATCTTTCTGAACCTGCTTAGTGTAATCATCTCTAGTTCTCGCTCAACGATTTTTACCCCCCACGCCGCCCTCCAATAATAAATTGGTGAACCCTTGATGCTTCAGAACATGTCCTACCAACCGATCCCTTCTTCTAGTCAAGTTGTGCCACAAATTCCTCTTCTCCCCGATTATATTCAGTAGTTCCTCATTAGTTATGTGATCTACCCATCTAATCTTCAGTATTCTTCTGCAGCACTGCATTTCGAAAGCTTCTATTCTCTTCTTGTCTAAACTATTTACTGTCCATGTTTCGCAACCATACACGGCTACACTCTATGCAAACACATTTAGAAAAGACATCCTGATACTCAAATCCATACTCGATGTTAAGAAATTTCTCTTCTTCAGAAATGCTTTTTTTGCCATAGCCAGTCTACATTTTATACCCTCACTACTTCGACCATCATCAGTTATTTTGCTCCCCAAATAGCAAAACTCATTTACTACATCCACATCTACATCTACATTTATACTCCGCAAGCCACTCGACGGTGTGTGGCGGAGGGCACTTTACGTGCCACTGTAATTACCTCCCTTTCCTGTTCCAGTCGCGTATGGTTCGCGGGAAGAACGACTGCCGGAAAGGCTCCGTGCGCGCTCGAATTTCTCTAATTTTACATTCGTGATCTCCTCGGGAGGTATAAGTAGGGGGAAGCAATATATTCGATACCTCATCCAGAAACGCACCCTCTCGAAACCTGGACAGCAAGCTACACCGCGACGCAGAGCACCTCTCTTGCAGAGTCTGCCACTTGAGTTTGCTAAACATCTTCGTAACGCTATCACGCTTACCAAATGACCCTGTGACGAAACGCGCCGCTCTTCTTTGGATCTTCTCTATCTCCTCTGTCAACCCGACCTGGTACGGATCCCACACTGATGAGCAATACTCAAGTATAGGTCGAACGAATGTTTTGTAAGCCATCTCCTTTGTTGATGAACTCCATTCTCTAAGGACTCTCCCAATGAATCTCAACCTGGCACCCGCCTTACCAACAATTAATTTTATATGATCATTCCACTTCAAATCGTTCCGTACGCATACTCCCAGATATTTTACAGAAGTAACTGCTACCAGTGTTTGTTCTGCTATCATATATTCATACAATAAAGGATTCTTCTTTCTATGTATTCGCAATATATTACATTTGTCTATGTTAAGAGTCAGTTGCCACTCCCTGCACCAAGTGCCTATCCGCTGCAGATCTTCCTGTATTTCGCTGCAACTTTCTTATGCTGCAACTTCTCTGTATATTACAGCATCATCCGCGAAAAGCTGCATGGAACTTCCGACACTATCTACTAGGTCATTTATATATATTGTGAAAAGCAATGGTTCCATAACACTCCCCTGTGGCACGCCAGAAGTTACTTTAACGTCTGTAGACGTCTCTTCATTGTGAACAACATGCTGTGTTCTGTTTGCTATAAACTCTTCAATCCAGCCACACAGCTGGTCTGATATTCCGTAGGCTCTTACTTTGTTTATCAGACGACAGCGCGGAACTATAGCGAACGCCTTCCGGAAGTCAAGGAAAATGGCAACTACCTGGGAGCCTGTATCTAATATTTTCTGGGGCTCATGAACAAATAAAGCGAGTTGGGTCTCACACGATTCTATGTTGACTCCTACAGAGTAGTTTCTAGGTTTCCAGCAATGACATGATACGCGAGCAAAATACATGTTCTAAAATTCTACAACAGATCGATGTCAGAGATATAGGCCTATAGTCTTGCGCATCTGCTCTACGACCCTTCTTGAAAACTGGAACTACCTTTGCCCTTTTCCAATCATTTGGAACCTTCCGTTCCTCCAGAGACTTGTGGCACACGGCTGTTAGAAGGGGGGCAATTTCTTTCTCGTACTATGTGTAGAATCGAATTGGTATCGCGTCAGGTCCATTGAACTTTCCTCTGTTGAGTGATTTCAGTTGCTTTTCTATTCCTTGGACATTTATTTAGACGTCAGCCACTTTTTCGTTCGTGGGAGGATTTACAGAAGGAACTGCTGTGCTGTCTTCCTCTGGGAAACAGCTCTGGAAAAAGGTGTTCAGTATTTCAGCTATACGCTTGTCATCCTCTGTTTCAATGCCATTTTCACCCCAGAGTGTCTGGATATGCTGTTTCGATCCACTTACTGATTTAACGTAAGTCCAGAACTTCCTAGGATTTTCTGTCAAATCGGTACATAGAGTTTTACTTTCGATTTCACTGAACGCTTCTCGCATAGGCCTCCTTACGCTAACTTTGACATTGTTTAGCTTCTGTTTTTATGAAAGGTTTTGGCTGCAGTGAAGCTCTCTTTGCTTTCGCAGTAGTTTCCTAACTTTGTTTTGTTGAACCACGGTGGGTTTTTCTCGTCCCTCACAGTTTTACTCGGCACGTACCTGTCTAAAACGCATTTTACGATGGCCTTGAACTTTTTCCATAAACACTCAACATTGTCAGTGTCGGAACAGCAATTTTTGTTTTGATCTGTTAGGTAGTCTGCAATCTGCCTCCTATCACTCTTGCTAAACAGATAAACCTTCCTCCCTTTTTTTATACTCCTATTTACATCCATATTCAGGGATGCTGCAACGGCCTTATGATCACTGATTCCCTCTTCTGCGCTTACAGAGTCGAAAAGTTCGGGTCTGTTTGTTATCAGTAGGTCCAAGATGTTATCTCCACGAGTCGGTTCTCTGTTTAATTGCTCGCGGTAATTTTCGGATAGTGCACTCAGTATAATGTCACTCGATGCTCCGTCCCTACCACCCGTCCTAAACGTCTGAGTGTCCCAGTCTATATCTGGTAAATTGAAATCTCCACCTAAGACTATGACATTCTGAGGAAATTTATGTGAAATGTATTCCAGATTTTCTCTCAGTTGTTCTGCCACTAATGCTGCTGAGTTAGGAGGTCGGTAAAAGGAGCCAATTATTTACCTAGCTCGGTTGTTGAGTATAACCTCCACCCATAATAATTCACAGGAACTATCCACTTCTAATTCACTACAGGATAAACTACTACTAACAGCGACAAACACACCACCACCGGTTGCATGCAGTCTATCCTTTCTAAACAACGTCTGTGCCTTTGTAAAAATTTCGGTAGAATTTATCTCTGGCTTCAGCCAGCTTTCCGTACCTATAACGATTTCAGCTTCGGTGCTTCCTATCAGCGCTTGAAGCTACGGTACTTTACCAACGCAGCTTCGACCGTTTACAATTACAATACCGATTGCTGCTTGGTCCCCACATGTCCTGACTTTTCCCCGCACTTTAAGCGTCTAATACCCTCAGCATCACCTGATTTAATTCGACTATATTCCATTATCCTTGATTTGCTCTAGTTGATGTTCATCTTAAATCCTCCTTTCAAGACATTGTCCATTCCGTTCAACTGCTCTTCCAGTTCCTTTGCTGTCTCTGACAGAATTACAATGTCGTCAGCAATTCTCAAAGTTTTTATTTCTTCCCAATGGATTTTAATTCGTACTCCAAATTTTTCTTTTGTTTCCTTCACTGCTTGCTCAATATACAGATTGAATAACATCGGGTACAGGCTACAACCCAGTCTCACTTCCTTCACAACCACTGCTTCCCTTTCACGCCCCTCGACTATTACAACTGTCATCTGGTATCTGCACAAACTGTAAATAGCCTTTCGCTCCCTGTATTTTATCACTGTCACCTTCAGAATTTGATAGTATGCGAGTCAAGATGGTAAAAAGGCTTTCTCTAAATCTACAAATCCTAGAAACGTAGGTTTGCCTTTCCTTGACCTGTCTTCTAAGGTAAATAATGCCTCACGTGTTCCAACATTTCTGCGGAATCCGAACTTACCTTCCCCAAGGTGGGCTTCTACCAGTATTTCCATTCGTCTGTAAAGAATTCGTGTCAGTATTTTGCAGCCATGACTTATTAAGCTAATAGTTCGGTAATTTTCACACGTGTCAACACCCGCTTTCTTTGGGATTGGAATTATTATATTCTTCTTGACGTCTGAGGGTATTTCGCCTGTTTCATACATCTTGCTCACCAGATGGTAAAGTTTTGTCAGGGCTGGCTCTCCCAAGGCTATCAGTAGTTCTAATGGAATGTTGTCTACTCCCAGGGCCTTGTTTCAACCTAGGACTTTCAGTGATTTGTCAAATTCTTCACGCAGTATCATATCTCGCCCTTCGTCTTTATCTACGTCCTCATCCATTTCAATAATATTGCCAGCACATACATCGCCCTTCTATAGACCCTCTATATACTCCTTCCACCTTTCTGCTTTTCCTTCTTTATTTAGAACAGGCTTTCCATCAGAGCTCTTGATATTCATTTCCATACAATTTTCTCGTTTCTCCAAAAGTCTCTTTAATTTTCCTTAGGCAGTATCTATCTTACCCCTAGTGATATATGCCTCTACATCCTTACATTTGTCCTCTAGCCATCCCTGTTTAGCCATTTTGCACTTCCTATCGAGCTCATTTTTGAGACGTTTGTATTCCTTTTGCTGTTTCGTTTACTGCATTTTTGTATTTTCTCCTTTCATCAATTAAATTCCATTCCTCTTCTGTTACCCAAGGATTTCTACTAGCCCTCGTCTTTTTACCTACTTGATCTTCTGCTGTCTTCACTATTTCATCTCACAGAGCTACCCATTCTTCTTCTACTGTATTTCTTCTTCCTGTTACTGTCAATCGTCCCCTAATGCTCTCCCTGAAACTCTCTCCAACCTTTGGTTCTTTCAGTTTATCCAGGTACCATCTCCTTAGATTCCCACCTTCTTGTAGTTTCTTCAGTTTTAATCTACAGTTCATAACCAATAGATTGTGGTCAGAGACCACACCTGCCTCTGGAAATGTCTTACAATTTAAAACCTGGTTCCTAAATCTCTGTCTTACCATCACATAATCTATCCGAAAACTGCCAGGGTCTTCAGGCCTCCTACATGTATACAACATTCTTTTGTGATCCTCAAACCAAGTGTTAGCTCTGATTAAGCTATGCTCTGAGCAAAATTCTACCAGGCGGCTTCCCCTCTCATTCCTTATCCCCAGTCCCTATTCACCTGCTACATTTCCTTGTCTTCCTTTTCCTACTATCTAGTTCCAGTCCCCCATGAATATTAAATTTTCGTCTCCTTTCGTTATCTGAATAATTTCTTTTATTTCATCATACATTTCTTCAATCTCTTCATCTGCGGAGGTAGTTGGCCTATAAACTTGTTCTGCTGTGGTAGGCGTGGGCTTCGTGTCTGTCTTGGCTACAATAATGCGTTCAACTATGCTGTTTGTAGTAGCTGTCCCGCACTCCTATTTTTTTTATTCCTACTCCTGGATTACCTCTGTTTGATTTTTTATTTATAACCCGATATTCACCTTACCAGAAGTCTTATTTCTCCTGCTACAGAACTTCACTAATTCCTTCTATATTCAACCTATTCATTCCCCTTTCTAAATTTTCTAACCTACCTGCCCGATTAAGGAATCTAACATTCCACGCTCCGATCCGTAGAACGCCAGTGTTCTTTCTCCTGATAAGGACGTCCTCATAAGTAGTCCCCGCCCGGGGACTATTTTACCTCCGGAATATTTTACCCAAGAGGACACCAACATCAATTAACCATACAATAAAGCTGCATGACCTCGGGAAAAATTACGGCTGCAGTTTTGCCTTGCTTTCATCCATTCACAGTACCGGCACAGCAAGGCCGTTTTATTTAATGTTACAAGGCCAGATCAGTCAATCATCCAGGATGTTGCCCTTGCAACTACTGAAAAGGCTGCTGTCCCTCTTCAGGAACCACTGGTTTGTCTGGCATTTCGACAGATACCCCTCCGTTTTGGTTGCACCTAAGGTACGGCTATCTGTATTGCTGAGGCACGCAAGCCTGCCCACCAACGGCAATGTCCATGGTTCATGCAGGGTATGGGTGGGTATTCATCTAAGATAAAAAGTATTTTTTGTAATGTTAAAGATTATCTAGGTGTCCGAAAGTCGAACGTGTATCGCATTCTATACAAATGTGGCATGTCTTACGGGGGGCAGACTATCGAACAGTCGAAGAGAGACGAAAGGGACATCAGTGACACACCCTATTGAAACAATGAGACCAGTATCATAATGCAAACGACCAGGTTATGGGGCAGCATAGTTAAGGAATTAATCTAAATAAAAATGTCAGAAAACTTACTAAAGAGGGACGTAGGTTTCAGTTTAAGCAACGCTTGAGGGCCGGCACTCAGTTTATATGTTGATTTGCCAAAGTCTTTATTAGCATTTTCAGTAACATGATATGTTCGGTATGCTATGATGTCACGATCAACAAAGCTTTCCAGTCCGGATACATTGGGTACACCTGTTCCACCACGTACAACAGCGACTGTTAGCCATCCATTTCCGTGGGTAAACGAATCATTGATGTCGATGCTGAAGTTCAGTCTACATCCACAAAAGACTGCAGGTCCGTCCAGTAGAGCGTGTGCAGCGACAGATTTGATCGTATTCTTTTTCTTGTCGGCGACAGATGTGGTCATTTCAACGTCTTCAATTGTTTTATATATAGTCTGTCTTGCACGACGACGGCGACTGTATCTTCTGTATGGCATATATGTCACCCTCACCCTTTTCTTTGTATACACGTAATAGACGTAAATTATCTGTTAATGAAACTGTTTTTATATGGATTAAAGGTAAAGGTACTTGTGAATATGTTAAATTTGTAGGAGATTGTACATTGTATTTTCACAAATAAATTGAATTGTAGCGTAGCCCTGAATTCTGTAGCGTAGCTGAGAACCGGGGCGCGTACATCTCGAATCTGTCGACATAGAGTATGCAACAGCATGTTACATCAGCTCTCTGAGCGCTTGACCTTTGACCCCGCCGATAAGGCGGCTCAAGGCCATCTTGGCAGCGCGCCAGCAGCCGAAGACAGACTATATATAAAACAATTGAAGACGTTGAAATGACCACATCTGTCGCCGACAAGAAAAAGAATACGATCAAATCTGTCGCTGCACACGCTCTACTGGACGGACCTGCAGTCTTTTGTAGATGTAGACTGAACTTCAGCATCGACATCAATGATTCGTTTACCCACGGAAATGGATGGCTAACAGTCGCTGTTGTACGTGGTGGAACAGGTGTACCCAATGTATCCGGACTGGAAAGCTTTGTTGATCGTGACCATAGCATCCACCAGAGCTGGAAGAAGTGGAGAGAATATGTATTTCACAGAATCTCAGCGAGAGCTCTATAAAACGAAACACCATCAAGGAGCGCAGTGGACTCGGGGGAGTCGAAATCGGCTATAAACAGTTGCGCGAGACTAAGAATAGTTGACAGTCTGGTTGGAGCCTAGGCAGCGAGTACATTAAACAGTAGATAACATTTTCCGGTGAAGTAATAGTTGTCGCTACCCTTTTTTTTAGTGATAGTCACGTACATGAATTAACTCAGATAGTTGGCAGATATGCTGTACATTTATTTTCTTGTTTAATTTGAAAGTTCAGTTTGGCCTGTTACACAATCAACTGGTTACGTGCCTTCACTAATCTGTAAGAGTTTGCCGGCCGCAGTGGCGGAGCGGTTCTAGGCACTTCAGTCCGGAACCGCGCTGCTGCTACGGTCGCAGGCTCGAATCCGGCCTCGGACATGGATGTGTGTGATGTTCTTAGGTTAGTTAGGTTTATGTAGTCCTAAGTCTAGGGGATTGATGACCTCACATGTTGAGTCTCATAGTGCTTAGAGCCATTTGAATCATTTTGTAAGAGTTTTTCTCCTCAAACTGTTTCGCTTGTACATCATTGGCAAACTGAATACTGATATTTCTTCTTAATTGTTACGTTCGTCACTCGAGACCAAAGAAATTATTTTTGTCAAACATGCATTGATTTCATATGCTGATTTCATCTATTGATTTTGGAAAAAACTGGCAATGTTTGCCGAAAATATCCAGACTGTGTAAGTATTGCAGTTTACATTAATTTGGGACTACCTCGGAGCCCCACACCATTCTAGAATGTTCTGGAAGATTATATAACATTTTGGAACATTCTGCAGCATTCTCCGACATTCTGTAACATTCTAGAAGGAACATTTTGGCTAGTCTCGGCCACTTCGGCAGTGAATTCAAAGCTGCTTCAGCGTAATCCGATAAGAAGTCCATTGGTACGACACCCCTTTTTGACACCCACATCTTCGATCTCGAAACCCGCAGTTCCAAACGAAATCTTCGTGGATAGAGGTTGGAGTGGTACAGTACCATATAGTAGCCATGGGGCTGCAGGAGTGCGTCAGGGTCTTTTTGTTTCTTTTTTTTAAAGAAAAAGAAAAAAGCGACGTGCACGGATAAACACCAATTACATTTATTATGTCGTGGCGAACAAACGCTCTCTTTACACACCCATATCTTCATAAGTAGCACCCCCAGTGCCAAAATAAAACCTTCTTCAGGGATGGGGGATGGACTGTTGGACAATCACATAAATCCCAGATGGCTGTGAAAGTCGCTTGCGGAACTCTGCCAGCAGCCACAGACACATCGTGTTTACTTAATTATAGTTGTATTTATTAGTCTTCAATGGCCAGTAAACCAACTGTAGAAACTTACATTAACGTGTTTAGTGTTTAGATCATAGAGGAAAGGCACCTAATATGAGACACACTTTTGTAAACCCATTTGAAAGACCTAAAAGTAAGTGCAACTGTATTTTTTATGATGGTAATAATATCTTGCATAATTTAATTTTATCATGCAATTATCGTATTTGCAATAATAAACAATATTTCAGAGTAGTAATTAAATCTTCACAAACAAGGCATTTCGTAGAAATTAGATCAAGGTTTCCTAATATGAGACGGTAATAATATTTTGCTTTAATTATTTTATTACAGAATAATGACATATGAATACACAATTTTTACATGTTCATTCATTTCTGTTCTCCTTGACTCATTTCACACTACTTTGGTTTATATTTACGACATCCGGGCGAACAAAATTGTCTTCTGTGACACCGCAATCTTCATGAGCCCAGCGTTAACATTTCGTGCACTGTGCCCATTTTTCCCCATGTTTGTCTTCAGAAAAGCGCCCAGTACAGGACAGACACTCTGCGTCATCGTCATCACTGCTGTCTGAATCCCCACTGTCATCAAGATGGACATCGGATGCCGAGTCACTAGACGATTCTTCCGCTTTAGGTCTACGATTTGAAGAGTTTCCACTCATCTCCCCAAATAACTTTCTGGCTGCTTTCTTAGCTTCAGCCTCTGATTTCTTCTGCTTAGATTCTTGCAATTGCTTCACATAAGGAGATAGTAACGCAGGAGAGCACGAAAGCGATGTTTGACCTATTTGACTATCTCCAGGTATTTCTGCGATAGGTATCGTAATATGCGACACTGTCGCGTATTTGGATCCCCATACTATCGCATATTAGGAATTTCGCCATCTTACACGAAGAATCACGCACTTGCTAACAACGTTCGTTGGTAAATGAACCTAATTGTCAATAATTATAGGTAATACCGTCAGAAATAACAACAATAAAAGAGTGCAGTAATATCGACTCATCTTTAAGCTGAAATATTGTCTTAACACCGATGTCGCAAAAACTTCAAACACAAGAAATTTTGTATCAACCTCTACGTACTGTGTCCGGCTCAACTATGGCGTCGTACTAGCTGTGTCGTCGTCTGGCACGCAACAGACGTGTTTAAGAAACTCTCCACGAGAGTGCAACCCCTAACGTGACCACATTTGGGGTGTTTCATATTAGGGAATCATCGCATAATAGGCACCTTTTCTCTACACATAGAAGGTATAATTTTGCTGACAAAATTTTTGAATAGAAGTGATTCTGAAGACGTTTCGAACTTTTTACATCATCAGCGGCTGGCAGAGTGCCTGCCGGCTGCACTCACCGTGCTGGCCGTTGCCGAGCGGGATGTCCTCGCCACCTTCCCTCCGCCACGTCACGGTGGGGGTGGGTGAGCCGGTGGCTGCGCAGCGCAGCGTCACGTTGGTGCCCTCGCGCACCACCATGTCCGTGCTCGTCGGGTAGTCCAGGATGTCGGGCGGAACTGCAACACACGAGCGCCCGCGGCTCTCAGCACAATGCGTCTGCTGCTTCCAGCCGTCACGCGGCACACCAGTGCGCGCCGCACTCTGGGGCTTCACTACTCGCATTCAGTCTTTGTAAAATACTCTGAATGGCAATCGTGCCATTTATCGCTACTTGGAGACTGACAAAAAAAACAAAACGGGGGGAAAATAAATTCACACACAGAACTTATAAATAACGTTCTTCAAACGAAGTAAAGACTTTACTATTTCCGAAGTTATGTGAAGTGTAACTGATTGCACTGTTGTATGATTCATTAATTTCTCCAGTTTTTATTCTAAATCATATTTGTACACTAACGTTTCTGGACCCCAACAACCGATAAAAACATTAATCCAGATCTGACAATCTCTCGAGCGTTGTTGCAGAGGTTTCCTTCTCTGTTTGTTAATGAGCGCGCAGGTGATAGCGTGTTTGTTAACTCCCAGAAGGTATTCCATACTGTCAATTAACGGAAAAGACTACATTCGTAAAGAATATCAGACCAACTTTAGGGTGGGCCTGAAGTCTAACTGTAAGCTGGTAACGGCCTTGCACCTTACATGAGTCCATTTAACGTGACACTTAAGGGTTTGTTGCAGTAATACTCTAAATTACGGTGTTGGAAATCTATGTGGAAACGCATCGGCACAAGAGAATTACGCGATTTTGTATTTATAAGATTTTGCGGAAAGGCAGTACGCGAGACAGAGCACGGCTACCTCCGCGCCTAGCCGCCGAAGGCCACAGCCTAACGGTATGAATGGTGAACTGGGGGATTTCTGTAATCCGTTTAGAGAGGCCACAGCGGTCGCCAACCTCTGAAGGACGTGCGGCTGCAGGTGTTCAAGTGTTTACCAAATCAGAGCAGTGGATAGCTGGACGGGCTTTCATGTGCGTGCTCTCGCCTATGTCCCACTAATTTTACGCCTTCGACTAACTCAAGTGGGGCAGGCCACTAGTTCCGAATAACAAACTTTCAATGCAAGAATCTGTGTTCGCTACGACGGGGAATCTTGCCGGGAAAATCTCGAGTGGCCTCTTGCGAGAAAACTTCCAGTAAACGTGTTATTGCCCACAGCTGTGGTTCTTCCCAGCTGGCGAGGGCGCAAAAAAGGGCAGCTCGTTTTGTATTATTACGTATTAGGGGAGAGAGTGTGGCAGATATGATACGCGAGTTGGGATGGAAATCATTAAAGCAAAGACGTTTTTCGTCACGGCGAAATCTATTTATGAAATTTCACTCACCAACGTTCTCTTCCGAATGCGAAAATATTTTGTGGAGCCCAGCCTACATAGGTAGGAATGATCATCAAAATAAATTAAGAGAAATCAGAGCTCGAAAAGAAAGATTTAGGTGTTCGTTTTTCCCACGCGCTGTTCGGGAGAGGAATGGTAGAGAGATGTACCCTCTGCCGAGCACTTAAATGTGAATTGCAGGGTAATCATGTAGATGTAGATGTAGATGAATGCGATAGAGCGTTCCGATATTATTGTAGTGTAATATTCGTTTTATCGATATTGATAGGGACGTTAGTACAGGAACAATAACTAGTACTCCAACAGCGACTGAGCAGCGCTGTTGCATGGTGGTAGTAGCACGGCCCAGGGGAGTGCTGTTGTTGCTGGAATACTGGTTACTCTTCCTGCCACTTAAAATTCATTCGACGAAACGAATATCGCACTAGACTAACTTTGGACAGCACTATGGAATGAGCACGTAAAATACCGCTTTAAAAATCTAATTGTTTTTAACGGTAAGCAAAGAGTAGGCGGAGGAGATTAATGTTTGGCGTCCAGTATACAACTAGGTCATTAGAGACGGAGCATAAGTTCAGATTAAGGAAGGAGGGAAAAGGCAATCGGCTGTGTCCTTTTAAAACAACCATTCTCGCATTTGCCATAAGCGAATTAGAGAAATCAAGGAAAGCGCTAATTAGGATGGCCAGACGCAGGTTTGAACCCTTCTGAATGCAAGTCCACTGTGCTAACCATTGCTCACTCTCCTTACAGGAAAAAAAAAAAAAACCCGACGTCTTCTGTTGACATTATATTTGTATGGGTCGAATCCATCTACACATTGCAAAAACTAAATTGGAATTTCTATAAGGATAGAAGCTCAAGTAATGAATTAAATTTTGTGCCAAGCTGGAACTTCAACCCAGGTTTCCCTGTTTACTACGCGCATATGCACTACTAAACCACCGAGGCAATGTGGTTTCTAGAGCTGCAGGGAGTATACTGTGAAACGTCCCCTTTGAACAATTATACATGACTGTCCTTAAACTGACACACAATATTTTGTTAGCGCAACGCAATCTGACTTTCAAAATTCCCTACAAAAGAATGGCCCTGACTAACATTAAACTATGCCTTTCACAAATCACTTACCTCACAAAAATCTTCGCTGCTCAAGCTACTGCAATACAGCGAGCGCCACTACTGCCAGCTAAATAAAAGATTCAAACTATGGAAGGCACTAACTACTGATAGGGATAGTTAGCAAATGAAAGATATTAATAGAGAACGAACAATGTATTTACCTTGATATCATCATATATAAATATAGCAGTTCATGACAAATTTCAAAACTCCGCCATCTCTCTCCCCACATCCACCACTGCTGGCGGCTCACCTCCAACTGCGCAACGCTACGCGCTGTTCACAGCCAGCTGCCTAACACTACAATGGCGAGTATCACAACAATGCAAAGCAGCCACAGACTGCACACAGCACAGCCAGTGATTTTCATACAGAGGTGGCGTTACCACAAAAAAAACCTAAACAGCCTACTTACATAGAGAAAACATAAACAGCCTACTTACATAGAGAAAACATAAACAGCCTACTTACATAGCCCCCATGCTCCCGACAAAAAATTTTAGAAATTGGTTTGGGCAGTGGCCAATAATGATTTGATAAAATTTTCATAATTACAATAACAAAGAAATCAAATGCACACACTTATTGATACAATGTTGGTCAAAAGCTAACCTTTTCTCACAGTCCATAAAGACAGTCCTCATCATTCGTCACAGTAAAATTGCAGTGTTTTTCTCAAAGTCTGAGCAGTAAAAGAAAATGCACACGGAAGTAGTAGATTTCCATGCAGTCTTGAAGAAGTAGCGTTGTCCTTCCAACGGAAAGACAGTGCTGACTCTTGACATGCAGACAGGCAATGGGCCACAACAGAGCAAACCCACAGCAGAGTCAGTCGAAATTTTGAAGAGTATTGGTAGGTAGGTCATCACAGAGCAGACCCACTGTAGTCCTGGTAGAGATTACGGTATTGGTGGGCCACCAGAGGTGCAGACCCACTGCAGTCCTTGTGGAAATAATGGTATTGATGGATCATCAAAGATGTAGACCCACTGTAGTCCTTATAGAGATGGCCAGCAGCCATGTGTTGTGACTGTGCAGGTGCACAATCACCATCGAAGAGTCTTGCGGATAATATAGCAAGTCCATAAACCACCACTTGTGCACTCACAAAGTTTTTGAAATTGTCCTTAGAACCAGCAATGCTGTTATCCAGTCCATTGCTGAATTATTAACACACGTGCAAACACTATCAAGTCCCTACTTCTCACATATTGTCGATATACTATGACCAACAGAAATGTGTGCAGTGAAATGTAACTTAATTTGAAGAACTGGTGTCTGTACAATTATAAATTTACAACATGAAAATACAATTACAAAGGTACAAAATACACCATTAAAGAACATAACAATACAGATAACATTTGTAGTAACACAGGCTTTACAAAAGAATAGAAATAAACATATACATCAGTGGAATTATGAAATGAGTACATACATAAAGGATCACAATAACTTTTGAAACATCAACTTCACACATGAGCATTGAACAGAACAGAATTAATAATGTCTAACATCTTTACAAAGTAAATAACATATTATTAATGCCAATTATATTCGAGTATAACAGTATTCCTCATCATAGTGAATGTAGCTTAATATTAAAAGAGAAAAAAATTCTATGAAACTACACAGAGACAGGAAGAAAACAACTACACAAGGGTACACAAACACATAGTGGGATAACACCAATAGGAAAGGATAGGGTTCGTTTTCAGCGTAACATTTGGTACTGCAGTCCAACCCAAAACTTCATATATCTTTCCTCTTATTTCATCCTTTGTTTCCACCAAAAAAATATTATCTAAGCATGCTTTCTGTATTTATATGTTCACACATTTCTTACCTCAACATTTATTTCCAAGAAAATCCTACCTAAACCTGTTTTCTCAATGCATTTCTTCCAATTCATCGCAACTCATTCTCTTAGAGGCTACCCCCTCTTAAGCTAACTTAAATCTACTGAGCTCAGATGCTAAACTAAGGGACGAGGCAATGCAGCAGCACATAATAAGTAACACAAACAGCAATGACCAAAAAATTGGAAAATTGTAAAGCAAGCTACAGTAAATCTAAATTACCAAGCAATGCAACATTACAACTAGTATGAGCCAATGTGCAGTAACAAAAAAATAAATCTGGCTTAGCAGAGTAACACAAATTAAAGTTCAGTAGCACTATGCCTGGCAAACAGCAGCTTATATCTAAACATGACATAGCTCAAGCAGAAAAAATATTACAGTAAAAACAACAATGCAGATAAGGGAAATGTATAATCATATCTTAATGTCTATGTAATTATAGTGGTGCACCACAACAACTTATTGTAAAAGAAATATTACCATGTACTTGAAAAGAATATTATGTATGCAGTTACTAGTTCCTTCTTATTGTTCTTTCCTTTCCAAGTGCTCCTTTTTTAAAGAATGTGGATCATAAAATAATTATTTAATAGATCTGTTGACAGAAAGTGTTCACATTAGCAAATGCATTTCATTTTATAAAAGCAATGCTGCAACACAGCTGGAAACCAGATATCAAATGAAATATGCAACTATGAAAAGCAAAGTATAAAAATATCATTCAGTAGTCATGTGACATTTCATAAGTTAGTAGAAACTCTCTCAACTCTCGTAGAAAGACGCTTGTCATAATCAGGTGTGCAGATGTAAAAATATTTCTTGTCATTTTAGTAGGCATTTCAGTAAATATCATAAATTACGAGCTCCACAGTATGCTTTCAACAAGGAAATGTCAGTAGCGCGGACAATGGCCTTCCCTTTCTTTTTTTTTCTACCTGTGCTTCTGATGAGGCACTCACTAATGACTTGTTCTCCCGGCGTCTGACACAGCTGCGTGCCCACGACGCACGTGCAGGTGGTCACTTAACTTTCTTACGGAAATATTTACGACAGCAGTTTCCGCTACAGTGACAGTCTCACATAAAAATATTTCACAGGTCAAGAATTAGCGTTGCAAATCTGTAGAAACAAAACCCTATAAATATAACAGTGTCCAAAAAATTTTCGCCAGCATTGTGATACATTCACTCATATACACACATTTCATAACTCTTAAAGTACGATTCTTGGTTTCCAACAACCTTTTTCACAAATCAGAGTCCCTAATCACTACTCATTATTCCTTACCTTATTTGTCGACACTTCTTCAGTATTTCATCATAACAGATACGTAGCATAATCAAATAACTCATATAGCATCAGCTTATTGATCATAAACATACCGCAACAGCATAATACACATAGTCATCGTAATAATAACATCATAACACCTTAGTCAACTCTCAAAATCGTCGTAGCTTCCTCCAATAATTTCAAAACCTAAAGAAAATTCTCTGCTCATGTCAAAAGTGTCATCTGCCTCAAACGTACTTTAAAAATCATGATCTCATACCAAATACATCATATAAAGCTCTCATAGTATCACAATGGTTCCGAAAAATATGAGCATTTCACAAAGTACAGCCAAAACACAATTTCGTAAGTGTGAAGTTACCCAACTGTGTAACTGTGTAAACATGTGTCACTGATGTAGCAAAAAAAAATGTTTATCCCTCAGTTAAATGATCAGATAGCTGTGTAATTTGTGTGTTAGAGAAATATGGTACCGATGTGTAAAGTTGTATAAGCAAATACCATATTAGCTAGGGTTCCTTGTGGTTGCCACACACATGGTACACAAAGTAAGCGTGTACCCCCCTGAGGATTAATGTAATTATACCCTCAGGTGTTACAGATTACAGCAATGGAATGAAATGTATCACGGAAAACTTTCTTTGTAATTCAAAAATCTTTAAAAATAAATGTTTTAAGTACAACATTAATCACTGAAATGCGTGTCCTGTAGCGCTAAATGTGCGTCGTGTTGTAAGATAATCTCTGTGGAAGTGTCGTAGTTATCGTCCTCCGAAAGCTAAGTTCTGCAGAAGTCAATGTACTTACCTCATGATAAACAAAAGTGAAATGCTTTATGTACAGATATCTTAGTTATTACGCTTATTGCCATAATGAGGAAAGTACTGTGCTGTAATGTATTGTTATGCTACGGAAAAGGCAGTCTCATTGTAGCTATACCACAAAAGTTACTACTAAAACCTGTTTTACTTTCCAGAATAAAACAGAAAACTGTGCAGATATAAAACAGAAACACTGCAAAAGCAACATTGTAAATTGTCACTCATTAGTAGCGTCGTGATAAAATCGTGTAGCTGTCACATAAACTAACCACTGTGCCGTCTGGTATATCACAGAAAGTACTTTAAACCCAGAATGTATTTTCAAGTAAACCAAAATGTTGCATTAAAATCTCATTAACAATACTGGTAAATGTTCTAAGTATGTAAGCCTTATAGTCGTTCCATAATCGTGCAACTAACAAGCAAGAATGTACACACACAATACCACTGTGACGTCTTTTCACTATAACAATGCATTCGTCATTTCTGTTTCAATAAGTTCTCTTGGTTCTTGACTGGATATTTCACTTCATTGTTACATGTTAACAGATTCTAAATATGACAAAGCATACTGGAAATGTGAAGTGAAAAGTTTTATGGCAAAGACAAAGTTAAAAAGCAGATTATCTTTCAATAAACGGTTTTACATGTGAAATGTGGTGTAAACCTTTACTCTTCCTAGTACGCAGAGTTTCAACTTCAACGCAATTATCATGTGGTATACGTCGGATTCTGTAAGGTCCATTGTAAACTAGAAAGAATTTGTGACTCAAGTGTTTCTTCTTATGTGACAATGAATGAGCTTTAATGAGAACTTTCTGACCAATATACAATTTCTTTGCATTTGCTTTACCGTGTAGTTTTCTCCTTTTGTCTGCTGCAGATTTTATATTTTTAAGAGCCAAATCAATTATGTCTTTGTGTCGAAGTTTACGTGTATTTGGGAAAGGTACAAGCTCTCTGATTCTGTTCGGTGGTTCTTCATTCTTTAGTACAAGAGTAGGTGGTAAAGCAGTGGAATCATGAGGCATTTCATTCAGCACATTTTGAAATAATTGTAGATATCTGTCCCAATGCTGATGCTTTCTGTGACAATAAAGTCTGCAAAGCTTATTGATTTCTTTCATAATCCGTTCAGATGGGTTGCAATGTGGTGAGTACAATGAAATAAAAACAGGTTTGATTTTATGATTCCGAAGCGTGCGTGACCAAACTGCAGATCTAAATTGCGGTCCGTTATCTGAAATGACTTTAGCAACGTGGCCAACTTCACGTAAGAAATTTTTAACAAAGGCGTTGGAGACAAATCGTCCAGTGGCTTTACGTAACGGAGTGAAAGAAACAAATTTTGAAGTAAGTTCAACAGCGACTAGAACGGTCGAAAATCCATTGGATGTTCTGACAAGCGGTCCCAAGAGATCAACAGCAGCAAATTCTTTTAATTTAGAAGGAATAATAGGAAACAACGGAGCACGATGTGAGACAGTAGATGGTTTCGCCTTTTGACAAAGTTTACAAATAGACAAGACTCTTCGAATTCTTTTTTCCATATTGTTAAAATAACAAGTCGTTCGAAGAATATGATAACATTTTCGTGGACCAAAATGTGCGTAGCTGAAATGAATGTACCAAATGAGCTTATTCACAAAATCGTCAGGAATGCAAAGTACCCATAGCTTGTCATCAACAGTGCAGCGTTTGAACAGTATGTTGTTTCTAACCAGATAATAATGCCGAATCTGTGTGTGTGTCTTTTCATGCCATTTGCTCTTGATGTCTTTCCAAATCGGATCTTTATCTTGTTCATGAGCAATGTCCTTTAAAGATGTGGTGATGAAGTTTTCAAAGGCGACTTTCTGAATGTAAAGAATACTGAAATTTTTCTAGAGGTTGCCTTCTGTGGTACTTTTCTCAAGCCCAGCCGGTGCGCGTGACAGTGCGTCCGCAACAATGTTCTCCTTGCCGGGAATGTAGACTATTGTGAAGCGGAATTCTTGCAGAAACAATGCCCAACGTTTTAACCTGTCATGATTTAATTTTGAAGACATAAGAAATTGTAATGCACGATGATCACTGTATACTTTTACGTGCTTACCAGAAAGAAAGAAATGGAATTTGTTAAATGCCCAAACGATAGCTAAAGCTTCTAATTCAGTAACGGAATAATTTTTTTCAGATTTGGTTAGCACTCGGCTAGCAAAAGCAATGGTTTTCTGAATGGTAGTGTCATTTTCTATGGCTTCTTGAAATAAATGGGCACCAAGACCGACTTTAGAAGAATCCGTGCTAAGGCAGAAATCTTGTGACAGATCTGGATGAGCTAGTATTGGCGCGTTAAGTAGCGATTCTTTCAAAGAATTGAATTCCAACTGTGCTTGTTCGTCCCAGTTCCAAATAGTATTTTTTCCAGTGAGAGAACAAAGTTTTGGTGTAACAAGAATTTGCATATTCAGAAAACGACGGTAAAAATTTACGAGACGTAGAAAACTGCGGACTTGTCTTTTTGTGGATGGAACTGGAATGGCTCTGATTGCTTCTAACTTTTCAGGATCCGGCTGAATGCCTTCAGAAGAAATAATATGTCCCAAAAACCTCACCTTTGACCTACCGAATTCAGACTTTTCCAAGTTAACTGTAATTCCAGATTCTGCAAAAATACGTAACAAACTGTTGAGGATGCGATTATGTAGTTCCCATGAAGCTTCTGCTATTAGAATATCGTCCACATATAAGGTGATGTGACGTTTTAAGAACTCAGGTAATATGGAATTTAGCCCGCGAATGAATGCTGCTGAAGAAATGTTCAAACCAAAGGGAAGTTTCCGAAACTGATAACAAACGCCGAAACAAAGGAAAGCTGTGTATTTTCTACATTCTGGATGAAGTTCGATCTGATAAAAGCTGGATCTGAGATCAATGGAAGACAACACTTTTACACCATTAAAATTTTGAAGAAGTTCTTCCATCGTCTGCGCCCTGTCTGTTTCAGGAATAATGATAGTATTGATTTGTCTCGAATCTAAGACAAGCCTGATCGATCCATTTTTCTTCTCAACAACATGTAACGGATTGTTGTATGAGCTTACTGCAGGCTCAATAATGCCCTCGTCAAGCATAGATTGTATTTCTGTTCTAACACGGTCCCTATAATGTGCTGGAATTACGTATGGTCTAACACAAAATTTAGTATGCTCACGAACAAGAAATTGGTATTGAAATCCCTTGATTGTTCCTGTTTTGTGAGTAAAAACTGTGGAATGTGCTTGTAAAATCTCAAAAAGGTCCTGCCTATCAGTGTCATTACAATTCTCAATTGTTTGAATTTTATTCTGAATTAACTTATTAGTGTCAAATGCGCAGTCGATATCATCCCTGTCAGTACTTGCAGAATGATTGTTAGCGTCAAGTTCCGTCGAAAATTCCGAATTGTTGTCTAACAGGAGGTAAAGCCGATTAATTTCTTCGTCATGGTTTGAGAGCCAATCTTCAAATTTCAAAGCTACTGACTTACCTTCTTTTTCTAAAGTTATTTCAGCATCGTGAAAGTTTAAGATTGCTTTGTATTCATTCAAAAAGTCTACTCCCAGTATAATTTCCGTCGACAATAATGGAACAATAAGAAAGTTCATAGAGAAGCTGTGGCTTTGACAAAAGAATTCTAAGTTGGTTTGTTGGCGTACATCTACACTTTTTCCAAAGATTGCACCTTGTAATTTAATCTTACGTAACGGAAGTGTGGGGCAATCGTTCGATTTGTTGCATTTGCTAAAGGCTGTTTCACTGATTACTGAAATGGGACTGCCAGAGTCAAGTACTGCCGTAAATTTTACGTCATTTACTGTAATGTGAATCACAGGATATGCAATGTTGTTATGTTTTACGTCGTGTTCTTGGAGTAAGATGTCCCTAATGTCTTCCATTTTTACGTAATTACTAGCTACGGCAGCTGCGTCATCAGTTTCATAAGTACGTTTTGTTGCTGCCACCGGTGTGAGTCATTGCCTATTGTCTCTTTGTTGGCGCGCGTCGTTATTGGGATTTGGAGACCTAACTTCTACAAATTCACCGTGACGAGAGGGCCCTGCCCTGTTTAAATCCCGCCAGTTCTGATTCAATTCAGGTCTGTCGTTACGATCACATCGTCTGTCGTCATGTTGGTAGTTCCTGTAGTTTCTTTCTTGTCGGTTACATGGTGGAGAATTTCTCCCTGAATCGTAACTGCGCGCTGGTCCGTTGCGTCTAAAGTTATTCTGTCTCCCGTAATAATAATGATCTTGGTTCCCATATTGTCTGTTTCTCTGATTGTCTCTGTAATAGTCATTACCGCGGAGAGGTGATCTTTCCCTGTAATTATTACTACTCTGCCAACGGTTGTCATACGGGTGGTGTCTGCTTTGGTCACGATTTACGTTATAAGAATAGCCTTGTCGTGTATTATTTCTGTCATCGCGGAATTGTGACGGATGTGACCTTTAATTGTTGTGCTCCTGTTCCCGCGTCCCCCGATTATCAGTGTCAATTTCCAGTTCTTGTAACAGTCCCTGAAAAGCCTCAATGTCTTCTTTGCAACGTCCTGCTAAAATAATATGTCGTAAATGTTCAGGTAATTTGATTAAGCAAATGCGGATGAGTTCTGAGGGGCTGTATGGGTTTGACAGGTACTGATTCTTGTGCAACATGTCTTCAAAATATTTCACAAGACTGGAGAATTCAGATTGTTCGAAATGTTTCATCATTATGATGCTATGTTTTACCCGGTCTTGTGCGGCTTGAGACCAATATGCTGAGAGAAAGGCATGGTAAAACTCTCCTTCACTGTGGCAATCGTGAATTACCGATCGCATTCTTACAGCTGGTTCATTCTCCAAGTAGCCACACATAAATTCTAATCTGTGTTCTAACGACCAGTTGGGAGGAAAACAATGCGAGAATTGATGGAGCCATGCTTGTGGATGAATGTCGTTGCCAGAATTCTTAAATGTTTTGAATTTACGTGTAGTAATGAACAGCTTATAGTCAAAATCATCATGTCGGCAAGTCGCATGTCGGTCATTGTTACGTCGTTTCGGCGGTTCCATCTCAAAATTCGGCGTACCTTGCCAACTTCTTTCACAATTTCCGAAGTGCCCTGTGTTGTTATTTTGTGTCTGTTCCGTATTTGTATGTCCCTCTTCTCGTACTGGGGCGCGAGTGTCCTCTGAAATACGTAATTCTTGTACTACTTGTGCCAACTGATCTTGCACTTCCCGGATTTCTCTTTTGTACTGTGTATTGATTTGATTTTGATTTTGTTTGAATTTTCTAATTTGTTCATACTCTTCAGTGTCCATGAAGGCTACAGGTGTTGTGTCATTCAGATCATCATCTACCTTTGTAGATAAGTTAGTGAACTGATCTGAAAGTTCGGCTACTTTATCCGATAGTGAAATCATTTCCTCTCTATGTTTTTCTGAACCAAGTTTCAGAGTGTCCATTAATGTTGCAATCGTGTCTACTGTGACCTTTAAGTTTTCCTGAGTTTTTGCAAGTTGCGTAACCGAATCGGTAGATGCAACTGAGTCAATTTTAGCCCACAAGGTCTCATGATTTTCATGAACAATGGTTTGCAGTTCTTTTATGGCTGCTTCGTGATTCTGTAATGCATTTTCATGCCGCGAAAAAATAGGTTGAAAATGCTCACAAATTTTGTGTTTTTACGCCTTACAGACTTTTTGACATTTCGATTCAATGTGATGTAATTCAGCAGTTAAATCCTCACGTGTTCGTTCAAGAGTTTGCTCCAATGAGTCTAACTTTTTAAGATTTTGTTCCATTGTGTCTAACTTTTGAAGCTTTTGCTGTGTTTGTCTCTGATTTTGTTCCATTGTGTCTAACTTTTGAAGCTTTTGCTGTGTTTGTCCCATTTGTTGTATTAATTGTAATAACAATGCATTGGTGTCTGAAACATGTTCCTCAGTGCTTTTCGGCAGTGAATTTACACCGGAAACATTCACATTTTGACAAGCAGAAAATGTGTCTTGACTTATTTGAGAAAACGGTGAGGATCCAAAACCTGAATCTACAGTATTTGCGAGATCGTGTCGTGTCATTTCGGCTTCCTGAGGCGAGCTATTGCCGACCGATCGATCGATAATGCTTCCCTCTTCACTAATTGTTTCACTGTCCACGCCATTGTTTGCCGCCCGCTCCATTTCCCTATGCACAATTACCAAATTACTACTTTGAACATCAGTTAATTCATTACTCGGTGGCGCTAACACACTGCTTTCATTTTCACTGTCATTTCTCAGTTTACTTTGGAGCCTAGTATTACGTTTTTCACACGCCATTATTGTCACAGTATTTCACACGACAACACAGAAAAACACAATTTGAAGAGCAAAAATAAGAGAACACATTAACATAACACTGAAAATAATATCTAGTTAATTGCAGCTGCGAAATACTTGGTGCAAATCTACATGCATGCCACAACTGTTTTACTGTACAACAATGAAAGACTGCAACTACAAAGGAGATTTTCTCTACAATTACGCACTAGCAATAAACAAAATCTACACTAATTAAACAAACTACAACAAAAGATCAGAAGATTCCAGTGAGGTATCCTCGGCTAAGGGTCGACATATGAAACGTCCCCTTTGAACAATTATACATGACTGTCCTTAAACTGACACACAATATTTTGTTAGCGCAACGCAATCTGACTTTCAAAATTCCCTACAAAAGAATGGCCCTGACTAACATTAAACTATGCCTTTCACAAATCACTTACCTCACAAAAATCTTCGCTGCTCAAGCTACTGCAATACAGCGAGCGCCACTACTGCCAGCTAAATAAAAGATTCAAACTATGGAAGGCACTAACTACTGATAGGGATAGTTAGTAAATGAAAGATATTAATAGAGAACGAACAATGTATTTACCTTGATATCATCATATATAAATATAGCAGTTCATGACAAATTTCAAAACTCCGCCATCTCTCTCCCCACATCCACCACTGCTGGCGGCTCACCTCCAACTGCGCAACGCTACGCGCTGTTCACAGCCAGCTGCCTAACACTACAATGGCGAGTATCACAACAATGCAAAGCAGCCACAGACTGCACACAGCACAGCCAGTGATTTTCATACAGAGGTGGCGTTACCACAAAAAAAACCTAAACAGCCTACTTACATAGAGAAAACATAAACAGCCTACTTACAACTGTTCCAACGCCCTTCCTAGCACAATCTTGCGACAGTGATTTAGTGGTTAGCGCATCTGCGCAGTAAGCAGGAAACAAATCTTAATTCATTACTTCAGCTTCCATCGTTATTGGAGATAAAGTTAAGGCTCGTATGTCTCCAGGAAAATATAACTCCATCAGATCAATAGATCATGTACGCCTGAGGATTTCCCCATTACGTACAAAGCTGGGGCGCTATATAAGTATCGGATGGCCTCGGAAATACTGACGATTTAAAAAGGGGGAAATGGCCTGAAGGCGTGAACTGAAGTTTGTGTTAGGGAGCGCTTTGGATTAGTGTTTTCCGTAGAGTTGTGGCAGCCACCTTGCCGTCCTGGTGTAATTGCTAGCACATCTGCCTAGTAAACTGGTGACCTGAGTTAAAGACTGCCTTTAGCGCAAATTTTATTTCATTACTTCAGCTCCTATCCTTATCGAAGATAAAGTTAAGATTCATATTTCTTCAGAAAAATGTCACCAGAGCTTCAGCCAGTAGCAGAGCGTTTTCGACCACATGATCAAATCTTGATGTTCAATGATTTTTAAGCTTTAATTACATAAAGATAAGATGTTTTTTGTGCGAATATTGATCGTAAATGCTATTTGAAACTTATATTCACTCCGAATAACAACAGTCTGAACCATAATTTTAATGCAGGAAAATAGCCTATTGCAGTGTCGTCGGCAAACCTCAACTTTTTAGCTCTTCTCCCTGAACTGCAATTACCTTCCGAAATTTCTCCTTGATTTCTTTTACTTCTTGCTGAATGAACAGATAGCGTAACATTGGGGATAGGCCACAATACTGTCCCACTCTCTTCTCAACCGTTGTTTCCCTTTCATGTCCCAAGACGCTTAGAACTAAATTCTGGTTTCTGTACAACTTGTAAATAATGCTTCGCTCCCTGTATTTTACCCTTGTTGTCTTCATAATATTTTAAAACGTTTTATTCCTAAAGAGAGGCAGCAGCCTTTTCAGAAGTCGCAGGGGTAACAGTCTGAATGACTGACTGATGTGGTATTGCAACATCAACCAAAATGGGCTGCTGGTACTGCTACCGGCTGAAACCAAGGGGAAACTATAGCAGTAATTTTCTCCGAGGGATTGGTTAAATCGTTATGGCATCCTCATAGGTAAAATATTTCGGAGGTAAAGTAGTTCACCATTCGGATCTCCAGAGGGGAATATTCAGAAGGATATCGTCATTAAGAGAACCAAGGCGAAAGGTTCTACAGATTGAAGTGTAGAATATTTTATCCCTTAATGGCGCAGGTAGGCTAAAAAATTTAAAAAGGGAAACGGATAGGTTGAAGTTAGATATTGTGGGAATTAGTGAAGTTCGGTGCAGGAGGAACAAACTTCCGATCAAGTGAATACAGGGTTACAAATAATCAAATATAGGTAATGCAGGAGCAGGTATAATAATGAATAAGAAAATAAGAATATGAGTAAGCTACTATGAACAGTATAGTGAACGCACTATTGTACCCAGCATAGACACAAACCCAACACTCACGACAGTAGTACGTACAAGTTTATATCCCAACTATCTGATGATGTCCTCCTCGCCGTGTCCGGCGACAGCGACTCCGTCAATCTTCTCTGTACTTGTTGTGGTAGGCTCGGATTTGGCTCTCGAATCCGAATTTCGCTTTGAATATCCTGTTGAATGAAGCACAGTGAAGTTGACCAGCAGAGTTGTAAGTATACGTGTAGACAGGCTTGAGCTGAGATTTTCGGAGCTCTCTTTTAGCATCCAGGTTCATTAGACGCTTTTGCTCGAATTGTTCGATGCTCTTATGTACAGTTGATCGCCACTCCGATTGGCGCAATGCTAGCTCCTCCAAACGGTTGCTTGGAATGCCACAGGCTGCAAGGTGGCGTTTAATGGTGTCTTTATATCGCAGGTGTCGACCACCTTTCCTCCTCTTCCCGCACGAGAGCTGTGAGTAGAACACCGCTTTAGGTAGCCTACTGTCATTCATGCGTACTATGTGACCACTCCATCTCAGTTGATGTTTCATTATTAAAGCTTCAATACCAGCCAGTTTCACGCGGCGCAAAATCTCCGAGCTTGGGACACGGTCTTCCCATTTGATGCGCAGAATTGATCTCAGACATCGAAGATGAAATTTATCTAGCTTCTTAATGTCAGCTTTGTAACAGCACCAGGTTTCCGAGGCATAGAGTAAGGTGGATAATACTACTGCTTTGTAGACTGCAATTTTTGTTTGTAGTTTGAGATCATGTGATTTCCATACTCGGTCATTAAGCTTACCGAAGGCTGAGGCTGCACTGACTATACGCGCTGCGATTTCCGTTGTCAGGCTGTTGTCACTTCTAATTTGGCTTCCCAGGTATTTGAAATTTGACACATTTTGCAAGGGTTTGTTATTTATCTCAATACTGGAGCCATCTGCATTAAGACCTCTACGTGGCTGTTTGAGAACTTGCATGTTAGTGATGCTAATGGCTAAGCCAAATCTTCTGCAGGAGGCATTTAGCAGATTTATGTAAGTCTGAAGAGTTTCGCAAGAATTAGCCATCATGCATACATCATCCACGTAGAGAATCTTCCCTATCTACGCAAACGTTGGAGAGATTGAAGAAATGCATGAGGAGATAAAAGGAATTGTTCAGATAGTTAAGGAAGACAAAAATTTAATTGTTATTGGTGTAGGAAAAGGAAAAGAAGGTAAAACCGTAGGCGAGTATGTACTGGGGCAAAGGAATAAAGAGGAAGCCGCCTGGTAGAATTTTGCAGAGAGCCTAATTTATTCATAGCAGATACTTGGTTTAACAATCATGAAAGAAGAAGATTGTATGTGTGGAAGAGACCTGGAGACGCCAGAAGATTTCATATTCAGTATATGACGGTAAGACATAGATTTTGGAACCATATTTTAAATTGTAAGTTATTTCCAGGGGCAATGAGGCCTCTGGCCACAATCTATTGGTTATTAACTTAAAGCTGAATAAATTGCATAAAGTTATGAAATTAAGGAGATGGGTGTGGGCAAGTAGAAAGAACCAGAGGTTGTTGAACGTTACAGATGGAGCATTAGGCACTGGATGACTCGTAAAGGGGAAAGGAACGCAGTAGCTTTAAGAGATAAAATTGTGAAGGCAGCAGAGGATGAAATGCGTAAAAAGACCAGGCTTAGTAGAAAACCTTGGATAACACAAGAGATATTCAACTCAGTTGATCAATGGTAAAAATTTTAAAATGCAGCAATGAAATAGGTGAAAGGGAATACAAATGTCTAAAAATGAGCTTAACAGGAAGTGCAAAATTGCTAAGCAGGAATGGCTAGAGCACAAAAGTAAGGATTTAGAAACATATTTCAATATGGGTAAGATAGATACGCCCTACAGGAAAATTAAAGAGGCCCTTGGAGAAAAGAGAAGCAGCTGTGTGAATATCAAGAGCTAGGATGGAAAACTAGTCCTAACCGAAGAAAGGAAAGCTGAAAGTTGGAAGGAATATATGGAGTTCTATACAAGGGTTATTGAGTTGAAAGTAGTAGGAGGGAGTAGATGAGGATGAGATGGGATATATGATACTGTGAGAAGAATTTCACAGAGCACTAAAAACCTGCCTAAACAAGGCTCCGGAGGTAGACGAAATTCCGTTAGAACTACTAATAGCATTGGGAAGCCAACGATGACAAATTATTTCATCTTATGTGCAAGATGTATGACACAGGCAAAATACCATCGGACGTTAAGAAGAATATAATAATTCAAATTCCAAAGAAATCAGGCTCAAACAGGTACGAATGTTACCGATCAGTTTAATAAGTCACGGTTGCAAAATACTTACACGAATTCCTTACAGAAGAATGGAAAAACTTGTAGAAGCCGACATCGATGAAGATCAGTTTGGATTTCGGAGAAATGTAGGAACACGTGAAGCGATACTGTCCCTACGACTGACCTTAGAGGATAGTTTAAGGAAAGGTAAAGCTACGTTTATAGCATTTGTAGACTATGAGAAAGCTTTTGACAGCGTTGACTGTAATACTGTCTTCGAAATTCTGAAGGTGGCAAGGATAAAATACAGAGAGCGAAAATCTGTTTACAACTTGCACGGAAACCAGACGGCAATTGTAACAATCGAGAGACATGAAAAGAAAGCAGTGGCTGAAAAGGGAATGTGACAGAGTTTTAGTCGATCCCCGATGTCGTTTATTCTGTGCACTGAGCAAGTAGTAAAGGAAACCGAAGAAAAAATAGTAGGAATAAAAATTTAGGAAGGAGAAATAAGAAAAGTGGAGTTTGCCGATGACATTTTAAATCCGTCAGACGCAGCAAAGGACATGGAACAGCAATTCAACGGAACGGTCAGTACCTTGAAAGTAAGATATAAGATGAATAAGAACAAAGGCAAAACAAGGAAAATGGATTGTAGTCGAATTAAATCAGGTGTGGCTGAGGGATTTAGCTTAGGAAACGAGACACTTAAAATAGTAGATAGATTTTGCTATATGGTTGGCAAAATAACTGATGATGGCGCAAGTAGAGTTGATAAACTGGCAATGGCAAGAAAAACATTCCTCAAGAAGAGAAATTTATTAAAACCAAATATACATTTAAGAGTTAGGAAGTCTTCTCTGAAGGTATTTGTCTGCAGTGTAGCCATCTATGGAAGTGAAACGTTGATAGTAAACAGTTTGAACAAGAAAAGAATAAAAGCTTTTGAAATGTGATGCAGCAGAAGAATGTTGAATATTTTCTGGGTAGTTCGCGTAAGTAATGAGGTAGTACTGAGTAGAGTTGATGAGAAAAGAAATTTGTTGTACAAATTGACTACAAAAATGGATCAGTTGATAGGTCATATTCTGTGGCATCAAGGGATCACGAATTTAGTATTGGAGGGAAGTGTGGAGCGTGAGAATCGTACAGTAAGGCCAGGAGATGAATACGGTAATCAGATTGAGAAGTGTTCGAGTTGCAGTAGTTATTTGGAGACGAAGAGACTTACGCAGGGCTGTATAGCTTGGAGAGCTCCATCAAACCAGTCTTCGAACTGAAGACCACAACATATTCCAATCATCATCGTCAAAGATCTACAAGTACTATAACATAATATCACGTTTCGTTAACCAGTGTTCTAAGATAAGTCATATGGTCAGTATTGCCTCGCGTGTTCCTAAATTTCTCCGGAACCCAAACATACCTTCCTCACAAGTCGACTTCTTCCGGTTTTTCGATACTTCTGAAAAATAATTAGTGTCAGTATTTTGGAACGTTGACTTATTAATCTGATGGTTCTGTAGTGTTCACACCTGTCAGTTCCTTCTTTCCTTGGAATTGGAATTGCTACATTTTTCTTGAAGTCTGGGTGTATTTCACCTCTCTCATATATCTTGCTTACCAGAAGAAATAGTTTTGTCATGGCTGACACTCCCAAGAATCTTAAAAACTCTGACGGAATCTTGTCTATTCCAGGAGACTTGTTTCGACTTGGATCTTCCAGTGCTCTCTCAGATCATATCAGATTTTCCCATCTTCAAATACTTTTTCTTCTCTTTCTACAACATTATTCTCAGGTTTGTTTCCCTTATATAGATACTGTATGTACTCCTTCCACCTTTCAGCATTCCTTGCTCAGTATTGGCTTGCCATTTGAGCTCTTCATATTCGTGTAGCTATGTAGCTGGTTATGTTCTCTCAAATGATCACTCTATTTTTCATGTAGGAGACGTCTATCTTTTCATTAGTTATGCATTCTTTTACAGCCTTGCATTTGTGCTCTAGCCACTCCTGTTTATCCATTTTTCTATTTGTCTCACTCTCGCTCATAAACATCTGAATTCCATTTCGTCTTCTTCATCTGCCGTAGACTCAATATCTCCTGTGTAACCCATTGATCTTTCTAGGCTTTGTATTTTTGCCTTTAATACTTTACTATCTTCCCCATTTCAACTCTCTATCCATTGGTTTTCTGCTGTATTCATTTCCTCCGTTTACCTCCATCGTTGCCTTATGTTAGCTCTAAAATTCTTAAGAAACTCTGGTTGCGTCAGTTTATCCAGGTCTCATCTTCTCAACTTACTACCATTTGCAGTTTCTTCAGTATCAACCTTCAGTTCATAACCAATACATTATGGTCAGAAACCACACCTGCACTGGAAGAGTGTCCAGTTAAATGTATTCTCGAAATCTCTGTCTTACCACTTTATAATCTGTGGAAAACCATCCAGTGTCCGCAGGTCTCTACCACGTACACAACCTTCTTTCATGATTCATAAACAAAGTGTTGGCGAAGATTAAATTATACCGTTCGCACAATTCTACTAGCCGATTCGTCTTTCATTCTTTTCACCCAGTCCATGTTCACCTACTATTTTTTTTCTTTTCTTCCTTTTCATACTACCGAATTCTAGCCACCTTTCGCAAGTTTTCTTTCCCCTTAACCACCAAACTTATACTAATGTGGTGGGTGTTTATCTTGGCTACGACAATGTGTTCACTATAGTTTTGACTGTAGCTTACCCATTCCCCATTTTCTCATTCATTATTAGGTCTACTCCTGCATAATCAGTACTTGATTCGGTGTTGATAACTCTGAACTGACGGCACCAGAATGCTTCCTGTCACTGCGCTTCACTAATTCCCACTACAGGTAACTTCAACCTGTCTATTTCTCTATTTAAATTCTCTAACTTACCGACGCGACAAAGGAATCTCACTTCCCACGTTCGCTGACGCATGTACAACATTCCACATTACGACCCGACCCGTGGAATACCAGTTAAGCTTTTTCTGACGACGATATTCTGCTGCGTAGTCCCCGTCCGCAGATCCAAACGATGTACTATTTTACGTCTAGAACGTTTTATCCAGGTGGATGTCACCCTCATTAAGCCATATAGTAGAGCTACGTGCCCTTAGAAAAACAAATAGCTGTTCTGGCTTTCCCTTGCTTTCACCCGTTCACAGTATCATCACAGCAAGGTCATGTTGCCTAATTTTACAAGGCCAATAAGTCACTCATCCAGACTGTCGGCTCTGCAATTGCTGGAAAGGCTGGTCGAGAGGAGCGCTTCAGGAACTGCAGGTTTGTCTGCCCTCTCCACATATACTCCTTTGTTGTGGTTACGTCCGCGGAACGGCTATGTGTGTAGCTGAGGCACGCAAGTTCCCCGATTCAGCAAAATACGAAGCCAACGATCTGAATAGTGTAATAAATTACTAGAGAGGTGGGAGACCAACGATCTGAATAGTGTAATAAATTGCCATCGAAATTCGTACTGCACGTTCACTACGAATCACTCATACTCCAATTTTGGCTACGCAGAATTAATCCCAGACGTAACTCCATCTGCTAGCTGACGATATTATGTTTCCAGTAATGTATCGTCGTTGGAGAGTCGTAAGGAAATTGAGAAACAATTGGACAAAATTTTCATTTGGTAGAATGAATGTCAGCTCTCTCTATGGATAATAGAAATACAATCGCCGTTCAACATAGAAACAGTCACTTTACGGAATCGGTGGAAAACATCTGGAACTTCGTTTAAATATTTAGCGCTGATACTAAAAGCGATACGACACAGGACGAACACGTAATATCTGTCGTACGGAAGGAGAATGGAATCGTAGGTTTGTGGGAAAGTCTCTGGAGAGGCGCACTGTACGTGTATCGGAAAGCGCATGTAAAAAGCTATGGCGATCACTTCTAGTGGACTGCTCCTGCACTTGGTGCCCCTAGCAGATAGACATGAATGCATACGAGCCCAGAAACGCAGTGCTAGGATAGGAATATTTGTAGAAAAGCAATGTCGCTCTAGCGGAACCCTCTTGAATAAATTTGAAGAATAGGTAATCGAGGAAATCCGTGAGTTAGCTGCGCTGCCACTATCGCTGTACTGCATTGGGAGAAGGAGATTAAGATAAGGTAATTCGACCTTGTAGAGAGTTATTCAGTCATTTTTTCCTCGCCCAGTGCGTGCACGGAATAGAACGGACAATCGCTAATATAGGTGCATAATATGCTCCGCCACATTCCTTACATACTTCATATTTAGACAATCTTGCAGGTGTAATGCTAATTCTGTCTCACGCAGCCATTCATGGCATTTAAAAGCTTTTTGTCCAGCTCCCGATACTACGGTAGTTCTTCGATGTATTACTACGTTTTTTATAATTATACAGTCTCATGTGACGTACGTATGAACTGACTTGGTTTTTATCTTCTATCAAACTAATGCATTCCTTCCAAAGACTTTAGAGCAATAACACTGTTTCTCTTCCACCGGAATTCTATGTTTTTCTCGTATTTACCTCGTTTGCGAAACTTTTCTCCGGCTGAGAATTTCTATTGACGTTGTATCCCACGCCTCTACTACACCACCGATTTCGTTCAGATTTGAATGTACATGCAAGGTTTGGTCAGAAATGAAAGTGACGGGAGTGAGAGCTCCATACTGCCAAGCGTTTAAAGAAAGTAGCATTTTGGCTCGGGTCGGGCGAGTAATGAGACATTAATGTTAGCATTGTGTCAAGGCAGCGATTGGCGCAGCGGAAAGGGTGCAGGACGGTAATCCGAAGATCGTGTGGTCGATTTCTTTACATTCCTTCACTGCAAATGAACTGAAATAATTCACAATATATAGTATTTAGTGATTTTTTCAAAAAAACGCATGAAAAAGAAAGTTAGTGGAAAACTGGGATTACAAGTCCGCGAGGACTTTATAAATCACTTTCTCAGAAGGGATTGTAATGAAAGTGTACGGTGAAACATATGTCGAAATTTTTCATGCATTGGTGTCAATCGAAATACAATTTTTTAGCGTCACGTATAGTAGATTACTTACATTCATATATTCTCTTGCCAGTACGAATCGGCTTATAACCAAACCCTCTACCATCGAGGAACAAAAGTAGTTCTCGTGACGCGACAGGATATAAACAAGATAACTCAGCAGGGAACAGCAGAATCTGCGGTAACCCTTTATGGAAATTTATTGCCAACTGTCTGCGTGTGCTTGTTAGAGAGTCTCATTTGGATCAAGGATCAAAAAATGGTGGACGGGTACGCCGAAAAATATAGGAATGCCGTGAATGGTTCATCAAAATCTGGGAAACATACAACAACCTTATACTAAAACATTTTGACTGGTGTCATGAAACCCTTCGTGCAGGAGTTTTGACTCGTGTGGAGGACAAAACTCCACAATTATACAACGAGATTTTTCAAGGTGATGAAGGATTGCCGTCGTGTGCTAGTAAAGTGACTGATTGTCCCCAAATGCTCTCCACTAACGCAACGGTGCGATTTATGTTATTATCGTCAAGTTTATAATTGATCAAAAACTTCAGAATTGCTCTTATCAAAAAGAAATCACTTTCCGAGAATACTGCATCAAAACACATTCTACTGTACATCACCAGCTACCGTCACCAATATTTGCTGAAATGATGCGTTTGTTGCCAAGCTGTTCAATGAGAGAGAACCTTTTAAGAGTGTAACCAATTTTATTTTTCTACAGAAACATTAAAAGAACCATGTAATACAAAAACAAGCGTCTTTAACGTGTACAAGAAGCCAATAAAATTATTGCGCCCCTGTTTTCGCGATGAATATCACTCCAGGACCTGTCTATCATCAGCTGTAAAATGATGGAAGTACCTAATTGTACATACGAAGTTCTCATATATAAGCCCTAAATCCTTTACCTTTCCTTTTCACACCTTGAATGAAAATATTAATACATGCAATATATTTCCTATTATTTTTAGTGTAGGTACCAGAAGAACTGGGAAAAAGATGCTGCAAATGGGCTTGACTTCACGACTTGCGGATTACCGCTCTATACTCTCTCCGCTGCGCCTCGATAGCGATCCTCTTTCAGCCAGCGGACAGTGATTTCCAGTTTCTCGCAAAGATGACCGCGCCTTTTGAGGCGTCATGTCACGAACTGCGCGGCCCCTCCCGCCGGAGGTTCGAGTCCTCCCTCGGATAACATAAGTTACTTTAAGTAGTGTGTAAGTCAAGGGACCGATGGCCTAAGCAGTTTGGTCCCTTAGGAACTCACACACATTTGAACATTTGTACGTAAGTTTCCCTTGCTCCGTGACGTCAGGTATTTGTAAGAAGTAGTTCACTGCAGGGCAGTGACAACGTGTGATACATCTGGTTCGCCGATCGTCTATGGCGCGACAACACAGCACTGAATTAGGATTCTGAAGTTCAGACTACAACCTCCTGCAACTTTCTGAGAAGCTTACTCCCACATAACTCTAGTTTCGTAACTAAATTATGGTTTTCGACACATATTTCATGTTTGCTGAATTTAAGGTTCATATTCAATAGCTCACTGAATGGGCGAGAGGTAGTGTCTATTAGCGAACAAAGCTAACTTGCTATCGGGCAGCAGGCCTACGTAAACAAACTAGTCACCAACGAACGTACACTATGGTTCATTGAAGTTCAGTTACAGTCCTCACATAATTTCGAAATCAAATGTTCAAATGTGTGTGAAATCTTATGGGATTTAACTGCTAAGGTCATCAGTCCCTAAGCTTACACACTACTGAACCTAAATTAACCTAAGGACAAACACACACACACACACCCATGCCATGCGGCTGACCTCCGCCGGGATCAGCCGCACAGTCCATGACTGTAGCGCCTTTAGACCGCTCGGCTAATCCCGCGCGGCAATTTCGAAATCAGCTACAACCGCTATGAACAATAATAATTAAGGTCTAGCATGGAACTGCTGATAAAGTCCACAATGTTGTACACACCCAAATGAACAATTTTCCCAATATTGTCGTAATTCCTCTGAATTACTGCATGTTTATATAGCGAAAATGTTAAGAGTCCTAAACGGATGGTTGCCCGAAGTACTGGAACTTTCTGAGGCTATGTGTCACCCAGAATCCTAAAGCCAAAAACGTTTGCGCCGTGGCACTTTTCAGAAAGTTAAACAATGCTGCTAAGCGTCAAATGTTGAAATGTGTGTGAAATCTTATGGGACTTAACTGCTAAGGTCATCAATCCCTAAGCTTACACACTATTTAACCTAAATTATCCTAAGGACAAACACATACACCCATGCCCGAGGGAGGACTGAACCTCCGCCGGGACCAGCCGCACAGTCCATGACTGCTGCACCCAAGACCGCACGGCTAATCCCGCGCAGCTGCTAAGCGTCCAAAATCGCTCATGGCAAATTTTGTTTTCTTTAGCATTAAGATATTAATATTTATATAAGGTGTGGGATGCGTCACCAATAGCCTCTCCCACACAAATGTCAACCTCTCCGGCACGTGGTATCCCCTGCTACGCTAACGAGGCTCTGGCGACCTAGTTTCTCCCGGGATAAGGAGAACCCTCTACTAAGCCAACGACCTTCTAGAGGGCGGATGAGCTGGTAGAGCAAGGGCACCCTCTTGTCCTTGGAGTGAGAAATCACTCCTAAAGACGGAAGAATCACCAAGGGTGGTCAACGGCATAGGATGCTGAAGGCAACGGGAAACCACAGCATTAAAGATCCAATGGATATCCCCAGGAAAACTCATCATGGCAGGGTTCAATGTCAAATTATCCGGAGTTTCAACTCCCCCACTCGGATCTCCGGGGGGGAGAGCCTTGAACAATGCCACAATTAAATACAAAAATAATGCAACAATAGCAACTTGGAATGTAAGATCATTATACCAACCAGGCAAAGTAAATAATGTTATACAAGAAATGAAACGCCTAAAAATTAACATTTTGGGTGTAAGTGAAACAAGATGGCCTGACTCAGGAGAAATGACCATTGACAACATGAAAGTATATTACTCGGGAAATTCTGATAGCCAGCACAGGAATGGGGTAGGAATAATTTTAGATGAGTATGCTAGTAAATCTGTCAAAAGCATTTTACCAATCTCAGATAGAGTAATCAGTCTACATTTACAAACGAAACAAACAAATATTAATTTAATCCAAATCTATGCTCCAACAGCCGACAAAGACCAAGAAGAAATAGGAAAATTTTATGAAGAATTAACACAAGCAATAGGAACCTCAAAAAGCAGAGACATTATTATCATCATGGGAGATTTTAATGCCAAAATAGGTGAAGGAAGTGAAGGTGATCTTATTGGACCTTTTGGTTTAGGAACAAGAAATGAAAGAGGAGATTTGCTGTCACAATTTTGCCAGGAAAACAATCTGTCTATTACAAACACATTTTTTAAACTCCCTAAACGAAGACTTTATACTTGGAAATCACCAAGAGACTGTAATGAAGAAGTTTGCAGAAATCAAATTGATTTCTTACTTATAAACAAGAGGTACAAAAATTCTATTCATGGTGTGAAAACATATCCAGGAGCTGATATATTTTCTGATCATAACCTTTTAGTAGCAAAGTTCCATGTGAAACTGAAAGCCATACAAAAGAAACAAAAGAAGGACTATATAAATACAACTATTCTAAGAGACCCCTTGACTAAACAAAAGACTTCTGAAGAGATTAATAAGGAATTAGTTAGGATAAAGAATAATCAAACAGAAGACATTGATGGCAAATGGGAACTTATAAAAGACACATTAAATAATGCATGTAAAAACACAATGGCGACCAAACACGACAACATGAAAAAGAAGTGGATGACAGAGAAGATATTACAATTGATGGAACAAAGAAGAATATTTAAAAATAGAGATGAAAGTGAGTATAAAAGATTACATGCAGAAATACGAAAAGAAACACGGCGAGCAAAAGAAGAATGGTACAAGGAACAATGCTCTGAAATTGAGAGTTATGAAACAAGATACGATAGTTTCAACTTACACAAAAAAGTTAAAGATTTAGCTGGACTTAATAAAAAGAAAAGTACAAGTTTATTGTTAGATAAAAATGACAAAATAATTCCTGATGTTAAAGGTAAACTGGACAGGTGGACAGAATATGTCAAAGAACTATTTGAAGATACAAGAAAAGATCAAAAATTTTATGATAACATGATCGGAGAACGAGGACCAAGCATATCGAAAGAAGAAATATTACATGTTATCAACAAATCAAAGACAGGAAAAGCCCCTGGACCGGATAAGATACCAAATGACATCCTGAAACTCATAGGAATAGACCATATAGATATATTTGTACAATTGTTTAACGATATTTATAATTCGGGAATTATTCCTAGGGATTGGTTGACATCTACCTTTGTTACATTACCCAAAAAGGCTAATGCCAAAACTTGTAATGATCACCGTACAATAAGCTTAATGAGTCACACCTTAAAGATATTTCTAAAAGTTATACACCAACGAATATACAAAAAAGTAGAAGAAGGTATAAGTGAAACACAATTCGGTTTTAGAAGTTCCCTCGGTACAAGAGAAGCATTGTTTGCTTTTAACATATTAGCGCAACGATGTATGGAGGTTAACCAGCCACTATATGTGTGCTTCCTGGATTATAATAAAGCATTTGACAAAGTTCGTCATGATCATCTCATAGAATTGTTAGAAAAGAAAACACTTGATAAGAAAGACATCCGCATTATATATAACCTCTACTACAATCAAACCGCAACCGTGAAGGTAGAAAATGAGTTATCGAATGATATAGAAATAAAGAGGGGTGTGAGACAAGGTTGCGTTCTCTCACCCTTATTGTTTAATATGTATTCAGAAGACATAATCCAGGCAGCTCTATCAGATGAAATAGCTGGCATTAAAGTGAATGGGCTAAACATTAACAATGTTAGGTTTGCTGATGACACTGCACTACTAGCTGGAAACCTCAAAGATCTACAATTACTTCTTGACAAAGTCGCAGAAAAAAGTGAAGAATTTGGCTTGACTCTTAACGTAAGCAAGACTAAGTTCATGGTGATATCTAAAACACACCAACAAGAAAATCTTACAATCAATAGGGAAAGAGTCGATCAAGTACGTAAATTTAAATATCTCGGAACAATTGTAAATGAGGAGATTGAAAGCTCAGAAGAAATTAAATCGAGAATAGGACAGGCCAGAAGTATCTTTAATAAGATGAAAAATGCATTCTGTTCGAGAGACATTTGTTTAAACACAAAAATGAGGTTGCTAAGATGCTATGTATTCTCAAAATTATTATACGGAATGGAAGCGTGGACATTGAAAAAGAAGGACATGAACAGTTTAGAAGCTTTTGAAATGTGGGCATATAGAAGAATACTTAGAATTAGTTGGGTGTCGAGGATTACTAATCAAGATGTCCTAAGAAGAATGGGAAAGGAAAAAGAATTAATTAAAATTATTAAAGTAAGGAAGCTACAATATTTAGGCCATGTTATTAGGGGAGTAAATTACAAAATATTGCAAATAATACTAGAAGGGAAAATTTGTGGGAAGAGAACGAGGGGTAGAAGACGGACATCCTGGATTGACAATTTAAAAAATTGGTACAACTGTTCAACGTCAGAACTCCTTAGATCAGCCAAATCAAGATCAGAAATTGCCATGATGACAACCAACCTTCTTAGAAGAGACGGCACATGAAGAAGAATAGTCTTCTCAAACTACAATAAATATGATTACTTATGGTGATTTACAAAAATAAACATGATTACTTGTGATCCTTTTCGAAGAAATCATTTTCGCTGTAAATCTTACTTTTGGTTGCATAGTGACCATACGATCAATCAGAACTCTCATTTTGTCGCCACATATTTGTTGCGATATTTCGCCATGTTTGGGTGCTCAATCAAGCTAGCCATTACCTAGGCGCCCTAAGGCAGTTACGATTTCTTCCAGTGGAGTACCTATACGCCCGGCTAACGTTGTGGCGGCTGTCGATTGGTTACCAGTACAGCTCCACTGGCCACCCACTGACAGTTCACTTGCTGGCTACATAAGAGACTCATCTGTAGACAAGCCCCCTAGGCGGTCCCAGTTTACATATAATGTCATGAGGTCAGTGCTGGCAATAGGTGTTACTAGTTTTCGGGGAACTGCCGCAGGGCTTAGAATTAGAGACGACAGCACGCTTCACATTTGCAACGGTCACTCCCACAGTCCGCACATTGGAGAGACGCAGGCTAATGAGGTTCTCACCCCTCCGCTACTCCTCTGTCCTCCCCAACGAGCGCCTATTGGTAGCCGGACAACGAGAACGATATTGGCGACGGATGGAGCCTTATAGACTTTTTTCTGTCCGTAGGGCCCACTTAGCCCCGATGCCGGCGGTTTAATTGCTTTTCACTTGCACGCGTCCGCTGCGTCCGGCAGTCAGGTCGATGTTGCTTGTTGTGGAGAGTGGCCCTCCCCCACCCCTCCTCCCCAATGACTGCTCCCCCGTGGCGCGTAATGACCCCTGCAAGTGTACTGAGCCGGGCGGTCAATCAGGACCACTCGCTGCCGACAAGTGCCGCCCATCGGCTGCCTCTCGTGCTGCGGACGAGAGATTGCCGGCTTTTTTGTACACCTACAGCGGCGCAGCCACGGCAACGTGCATCACAAATAGCAGGTAATAACGTTTGTCAATGGCAGAAGGAAAGGAGAGTCTTTTTCATGTCGTTCATATATATGATCGTTGTCTAATGAAAGCTTTCTGATCACTGCTATCAGTTTCGTCATAACCTCCAGCTGCAAACAACTCTCCTCTCTGTGCGGTGTCCATGACCTCACAAAACTGCGAGAATTTTGCATGCTACACTGTTATAAAAATGTAATTTTGCACACATTGCGTGAGTGGTAGTTTGGTTGATAATTACGGTCATTTTTGTGTCTGATGACGGGATAGTTTTGGCAGCTCGTATAACGGAAAATTCTCGATTTGCAACTGTACAGGGCGTCATTTTTTATTAGCTTGAAAACTGCCAGTATTGGGATGCTTTCCGTTATTTCTATTTTTCTAATGTATTTACGTCACCTTTCAACGCCTGAACACAAACTCGCGACTGCAGTGTCGAGGATAACTTTCGAAATGATCACTGGCGCCAGTAGCCAAGAGTATAAAGATGCGAAAGTTCTTTGCGTACCGTAAGAAGTCGGAAATTCTTGTGAGACACACTTTTTGGAAAGCAACAGATGCCCTGGAACCAGCCACGAGTGAGGTGAAGCTAGTTATCATTTGCGATTTTCTTTCACTGTATGCTTATGTTTCGTACTCACGACTTTATTTCACTGTAGGCTTATGTTTCGTACTCCGAGCATTATTACCGCTATTGAAATGTGGTGTGTGTTTACACTGTGTATCAGTACGTCCATTTTTCTCAGCAAATAGCCTGTATGAAAACTGGTGTATGCAACACGTGCTCTTTGAAATCATGTGTTGAGCATGGGTTTGAATACATCTATCTTACACATATTTACCTGAGTTTTTAGGATACTTTCCTTACATTCCTTCAAGACATCTGCGGCTAGTCGTTTAATTTATTTTCATTTGTGTCTCTGAAATCAAGGTCAAATACATGATCAAAAGTATCTGTAAACCGCATCTACATCTACAACTACATATGTATTCCGCAAGCCACATTTTCTTGTGTACCAGAGTCACTTCCCCCTTTTCCTGTTCCATTCGTGTATTTTTTCTTGGTGGTCTTTTCACTATATATACGTAATGAAAAGGAAAAAGGAACTTGTTGTCCCGTTCTATATTTTTCTCAATGAATTCCGGTACAGGAGAATAATATTGAGTGTTTTTAGTCGACAGAAATAAAACAGTGTGTAACAAGCAGGAGAGAATGGACCAAACGGTGTCTATTTATTTATTTATTCACGTGTACCACGTTTCCCTGCATCCTTTCCCTTGGGCAACCTGGACTGTATTATTGAGAAATTATCTGAAGGAGCAGAAATCTGTAGTCAGAGGTTGTAGCATTGCATGAGTAGAGTGGTTCTGTGGTAGGATAGTTCTAACCACTAAACACAAACAAGTTTGGCAAAGAAAGTGTGCAAGTCAGGTCAGAGAGGTCGCGAAGACACGAGTATTGGCCGTGTCAGGTTGGCGAACCACCCCCTCCACCACCTTTTGAACAAGCAACGGTTGGGCGATGTGGCCGCAGGTCCTCTTGGTGCTTGGTAGCGGCGCTGGGCAGACGTGGAAGACGCAGCTCTCGATTTATGGTAATATTAACAAAGTATTAGAATGTTTCAACATCTGTTCGTTACTAAAGTCCAGATGTAGAGATCAGGTGCGAGATTACCACGAAACCCCCATAAGAGAGTTTATTTTCGTAATTTGGTCAAACTTCAGTAAGAACTTTGCGTTTGTGCCTTGCTTAGGCACGCGCCATTGGCCTGAAGCTCAGGGTCGTATTATAGCTCTCTGCATAATTGAAGTTAACTCTTTTAATGTATTTTAATGTGATGTTTATTCAACAGTAATATTTTGGGGGATTTTTTTGAATTTCTCAAATGTTTTCTTTGTGTACTTTGTTTACCGATACGTGGTCGGTTGGAGCAACCGCCACATTGGTAAAGAGCAGTTCCGGTCTGAAAATCTACAGTAGACGAGTGAATAACTATATAGTAGCGCGTGGGTGTAAGACAGGGAAGGAACAATCTTGTGTGTCGGTAGTTTTTTGGATTTCTGTTGGCTAATGCAACTGGGACATATGTGTGGAATAGTATCAAAGTGATAGATAGTAAACGTTTCTTGTGCCCCCCGTAACTATTTGAGCCGGCCAGAGTGGCCGAGCGGTTCTAGGCGCTTTAGCCTGGAACAGCACGACCGCTACGGTCGCTGGTTCGAATCCTCACTCGGGCATGGATGTGTGTGATGTTCTTAGGTTAGTTAGGTTTAAGTAGTTCTAAGTTCTAGGGGACTGATGACCTCAGCTGTTAAGTCCCATGGTGCTCAGAGCCATTTGAACCATTTTTGAACTATTTGATTTGCTTACAATGAAGAGCGTTGCATAAAATATACGGTTTAAACTCTTGTATCTAGGAACAGTTCAGATTTTAATGCCCATTGATGGGATATAGCCTTGCAAAATTCTCCCGATGTATGATAGTAAATGTTCTTCCTCCCCTCTCATGCAATGTCTGCCACTGGACTTAGCTGAGCATCTGCATAAAGCTTTAATAAATAAACCTGTAGCGAAACGGGATGCTCTTCTTTGGATCTTCTATATTCTTTTCTATCAGTCCTGCCTCGTATGGATTCCACACTGTCTCTGTATTCGCAATACGTTACATTTGCTTATGTTGAGGGTCTGTTGCCACTCCTTGTACCAAACGTCGATTCTCTGCAGGTTCTCCTGGATTTCACTACACTTCTCTAGTGTCGCGACTCCTCTGTATACAAAAGTGTCATCCGCGAAAAGCCTCATGTAACTTACGACGAAATCCACTGCGTCATTTATATACAATGTGGAAAGTAATGGTCCTTTAACACTCTCCTGGAGGACACCAGAAGTTACATTTACTTCTGCAGACTTTTTTTCCGCTCAGAATGACATGCTGTGTTCTGTTTTCTAGAAACTCTTCAGTTACACTGTTTGTCTGATATGCCGCACACATGTGACTGAAAACGTCTTGTTTCCTTAAGTAACGTAACTATCCTGCGAACGGTCCGGACACTTGGATGATGTCGTCCAGGATACCGAGCAGCATACATAGCACACGCCCGTTGGGCACTTTGATCACAATAGCCATACATCAACACGATATCGACCTTTTCCGCAATTGGTAAACCGTCCATTTTAACACGGGTAATGTATCACGAAGCAAATACAGTCCGCACTGGCGGAATGTTACGTGATACCACGTACTTATACATTTGTGGCTATTACAGCGCCATCTATCACAAAGCTAAAAAAGTGGTCCAACTAAAACATACATATTTATTTACATATTGCACGAATATGTAATAAAAAATGGGGGTTCCTATTTAAAAAAAGAAAAAACGCAGTTGATATCCGTTTGACCTATGGCAGCGCCATCTAGCGGGCCAACCATAGCGCCATCTGGTTTCCCCCTTCAAGCTAGACAAGTTTCGTTCTTTGCAGTTTTTTCGTTTTACGCTTATTTCGCCGGCCGGAGTGGCCGAGCGGTTCTAAGCGCTACAGTTTGGAACCGCGCGACCGCTACGGTCGCAGGTTCGAATTCTGCATCGGGAATGGATGTGTGTGGTGTCCTTAGGTTCTAAGATCTAGGGGACTGATCACCTCATAAGTTAAGTCCCGTAGTACTGAGAGCCACTTGAACCATTTGAACGCTTGTTTCTTGAGATATTTGGCCCGGTCACGAGGAATGAACCATGCTGTATATGCAGATTAATAATATTTTACGTGTAACGCCGTGGAATTGGATTTCAGCGATATGCTTCTAGCAAAGTGTCAAGGTGAGCTCTTAGAAGAATGCAATGAAATACAGCACAGGCTACAGTTATACAAATTTCAGACAGCACCAGGTAATCCACAGCATTCGGGTTTGGGCGTTCGTTCCGTACGCACGTTTGAACTGCCTTTCGAGCTTCCGGCGGAAGAAATCATAACAGCCTTCCGGCCTTACGGCGTGATTCACGGTCACATCGCAGGACGCTGGGCGCAGTTCAATATGTTTCTCGTTTTAAACGATGAAGATGACTGGGATGTTACTTTGGCAGACGGACCAGCACTGACAAGTGCGATGCATATCAACTGTCTCAAAATACTCCGCTCTACTGGTGGCTCGGCTGTTCTGTTGTCGCCATCGGCACTGTTTGCAACGGATCGTATGGACACATCTGAGGCGCCGACGACATCAGCATGGAGCTAAGATGTCGAGGACTCACCGGACCCGCGCAGGTGCTTCCGGCACCAGTGACGGAGCGGTAAACGCATGGCAGCAGCAGTGTATACCACAGACACCCATCCAGCGGCGCTTCTGCCTCTCCCCATCCAGTTGCCTACCATCGGGTTTCCCCCATACGGCGGCCACAGCTTAGGCGCATCGAGTGGCTAAGATTGACATCAACAACATTAATAGCCAGGTGAAACTCAAACTTCTGCGGGAAATGATTTGGACTTCTGACCTCGGCGTCACGCTACTTCAAGAGGTGCACTCGTTCGCCCTGCTAGATGTGGCCGGGCCGTTTACGCCCCTTGCGCCTTTCCTGATGGCGATCTTGGACGGGGATTACCGCGAATGTACGTGAGGGCATATCAGTTGAGCACGCCATGTACTTTCCGTCCGTCGTGACACGCACCATGTTGGCCACCCGCGTTATTCTGGCCACAGCAGGGACAGAGTTGGAGGACAGAGTTCGATTTTACTCTGAGGAGACCACCCCTCACTTTCTTGGATGCTACGAAGATTGTATCTTGGCGGCGACTTCAGTTGTGTTTTACATCGGAAAGAACGACACTTCAACTGCTGCCAGAAACTGTGCTTTGCTGTCATCGAACATTCCCTCTGTGACACATGGGAGATTCGATATGGCGATGCACAAGGCTATACATATCAGACAGGCCACTCTTCGAGTCACCTGAATAGGATTTATGTCTCCCAGAGGCTATCCCTTGGCGTTCTCAGATCACCGTTCATACGTTAACACTATCCTCCTCCCACGGCAGGCGGTGTGGGGCAGTCGTGTGACGTGGAAGTTAAGAACCACGTACCATACCAGTCCCGACTGCGGCAGTTTTGACAGCATGCGAATGGCGGAATCTGGCATATACAACGAAGATGGAGTGGTGGCTGGAGCGCGCCATGGCTGGTATATGGCGAGTCTTGCAGTTTGGAGGAAGCTGTCTACATGGAACCGCCGCACAACAGACATCCACTGCAATGTACTTCGTGACCTTGATAGGCAACCACCCTCTCCTACCGTTCAGATAGATCGCAATAGGACCAAGGCTCACATAGTTGCGGTGACCTGTTGCAGATTGCAGGGAGTGGTCGTGAGAACTCGTCGTCAAGGTACGACGAAACAGGAAGACCCCTCAATCCATCACATGGTGATTGACAATATCTATCGCTGACAACAACTGAGCTCGAAGCCCTTCACTTGTGGGGAGCATGGGGCCACCAGTCAGGCAGCTATCATGGCTGTATTTGTGGAACACTTTCGCCATATCTACCAGTACGATCAACATGGTTTGGAGCCTGTTTCGTTCCACATCACTCACACCATGTCGGGCATCGAAACGGAAAACCTGATGGAGGACGTACCTTTGATGACGTCATAGACGAGACAGAAGAGGGTGCTCCAAACAAGTCGTCTGCCGTGGATGGTCTCCCTGTGGAATTTTACTGGGCTTTCTAACATTAGGTGGCACCAAGGCTGACTGCGATGTTCCAAGGACTGTTGACGACTCAATGCCGACTGCAAGAAATGATGCTGTCGGATCCTTCCTAGTACAACGTTCACAGAAAAAAACGACGCCGGGTGGATCCGTCTACGCCCAGACGGCCACTTGTGAGTGTCGGGCTGTGATTGCTCCAGCAACTGCGTAAAATCTCCGTGCAACATTGGTGGCCGTCTATTTTGACAGCGCTTTCGGTCGTATCCGACATCGTTACCTCTTTGCTGTCAGGGAGCGGATGGGCTTCCCGGCCCGCTTCACTTTTACCCTACGACTTCTCTACGCCATCGCCCACTCCCTTGTCAGGCTAATGGTCGTTCAAATGGCTCTAAGCACTGTGGAACTTAACATCTGAGGTCATCAGTCCCCTAGACTTTGAACTATTTAAACCTAACTTCCCTAAGAACATCCCACTCATCCATGCCCGAGGCAGGATTCGAACCTGCGACCATAACAGCAGGATGGTTCCAGACTGAAGCACCTAGAACCGCTCTGCCACAGCGGCCGGCCCAGCTAATGGTCGTATCGCCGGACCATAACGATCCGCGTTCCTTACGTCAGGATGCACTCTATCGATGCTTCTCTACTCTCTCTCCCTGGAGCCATTTGTTGGTTGTCGCACGGCGCACTTGTCAGGATTCACCCTGTGGCAGAACATGTTCCATTGTCGTGCCTATCTAGACGTCCTGTTGCTGCTGATACGTTCGTGGGAAGAGACGGCGCTTGTTCCTGATCTCATCTGCACGTACGGGAAAGTGGCAGGCATTGCTTTGAGTGTTGCCAAGTCTACGGCGCTGCCAATTGACAGAAGACTCACACGAGAAGTACTGGCGCATCTACCCTGCGTCCAGATCTTCCAAAACCTTGACATCGTCTTTACATACACCGCCCGTTGCACCATAGCCCACATACGGCGCCCCCTCCAGGTCACCCGCACCACCGTTCGGCAATATCGCCTCAGTTGCCTTAATGCCTTGCAACGTGTGGAATACCTGAACGTGCGTGTTGTTTCCACGTTGCTGTGAATAGCACAAATCTTTCCAATGTTGCCAGCGATTGGTCGCAGCCTGTAGGCCGCGTTGGGCTACTTCCTGACGGTTGGTAACATTTTCAAAGTCAAATATGGTACACTCACCCCAACTGCCCGGAAAGCTGGGGGATTTTGGCTCACCAACGCCAGGTGCGGCAACCTTATACTGAACTTTATGAACAAACGGTGGTCGGCCACAGCGAACTCGCACACGCGGCAAGTCTTGGACATTTACACGCCGGCCTCCATCTCCCCGCTGGCGTCGGTAGGACATGAAGCACCTCTGTTTGTGCATCTGGCTGTCTTTTTCGTGGAATTTATGTACAATGGACTCCCATGTACGCGCCCACCACGTCCAAAAGAATTCAACATTCAACTACCGGGTGGCGTACCTTGCAGCAATGTTAAGATTAAGCATCCATTAACGAGACTGAAGTTAGATGTAGTGAGAATTACTGAACTTCAGTGGCAGAAGGAACATGACTTCTGGTCAGACGAATACGTGGTTATAAGCAGAAAGTCAAATAAGGGTAATGCAGGAGTGTATTTAATATTGAATAAGAAAATAGGAATACGGGTATCCTGCTATGAACAGCATAGTGAACACATTATCGTAGCCAAGATAGACACGCCATCACTGTAGCACAAGTTTACATGTCAACTAGCTCCGCAGATGATAAATACATTCCAAAATTGTATTATGAGATAAAAGAGATTATTAAAATAGTTAAAGGACGAAACTTTCATTGTGATAGAGGACTGTAATTCGATAGTAGGAAAAGGAAAATAAGGAAAACTAGTGGGTGAATGTAGACTGGGAGAGAGGAATGAAAAGGGAAGCCGCCTGGTATAATTTTGCAGAGAGCATAATTTAATCATCGCTAACAATTTGTTTAAGAATATTAAAAGAAGGTCTTATACGTGGAAGAGACCTGGAGACACCAGAAGGTTTCACATTGATAGTACAATGGTTAGATAGAGATATAGAAACCAGATTTTAAATTATAAGACATTTCCAGTGACAGATCACAATTTCTTAGTAATGAAATGTAGATTAAAACAGAAAAAATTAAGGAGATGGGACGTGAATGAGTTGAAAGGACCAGATGTTGTTGAGAGTTTCACAAGGAGCACTAGGCCACCGTTGACTAGAACAGTAAAAAGGAGTACAGTAGAAGATGAACAGTTAGTTTTAAGAGACGAAATAGTGAAGACAGCAGAGGATCAAATAGGGTAAAAACATAAGATGTAGCAGACATCATTGAATAGCTCAAGAGAAATTCAATTTCATTATGAAAGGAGAAAATTTAAAAATGTAGTAAATGAAGCAGGCTAAAGGGTGTACAAACGGTTAAAAATGAAATTGACAGGAAGTGTAAAATAGCTATGCAGTAACGGATAGAGGACAAATGTAAGGATTTAGAAGCATATTTCACTATGGAAAATTAAGAGGCCTTTGGGAAAATAAGAGGTCAGAGGGAAAATCAATCCTAAACAAAGAAGAGGAAACTGAAAAGTGGAAGGAATACATAGAGCATCTACACAAGAGAGAAAGGGAAGTTGACGTAGATGAAGATGAGGTGGGAGATAGGATACTGCTAGAAGAATTTCACAAACCTCTGAAAGCTCTGAAAGATCTGAGTAGAAATATGAGCCCCTAGTAAACGTTATTCCTTCTAAACTACCGATAGCCTTGGGAAAACCAGCCATGTGGCGTGCTAGATGTATTAGACTGGTGACGTACCATCAGACTTCAAGAAGAATGTAGTAATTCCAATTCCAAAGAAAGAAGTTTCTGACAGGTGTGTATTTTACCGAACTTTCAGTTTAATTAGGCATGGCTGACTAAGAGAAAACTTTTGAAATTCCGAAGGTAACAGGGATAAAGTACAGATAGCGAAGGGCTCTTTAGAATTTGTACAGAAACCAGACAGCAGTTATAAGAGCCGATGGGCATCAAAGGAAGACAGTAGTTGAAAATGGAGTCTATCCCCGAGGTAAATCAATACGCACAATGAATAAGCATGAAAGGAAACCAAAGGAAAATCTGGAACAGGAATTGAAGATTAGGAAGAATAAATAAAATCTTTGAAGTTTCCCGATCACATTGTAATTCTGTCAGACTTGGAGGAGCAGTTCAGTGGAGTGAACAGTGTCTTGAAAGGAGGCTATAACATGAACATCAACAAATAGAAAACAAGGATAATGGAATGTAATAGAATTTCATTAAGTAATGCTATGGGAATCAGATTAGGAACCGAGACAATTAAAGTAGTAGGTGAGTTTTGCTATTTGGGCAGTAAAATATCTGATGGCCAAGGTAGAGCGGATATAAAACGTAGACTGGTGTAAATAGCAAGAAAAGCGTTTGTGAAAAAGAGAAATCGGTTGACATCGGATATCGAGCAATTAGGAAGTATTTTCTGAAGGTATTTACCTGCAGTGTAACCGTGTGGAGTGAAAAATTGACATTAAACAGTTTAGATAAAAATTGGATAGAAGCTTTGGAAATGTTGTGCTGCAGAATATTGGGTGGGTCCATCAAGTAACTAATGAGGAAGTACTGAATAGAACTGGGGAGACATAAAATTTGTGGCTCAACTTGACCAAAAGGAGGGATCGGTTGACAGGACACATTCTGAGACGTCAAGGAATCACCAATTTAGTAATATAGGGAAGCGTGGAGGCTAAAAATCGTAGAGGGAGACCAAGAGATGAATACAGTAAGCAGATTCAGGAATATGTAGTTTCCAGTAGTTATTCCAAGATGACAAGGGTCACATAAGATACAGTAGCACGGAGAATCCATCAAACTAGTCTTCGGACTCAAGCCCACAACAACAATAAGGTGGACGGCGGTGACGCACAACCTTCACCAGCCATACTTCCCGACATCAGTTCGAGCGGCATGGTATAAAGACGTGTGAGGAAACTTGTCACTAATCAGCGTTTACATGTACTTGCCTTAATGGACACTCCTCTATGCTCCACCTGTCACTTGGTGGACGATGATGCCATCGCCCGACCGGCGTCAGTGTTCCTCAGAGCCGTTCCATCCGTGTCGAACTGTGTACTTTCATTGGCCCAGAGAACGTCTCTTTCCCTGCAGCCAAGGCTCATGCTATAGTATGGGTCAATGGATGGACTGTCATCTACCATTACGGAGACAGGACAAACCAAGGCTCGGTCTTTGGACCCTCCTACAGAATAAGAATGCGGTGACTGAACGGCGTCCACTCTAACGCGCCTATTTTGTCGCTTACCTTCGTGGGGTTTTGCGCGATCCCCCGCGCGGATGGAATGTGCTTGGCGTGGTTGGGTCGACTATTGTTGAGGTGCACTATGTTATTTCAGTCCCCCGGCAAGCCCAGCAGCTGATGCCGCACTGTCCTTCTCCTCCATTTCCGTCTCCTCTTTCGTGGTTAATTTCCTTGACTGTCCCTTCTTGTCGACTTCCGGTTGGTTGGTAGTGTTGGGGACGCCGTGGCCAGGTCTCGTGTGATCTACCCCGGAATTAAACGTTTCAACAATAGCCTATATCCTATATTAAGGTGGTATCTGTTCTTTCGGACATGTGCAAAAGAACAGATACCATCTTCATATAGATAAGGCTTACCGCCCAATGATCTTCTTCAGTGTGGATGTAGTCACATTGCTCAAACTCTTACGGGAATCGGTAGATTGACTGCAGCAAGTAATGAGTATAGTGGGCAGGGTCACTGCAAATATAGTGTGTGGACAATAAGTTGGAAATGTGAGTCTCACGGGGAGCGTGCCAGAGATAAATCCTTTAGTTGCGCTATCCTTTGTGTCCTCGATGGCTCAGTCGTATAGAGCGTCTGCTATGTAAATAGGAGATCCCGGGGCACACACTTTCAACTGTCCCCATTGATATTCATCATCGCCTGTAAGCAGCTAATGGTCTGGGTTTCGTTGTAATTTCGTTCTTCGAGAGCTCCGAAAGAACAGATACCACTTTCATATTGGATATGGGCTATTGCTGAAACGTTAAATTCAGTTCAATTCAATTTCGATGTCAGAAAGAAACGAATCCACATATCGAAGCCCTTTGTCGGTTACATCATCCATCTTCACTGTAATATTTACACTGTTCTCGTGCAGATAAATATACGTTGCTTAAACTGGATTATTTGGACATGTGTGGTAAGTTCCTATGAGACCCAACTGCTGAGGTCATCAGTCCGTAGGCTTACACACTGCTTAATCTAACTTAAACTAACTTACGCTAAGGACAACACACATACCCATGCCCGAGGGAGGACTCGAACCTCCGTCGGGGAGCCGTGCGAACTGTGGCAAGGCGCCCGTAGACCGCGCGGCTACCCCGCACACAAACTGGATTATTCACAGTAAGTATCCAGTGTGTGCTAATGTGTCGAATGGAGACCGGGGCAGCACTAAACAGACCTACTCCAGTTTCACCCTGCACTACGTAACATTAGCAAGTAAAGGTCTTTGTTTGGCTCGTGTGCATACGAAAGACTGATTTCTAGTATCAGTAAAGACAATAACCGATTAGATAAAGTTCCAAATGCTAAAGGATTATTAAATACCAGGACTGGCCTTTTTGTTGAAACCAGGTGCAATTCTAATAGGAATACCCCGGTATACGATGTTCGGATACCCATAATCATGAAAGTGCAACGTTAAAAGAGGCCATAAACCACATGAGTTTAGACTGATTGTAGCAGACTACTTTCTTTAACAGAAAATAATGGAACCTTTATGTCAAACTTCTATTTATCTTAGGCATCATTTTGTCGAATTGAAAGATCAGGTAACTGCGGAAAGTTACTTGTAATACTGTGTTGTTCACTACAACGGACAACAGAACAATGATCTCAAAAAAAAATTTTTAATCTGTAGGCAACAAGAAGGGATGCAAGATTAAAACCTAAAAGTGAAGTGAAGGGAGAAATCGTGAGCAAATTCAGTCTCCAAACAGTAACTAATCTACTTCAGCCAGAAAAGGGTATACATTGAGAGTGGTCATACTGTCATCAGGACCTGAGTAACGAATTTCTACAGCCACAAAAAAATCATTGGGAATATTAGTTGCTCAAGATTTCATCCTGTGAAATAAATGATACAAAAAGGTAGGAAATGAACGTACCAAGTGATTTCACCAAGTGCACTCACATTTCGCAGCAAATTTTATAATTTCTGATTTTTCTCTAAAACAGGCGAATGGCGTGTCGGTTCTTGCTTATTGTTTTACGGCTATCGATTTCGACGAACATTCCTCAACTGCACTGTCCACGTTGTGCATCCCTAACAAAAGATTCGCTTCATGCACGCAAAGCCTATGCAGTAGAGGTATGTTCTTGGACTTTCGAGGTAAAACGAAATAATTCATGGAAGTGGAAGAGTGCTGCTTTTAGTTATAATTCCTACGCTTGCCGACTGTTTAATAGGATGTAAGGTTTTCCTATATTTTCTACCATTTTAAATAATTTATCTTTACTGTATTGGCACGAAGACGAATGATAGCGCAGCACGAGTAGTGGATAAGATCCTTCAGTGTGTTTATCTGTGGTTCACTTGCCCGCCTGCCAGTTGTGCAGGGCTGGGGCATCCTTATTTGAGGCATAGTAGCGATCAGGTGAGGTTTCAGAGGAGGAGGATTTGATATTTATTAATCTAAGAGAAAATATCTGGAATATTTTATAACGGAGATGAAAACATAACTTATTGGCTCTATTGATGGAGCATATTTTTTAAACGAATTTTTCAAGGTAGCCAATGCAAGCTCAAGAACGAAATGTCTGTTTATCAGAACAGTTAACCGAAGGAAATCTTTGTCCCTCAGATAATTAATAATATTTATGATTAATGTTGATTTGATTTCTTTCGTTTTATTTTGTCACAAATAACGCAGCTGGTTGGACTGGTTCAAATGGCTCTGAGCACTATGGGACTTAACATCTATGGTCATCAGTCCCCTAGAACTTAGAACTACTTAAACCTAACTAACCTAAGGACAGCACACAACACCCAGCCATCACGAGGCAGAGAAAATCCCTGACCCCGCCGGGAATCGAACCCGAGAACCCGGGCGTGGGAAGCGAGAACGCTACCGCACGACCACGAGATGCGGGCGCTGGTTGGACTATCTGTAACTTTGTATTGAGAGAGTGTCGTAATTGTTCGAGTTCTCATATGTTGTACAGTCTTTTTTGTAAATCATCAGTGTTTACTTTCTGAAGGACAACTTCCTCTAAAGTAAATCCCTCCTCCATCATTCCCAGTAAATGTTTGAATATTTGGTCGTGTGTGCATTGCTCCTTAAGTGACACGAAGCCATGAAGATTGTTTCTGACAAGCTGAAAGAAATAAAATAGTTGTGAGTAGTTTATTTTCTCTTTAGTTGCTGTAACTGCTGGCTTCTATTTGTTTTCGCGAATGTCAAGACACCAGACACGAAACAACGTGCTGAATATGAAGTAAGTAACTTTTATTTCATGGAGCAGATCTCACTTTTGCTTGTTATGAGGAAACGGTTCGCAGTCGGAATTATCAGGTGTTGGGCTAATCAAGCAAACAATGGTTCAAATGGCTCTGAGCACTATGGGACTTAACTTCTGAGGTCACCAGTCCCCTTGAACTTAGAACTACCTAAACCTAACTAACCTAAGGACATCACAAACATCCATGCCCGAGGCAGGATTCGAACCTGCAACCGTAGCGGTCGCGCGGTACCAGATTGTAGCGCCTAGAACCGCTCGGCCACTTCGGCCGGCGGCTAAGCACGCAGATTAAGTTACAGTGAGCAGTGTAGGTAATCTCAAACAGTTACTTTTCTTCTGAGTAGAGCGGTATTTTATTTTTGTGGATAGTTCGGGTGAGAAAGTGCACTTCATGTCTTGCAACTTTCATAATGTACTTTAGTGCTGAGTTTCAATTAAATAGTTTTCATTACGTTTAAATAGTTTACATTGAGTACACAGTCAGTTAGTTTTGGAATTTAATTAGATTAGTTTTCATTATTTCAAATTCTGTATTTCGCCAAGTATAAAGTTTTGTTTCACGAAACTGTTCACATGCGGGACACTGGGCCAACAAACAGTCGATATTGCTTAGCAGCTGAATGCGATATATAAAGCACGTGTTACACGAGGAACATCCAGACTTTGGTTTCCCGTTAATCACTCCAGGCAAATGTCGGGATGGTTCCTTTCAAAGTGCACGGCCGATTTCCTTTGTTGACCCAATACGAGCTTGGGCTCTGTGTCTAAAGGCCTGGATATCGACAGGACGTTGAATTCTATCTTCCTTCATATTTTCCAATACACGACGAGAAAGTTTTTGAAAAAAGAATATTCATTATATTCATTTGTAGATAGGTTTTTGTAGAAAGCTTACAAGGGTATACAAGCATATTTCCACCGTTTCCGTGGCTACGTGTTTCGCAACGGAAAACAGTTTTAGTGGTAGTAAGCTAGGGCACTAGATATGGATACCAAATCATTTCACTCTTCAAATGAGCCACACTGAATTACTCTGCTTTATGGATCTGCGACGCAGCTTCAACATCTCTCAGGTAGCTGAATAAAAGTTTTCTCATTTTTATGATCCCGCGGTAAGCGGCGGCAGCTCCAGTGGGTCTGTTACTCAACGTTCTGACAGCAGCCGTTGGCGGTCACTGCTCTGCGGGACCGCTCCAATCTCTTCCCCCCCTCTCAGAAATGAGGAGCACATTTCTTCCCGATTTAGGCACTGTCAATATTTTACGAGGCACGTCGAACTTCGCCATATCCCCCGACCGCAAATCCATAGCCCCAGCCAACTGCGGTCTACGCTGTCACGTCAATCACCTCGCTGCCAGCGCCCTGGCGCCAGACCGAACAGACCGTCTTTCCCTCTAAAACTTTCCGCATATCTGTAGTTACTGGAAAAAAAGGGTGTTCCTAGATGTGATATCCGCAGACAAAAATCAATTAAAAATTGGCAAACTATCTCGCCGTCATAGTTTAGCTGCTTCATATTGAAAAACGATAGAAGGGTCATCAGCAACGAAGTTTACATGTAGATTTTTCGGCATCATCTAGCTTAGAAATTAGTAATTTGGTTAATAATTAGCGAGGATACTTTCCTCTTTTGGCTAAAGCTGATATGAATTAAAGATCACACTTCGTAATTGTGAAATCCCGCCGCACGGGATTAGCCGAGCGGTCTGGGGCGCTGCAGTCCTGGACTGTGCGGCTGATCCCGGCGTAGGTTCGAGTCCTCCCTCGGGCATGGGTGTGTGTGTTTGCCATTAGGATAATTTAGGTTAAGTGGTGTGTAAGCTTAGAGACTGATGACCTTAGCACTTAAGTCCCATAAGATTTCACACACATTTGAACATTTGTGAAATCCCGACTGATGCGTACATTTTCTTTCTGAAACTATCCTGTTTCTGACAATCTCGCTGAATATTTCCTAACTTCCCTGCAGAAAATTATCAATTAAAAACGGAGCGTATGCGTTGAGGCCCGCATCTCGTGGTCGTGCGGTAGCGTTCTCGCTTCCCACGCCCGGGTTCCCGGGTTCGATTCCCGGCGGGGTCAGGGATTTTCTCTGCCTCGTGATGGCTGGGTGTTGTGTGCTGTCCTTAGGTTAGTTCGGTTTAAGTAGTTCTAAGTTCTAGGGGACTGATGACCATAGATGTTAAGTCCCATAGTGCTCAGAGCCATTTGAATTTATGCGTTGAGGCAGCCACATAATTGTTTCTACCTTACAAAGTATCAAGGATTCAAGTATTATTAAAAATCAGGTTTGAACCTAACAAAACAAAAGAACTAAAATGTCGCACACATAACTTAAATGACACGTCCGTTAGAAAAATGCTGAGTTGTTGTAATCAAAAGTGCAGTATAGAGTCGGTGACGATTGTGAGGAGAAATTATTTCATAGAATCGTCATTATGAAATTTCACTGGGCACTTAATTCATGACATGCCACTGTATTTGACATACGTCTGTCTCTTTGGCATCATGTAATTTTCGTATTGCGTTGTATTCTAAACTTACTATTTTTAACTCTGATGGAGAGTTAAATTGAAGATAAGTAGGAAATCTTCAATTTGCACGAAAAATTATGTTTCCGGAATGGCCAGCTTGGTTTCTTATTTCCACAACCGTATCAGTCAGCAGCTCGTGGTATAGTGGCTAGCATTGCTACCTTTGCATCACGGGGTCCCGGGTTCGATTCCTGGGCAGGTTGGGGATTTCCTTTGCCCGGGGACTGGGTATTTGTGTTATCCTCATCATTTCATCATCATCATTCACGACAGTGGCTAGAGTGGACTGTGAAAAAATTGGGACTTTCTGCGGGTGCTGATGGCCGCGTAGTTGAGCACCTACAAACCAGTCATCATCATGAACAACCGTGTCAGTTGTGATTATCTTAAGTGCGCCAGTATTGTCCGCACTAGCAAATCCAACTTCATAAATTAAATAGCAAGCAAGGCCTAAATAATTATTACAATTAGTAGCAATCTCAGAGAGATAGCCATAAGCAAACTTCGTACAAGCCGGTTATTACTGTTCATCCAATAACACCCAACTTCATTTCGTTAGAAAACCTGCTAATAAAGGATGTTATTAGAATGAAAAAATGTATTATTATATCATGTGAGAAATAATTTTAATGCTTATTATTGTTCACACGCACTTAAGTTAACATATAATAACCGTACAAGGCCAGGAGGAGAAAAGGGTAAAGCTGGGAAAGACAAGTGAAGTACGTCAGACAGAAGACGGATATTGCTTCACAAAGATAGTCGATTTTCTCTCTAGGTGCTGAGCATTGCTCCAGCTTTACGCATTATGACTGTATGTATCATAAACATTAGAGTTTTCTCCATGATAAATAACACACTTTATAGTCAGACTATCATATTTGCTCTATTAATAGTTTTACTAAAATAAGGAAAAGAGAGAAAATAACTAATATGTTGTTACAGATTTTAGGACTTAGTATGGGACAATGGAATCAGTATGGGCCAATATTCTTTACTGTAGTTTATTGTGTACGATTACCTGTTGTGAAAAGTTACCCAGCTATACCTCATGAGCGTTCAGTACATTGTAGAACGTAACGTGCAGAATTATTATCGTCTTGTTAAGGTATACCCTGCGTGTGGACTCAGAAGAAATGTTTTCATCTTGAAAAAGAGTCCACCAATTTCTGACTTGCTCGTTTCACGTACATCATTCTCTCCCTTCGCTTCTCGATTAGTTTCCACCAATTATCTAGCCGATTTCTTTCATACAATGCTGATTTCCACCCCTCTGACAGGAAAGGAATGAGCATTACGCTAGTAAATAGCAGAAACCATTGCAGAAGGTCGAAAGATAAGTCCTTTCACATCCCATGTTCCGACTGTAATTTAGTTGCATTTTCTGGTAGAGGTAAAGCACGAGCAATTTTTATTACTCTCTACTACATCTTGTAACTAAGTAAAACCCTTTTTCCTGAACTGGAGCCAGGTTAACACACGGCTAGTGGGCGGGCCTTTTGTGAAGTTACGACAAGGTAAAACGAATTCCTCTCCCGATGGGACACAGGAATGTATCCCACCCCCGCATGCACTGTGAAAAGGCTTCAGCCGGACTGCACTGACGCACGGCGTCGCAAGGGTCTCCTCACGATAACCAGGATTTTTCAGTGTTTGTGGAGAGAGAGAGAGAGAGAGAGAGAGAGAGAGAGAGAGAGAGAGAGAGGGAGAGAGAGAGAGAGGGAGGGAGGGAGAGAAGGAGAGAGGGGGTGGGGGTGGGTGGTTCAGAAAACAAATACTAATTCTACAGGTAGCTTGTCGACCCGTGTCACGGGAGTGTACGCCATACTGAGTCACTAATTTCCTCCTCCGTGTGCTAAGGGACTCGTCAGTGACAAATATGAGTTTTGTTTACGCAGAGGGGTGTTGTGACTGACCGGCGCTATGGTGTTCACTGGTAGCAGATTTCTCATCCTTTGTACAGACATTTACACGGCCATGCTTTGAAAAGTATGGAGTGAGGATTTCCTTGAACCATTTCTCTCTGTGTCCTTCTGGAGTGTAGAGACTATATCGATGGCCAGCCATGGAATGCCTGGTTGTCGAAACGTCTGAGTTGTGCGAACTGATGGCACATAATTTTAGTCGAAAACAAGCTCTCTCTCTGTACGGTAATTTCCCGTTGGCTACTCTCAAAATTTTATTAGGAAGGGATACGAGGAGTCGATTTTCTTTGGACCGTTTGGCGAACTAACTGTGCATGGATGACGTACTCTTGTTTTTGGTGCATGAAACACCGGGAAGTCAGAGACGCAAAATTTATGGAAGCCTGCGTTTGCCTCTGATGCTGTACTGACTCATTTTGTGGGCGAGGTAAGTGCTGACTTGCGCCTGTTTGACGTGAACTGAAGACTGCAAAGGATGTTAAATGTATTTGTAACTGCGAATATGGACAACCATAAGCTGTAGAATAGAATGACGAAATTGAGAATTTGTGCCGGATACGGATTCAAACCAGGTTTTCCTGTTACCATTTGGCTATCAGTGCAGGGCTCCCGGCCAGATCCAAACTTCCATATGTCGTCAACCAAGCGTCTCGTATCGTGCAAAGTGTGTTGTCGTTCAGGCATCGTTTAGTTTATCGGAAGTCATAACTTTTGATTTTGCTTAGCACTGCTGTCATGCATTCCGTTTTTAGCAACTTCAGTTCTTTCGCAATTTGTGAGTGGATTCTTATGACAGTGGATCTTCATTACTGCGCCACATGCCTGTATGAATTCCCTTGCATGTATAGCACCTCTCCTTATATCATTGGTAATGCAATTATTTCTGCCACGTTGGTTAGAGTTGTTTCGGTAGCGATGTCTGAAGGTAATATCTTTTTTATGCTGTTGTCCACAGTATTCTCGGGCCAATCAGCTGTTTATATACTGTAAATGAGACAGTTTAGGTTTGAACGTAGATGTTCTTTATCTACAGTTCTTTTTTATGTAAGTAGATTATTATAAAACAAGTAATACTGTTGATCGATTATCTTTTGTTATGATTTCAGTAGTCATTCTTTAATTATTGACAATGGACAACGCCCATGTCCGCTGTTATTTATACAGGAGGGCCAATTCTCTTTTAATAAGTCCATCACGCAAAGCTTGATTCTTGTACATGAGTAGCGGAGAATTTCTTGTAGCTATGCCGGAAGGTAAAGGCCACGTAAGATCTTGCACTCCGCCCCCTTCACATGATGCTATAGTTATTTAGCATATGAGAATAACAGCGATCACTTATGTGACTCCTCTCATATACAACAATTCTCATCATTAGCAGGGATCCTGTAATTTCAAATACAATTGTAATAAGCGGGACGATATTTCACGTCAAGGTCAGTGGTGGCCATAGGCACAGATTCACAGTTATAGCCCAAATGACTCGTTAGCGCACTCGTATTTACTGGAAAGTCTTTGCTTCTATTACCATGTACTTTTCCACTTCCAGTTTTCTCTGTAAATTAAGACATACCCTGTACAATTTTATTTATTATAAAAATATTATCTCTGCGTTGTTTGCTAGGAAAGTAGTAGCCATCAATAGTTTTTAAACATTTTTAGTGTTCCGTACAGTAAAAACGGAACCCTTATAGGATGACTTTACTGGTCGTCTGCTTGTCCGTCTGTCCGACCAGTAAAAACGCTTTTTCTCAGGAACAGATGGACGTATCAAGTTGCAGTTTATGTCGCGTATTAAGGTCTTTTGTCCCTTGATTGAGTAGTGAGTGTAACCTTCTAAGTGAATGCAATCGAAAGGTACGGCTATCTATGCCACAAATTTTGATATACGCAAACTCACTCATCAAAACATATAGGGTACTTCCTTTTCACCTATAAACATGAACTATGGCTAGCAGGACGGTTTCACAGTAAAAGTAAAATAAACAATCCGGAAATTGTTAATCTGTAACTATATCACAAGACAAAAAAATTGTTGTCCGGTTGTCTGTCTGTCCGTCTGTCAAGATCGCTTTTTCTCAGAAACGGTTTGACGTATCAAGTTAAAATTTATGTCCCATACAAAGGTCGACCGTCCCTTAAGAGTGCAAGAAATTGAAGCTTCTAAGGCAATACAGTCATAAGATTCGGATATTTATATGAGATATTTTGATGATCTCAAACTCACTCATCATAACCTGTACTTGCTGGTGCCTAGAATCATAAAATTTGGCAAGAAGCAAAGATTAACGGTAAAAGTAAAGTAAAAATTCCTGAAAATGTTAACCTGTAGTCATATCACACGAGAAAAATATTTCTTTCGTCATTTGTAGGAGTAATCCAACTGTCTGTCTGTTTTCTCTGTAACGGATAAACGTTTCAAATTGAAATATCCTTCACATTCTAAGGTCTAGTTTCTAGCTGGTGTATAAAAATTAAGCTTCTAAGTCGATGCAATCAAAAGATATGGCCATTTACATCACATATTATGATACTCGCGAAATCCTGACTAAAACCTATAGGATGCTTGAAGATGACCTAGAATCACGTAATTTGGCAGGAAGCAGGATTTCACAGTATATGTATAGGAAAAAATTAGGACACTGTTAATTTCTAGTTATACGACACAAATTGTATTTCTTTTATTTGTTATCCGAATTCAAACTTACAATTAAAGCCTGCTCAAAATTCTTGGAATTCTCAAGACCAATATCTTGTCATTATAAATGTCGATAACAAACAAAACAGATTTTTGTAAACTAGGCTTCAGCGGACGTTGTCACAGTTAATAAAATTCTTCTGGGTTTGAGGCCGCATTGGCATCTGTAAATTCCGACGTTTCGGCGACTATACACCCTGAGGAAGGCGCCTTGCAACAGTCACCGAAACGTCGGTATTTACAGATGACAATGACTGTTGCAAGGCGCCTTCCTCAGGGTGTATAGTCGCCGAAACGTCGAAATTTACAGATGACAATGCAGCCTCAAATCCAGAAGGCCTTTCTTAACAAAGCAGATTTTTGATTCCTGGGATGAACGAGCTGTCTATATGCATACGTAATTTAATATGGGATCAACAGAGCGCAACCCTACCCGCAGCTGGGTAGTTTTGTACACTACAGGCCATTAAAATTGCTACACCAAGAGGGAATGCAGATGATAAACGGGTATTCATTGGACAAATATATTATACTAGAACTGACATGTGGTTACATTATCACGAAATTTGGGTGCATAGATCCTGAGAAATCAGTACCCAGAACAACCACCTCTGGCCGTAATAACGGCCTTGACACTCCTGGGCATTGAGTCAAACAGAGCTTGGATGGGGTGTACAGGTACAGCTGCCCATGCAGCTTCAACACGATACCACAGTTCATCAAGAGTAGTGACTGGCTTATTGTGACGAGCCAGTTACTCGGCCGCCATTCACCAGACGTTTTCAGTTGGTGAGAGATCTGGAGACTGTGCTGGCCAAGGCAGCAGTCGAGCATTTTCTGTATCCAGAAACGCCCGTACAAGACCTGCAACATGCGGTCGTGCATTATCGTGCTGAAATGTAGGGTTTCGCAGGGATTAAATGAAGGGTGGAGCCACAGGTCGTAACACATCTGAAATGTAACGTCCACTGTTCAAAGTACAGTCAATGCGAACAAGAGGTGACCGAGACGTGTAACCAATGGCACCCCATACCATCACGCCGGGTGACACGCCAGTATAGCCATGACGAATACACGCTTCCAATGTGAATTCACCGCGATGTCGCCAAAGACGGATGCGACCATCACGATGCTGTAAACAGAACCTGGATTCATCCGAAAAAAATGACGTTTTGCCATTCGTGCACCTAGGTTCGCCGTTGAGTACACCATCGGAGGCGCTCCTGTCTGTGATGCAGCGCCAAGGGTAACCGCAGCCTTGGTCTCCGAGCTGATAGTCCATGTTGCTGCAAACGTCGTCGAACTGTTCGTGCAGATGGTTGTTGTCTTGCAAACGACCCCATCTGTTCACTCAGGGATCGAGACGTGGCTGCACGACCCGTTACAGCCATGCGGATAAGATGCCTTTCATCTCGACTGCTAGTGATACGAGGCCGTTGGGATCCACCCTCCTGAACCGACCGATTCCATACTCTGCTAACTGTCACTGGATCTCGACCAACGCGAGCAGCAATGTCGCGATAAGATAAACCGCAATCGCGATAGGCTTTAACCCGACCTTTATGAAAGTCGGAAAAGTGATGGTACGCAGTTCTCCTCCTTACACGAGGCATCACAACAGTGTTTCACCAGGCAACGCCGGTCCACTGCTGTTTGTGTATGAGAAATCGGTTGGAAACTTTCCTAATGTCAGCACGTTGTAGGTGTCGCCACCGGCGTCAACCTTGTGTGAATGCTCTGAAAAGCTAATTATTTGCATATCACAGCATCTTCTCCCTGTCGGTTAAATTTCGCGTCTATGCCACGTCATCTTCGTGGTGTAGCAAAAGTAGTGTAATAAGGAAGAGGTATTCGATTCTTTTGCTGAAATCAGGCCAGCAGGTAGCCGCAGTGGAGAGCATTTTCCTCCGCAGCCATTGCGTCCGTTCTGGCGACGCAGTCAGGAGACTGGAAGCGACCAGGTGGGCCGCAGTTTGCCGCCGCTCCGGCAGGGCGGAGGGGCTCCTGGGCGCGGGATTAGGGAGGCAGGCGATTACCTGGTGGCGGCCCTTCTGCCGCGGCTCCTGCGGGATTACGCGCGTCTCTCCACCAGGGCCGGCGATCAGAGCGGCCCTGCTGTGAATTACCAGGCCCCGGCACACAACTCCCCTCTTTTTTTCTCTTACTGATGTCGATCTGCTCCACATGTGTGGTGTTGTCAAGATTGCATGGGCAACAGAACTACGGGTTATACGGAAACGCATTTCTAAAGCGTGCTTTGGTCGTGGGTATATTACATGAATGGGGCCAAAGTGAATGTAAAAAGAACGATGCGAGAAAATGTCAATGAATTTCTAAGCGCTTGGAAGTTCTAAGAAAATTTGGTATTAGGATCGGAATCATCGGTCCATGACCAAGGCAGCGTCAAAAATGGAGATGACGACCAAAATACTGACTTCTTCGGTCTTCAGAAGTGTATGTGAAATAGAGGATGGGGAAATAAAAGGAATAAAGGATGGATGGGAAATTCATGCTTTTCAGCCGCACAGTGGACTGTGGTAATGCAGTGGCAAAAGCTGAAAACTCGTACAGGACCTGAATTCGCACCCGGATTTCCCGCTTCGACCATCCGTACACGGTTCCTGGCCGACTCAAATGTCTATTTATCGCACGATGCAATGTAGCGTCCCTCGTCCATTAACTCCTAACCTCTACTAGCGAATTATTGATTACCGTAAGATTTCGGACGATATTAGTACATCCTCATTGAAAAAAAGTCAGGAAGTCGTCTCGTTCTTTTATCTGTTTCATTGATGAAAACAGTAATAAGATTGCCCTCTTAGAATATCGCACTTATACCTGAACTACTACTGTTAAGTGATTGTGAAATAGGAAATGAACTAAACTCGCTCAAAACTTGACGCTATGACGTACCTTTGAAATAGAACATAGTATATTGATCATACGATATATGCATGAGATAGAACCAGAGCGTATGCGAAATAACATGCTCTCCACATAACAGTGGTTTACCGTGGGTAGCTGGACGAAGGAAAGGTACCTACCCACTGGGTATAAAAGGTGCATCTCATTTCCTTTTCGACAAAGGTTATCACAAGATGCACATAACAGAAGGCCTATAATTTCCAAAACGTGTTGCACGATTGTGGAATATATTTTATGCTCAAACATTATGAAGTTTTCGGAGAACGAAAATTTTTTCCATAAAGATCAACATACGAGGGGCGTTCGATAAGTAATGCGATTTTTTTTTCTGGAATCAGTTTGGTTTCATTCAGGATTCCAGTAAGTTATTCTGTATTATTTTGGCTACAAAACCCTGTTTCTCAAGGTAATCTCTGTTAATGTGACGGCATTACGCCAGCTTAAGTGCCCGCATGGTACTACGCTACTGGACGACGACGGAGCCAACGTATTGCTTCATCAGTAACCTCTCCAATGTACACGTAATGCTTCCCGCAGAGTCCATCCTTCATAGGTGAAACATATCCGAGATTTAGGATGGATGAGGCCCAACCGTCAAATGAAATTTTGTGAACTCCTCTCGGCTGCGCAGACATATGTGAGGGTTTGCATTGTTCAAAAAATGGCTCTGAGCACTATGGGACTCAACTGCTGAGGTCATTAGTCCCCTAGAACTTAGAACTAGTTAAACCTAACTAACCTAAGGACATCACAAACATCCACGCCCGAAGCAGGATTCGAACCTGCGACCGTAGTGGTCTTGCGGTTCCAGACCGCAGCGCCTTTAACCGCACGGCCACTTCGGCCGGCCGTTTGCATTGTCATGGAGAAGGAAAAGTTCGTTTGTATTTTTGTGGTGACGAACACGCTGAAGTCGAGTCTTCAGTTTCCTGAGGGTACCACAATACGCTTCAGAGTTCCTCATTGCACCATGAGGTAGGACGTCAAACATAATAACCTCTTCAGAGTTCCAAAGTCCGCCAACATTACTTTACCAGCTGAGTGTGTGGCTTTGAACTTTTTCTTTGGCGGACAGGTGATGAGGCGCCACGCCATGGATAGCCGTATTGTTTCTGGTCCGAAATAAGGAAAGCACTTGTGACAATTTTTGACAAAAAATTGCCACTATTAGCCTCTTAACGCGCAATGATTACCGCATAGATGGTCCTTCGTTTCTCATTATGGCCCTCTGTTAAGCGGCAAGGAACCTAGCGGGCGCACGTCTTTTAGTACCCCTACTAATGGATGAGTGTGTCAGCACACCGATAGGAACATCACCTCGAATGATTGTGTTCATACATTCCAACACTGCACGTCACAGCTGTGTGCGGCCAGCCAGCACGTGGAGATGGGACAGGTTTCTCCGACCTTGAGATAATGACACACGCCTCGCTGAACGACTCACCGTTCTTTTTTTCACTGCAAGGTCTCCATAGACATTCTGCAAGGGACCATTAACACCCGCGATACTCTAGTTTCACGTAAAAAGAAACTCGATGACAGCTCTCTGTTTGAACGCTCCTCCGTTACAGACGCTATATTGAATGCCACCTACCGTAATTTCATGAAACTGTGGGACTTTTCCATGATTTTTCACAACAAATTCTCCATTTTTTCAATCTAAATTGTCCCGTGAACGCTTCTCCTGTATTCTGAAAACAGAGACATTGAGAAACTCCACTATTTCCGTCAATTTGACCCATTATGCCTTAAACCAAGGAGCCAAGGTTGATGATGAGTTAGTTACTTGTGTCTCGGAAGACATGCGATATAGTGACCCACAACCGTTTAATGAAAATAATATAATCTGGTAAGTATGTATCCGTGGTCTAGGGGTAGCGTCTTTGATTCGTAATCAAAACGCATTCGAATCGCTCCGCTGCATAAATTTTGATTAATAATCAGTTTAGGCGGCCGAAGACTTCCGGCATAAGAAGTCACCATTCATTCTGCCAACGGCCTTGTCAAAGAGGGCGGAGGAACGGACAGAAGTTCAGACCACTCTCTTGTCCTAGGGGTGGGAAACTGCCCCTAAAGGCGGAAGAATCAGCAATGATCAACGGCATGAGGATGCAGAAAGCAATGGAAACCTCTGCATTAAAGACACATAATGTGTTTCCACAGGGCAAGTGGCCTGTAATTGAAGAAGTGTTACGATGATCTCTCCATTGGCAAAAGATTCCGGAATAGTCCCCCATTCGGGTCTCCAGGAGGGGACCGCCAAGGCGGACGTTACCATTAGAAAAAGGCTGAATAATCAACGGAACGATAACAGTCTCCGAGTCGGGGCGTGGAATGTCAGAATCTTGAACAAGGTAAGGAAACCAGAAAATCTGAAATGGGAAATGCAAAACTCAATTTAGATATAGTGGAGGCTAGTGAAGTGAAGTGGAAAGAAGACAAGGATTTCTGGTCAGATGAGTATGCGGTAATATCAACATCAGCAGAAAATGGTACAACGGGAGTAGCATTCTTTATGAACAGGAAGGTAGGGCAGAGTTTGTATTATTGTGAACAGTTCAGTGACAGGTTTGTTCTTATCAGAATCGACAGCCAACCAACTCTGAAAAAGAAATCATAGAGTACAACAAAAGTGAATCATCGAGTACAACAGAAGTGATTTCTGGCGTTCCCCAAGGTAGTGTTATACGCCCTGCGCTGTGCCTTATCCACATAAACGATTTTGCAGACAATCTGAGCAGCCATCTTCGGTTGTTTGCAGATACCGCTGTCGTTTATCGACTAATAAAGTCATCAGAAGATCAAAACAAACTGCAAACCGATTTAGAAAAGATATCTGAATGGTGTGAATAGTGGCAGTTAACCTTAAATAACGAAAACTGTGAGATCATCCACTAAAAGGAACTCGTTAAACTTCGGTTACACTATAAATCAGTCTAATCTAAAAGCCGTAAATTCAACTAAATACCTAGGTATTACAATTACGAACAACTTAAATTGGAAGGAACACATAGAAAATGTTGTGGAGAAGGCTAACCAAAGACCGCGTTTTATTGGGAGGCACTTAGAAAATGTAACAGACCTACTAAGGAGACTGCCTACACTACACTTTTAGAATACTGCTGCGCAGTGTGGGATCCTTACCACATAGTACTGACGAAGTACATCGAAAAAGTTCAAAGAAAGGCAGCACGTTTTGTATTATCGCGAAATATGGGAGAGAGTGTCATAGAAATGATACAGGATTTGGACTGTAAATCGTTAAAAGAAAGGCGTTTTTCGTTGTGACGGAATCTTCTCACCAAATTCCAATCACCAACTTTCTCCTGCGAATGCGAAAATATTTTTTTTGACACCGACCTACATAGAGAGGAACGATCACCACGACAAAATAAGGGAAATCAGAGCTCGTACGAAAAAATATAAGTGTTCATTCTTTCCGCGGGCTATACGAGATTGGAATAATAGAGAATTTCGAAGGTGGTTCGATGAACCCTCTGCCAGGTACTTGAATGTGATTTGCAGAGTATCCATGTAGATGTAGATGTACACAACGATAGTTTACATGCTGCCGTCGCAAACTGAAGATGAAGAATAGAGAAAGTGTATGAGGATATTAAAAGGGTAATACAGTATGTAAAGGGATATTGTGGTGTCGGTAGCTACGATGCCACGGCGTAGGTGGAATTTCATAGGATTGCACTACGACACCGACATCGACGACAGCAGCCTCTAGCAGGCACTGTCCAGATCTACAAGCTCCGCTCCAGATTCTACCCATTTGCATCAAGAGCAGACGGCCTGAAAATATCGCTTCAACGTCAGAGGGAGTTGGCTTGCTGTTGAGACTATGTACTACTTACGACGGGAATACGGGCTTTTCAGTTGCTAAGTTATGTATTCAGTTAATATTGTGATATAGTAAAACCATTTCTAAGAGCAGTACCGAGAGACTTTCGCCTTTTCCTGCTCCTACTCACTTCCTACATTCGGCCTACCCTTCAGTTTACAAGAGCAGACCCACGCGCCAACTTCCAGGAGGGATACAAAAGATATGAAAGTCTAATACTCATGGAAGACTGGAATGCAGTTGTAGCGGAAGGAGTAGAAGAAAAGGTCACAGGAGAATACGGGCTTGAGACAACGAATGAGAAAGACTGAGTTCTGTAACAAGTTTCAGCTAGGAATAGCGAATACGCTGTTCAAGACTCACAAGAGGAGGAGGTGTACTTGGAAAAGGTCGGGTGATACGGGAAGATTTCAGTTAGATTACATCATGGTCAGACAGAGATTCCGAAATCAGATACTGAATTGTAAGGCGCACCCAGGAGCAGACATAGACTCAATATAGCAGTGACGAAGAGTGACCTGAAGTTTAAGACATTAGTCAGGAAGAATCAATACGCAAAGAAGTGGGACACGGAAGTACTAAGGAATGATGACATACGCTTTAAGTTCTCTAAGGCTATAGATACAGCAATAAGGAATAGCTCAGTAGGCAGTACAGCTGAAGAGGAACGAACATCTGTAGAATGGGCCATCACAGAGTTTAGGAAAGAAAACATAGGTACAAAGGAGGTAGCCGCAAATAAAGTGTGGGTAATAGAAGAAATACTTCAACTGATCGATGAAAGGATGAACTACATAAATGTTCCGGTAAACTCAGGAATAGAGAAACACAAGTCGCTGAGGAATGAAATAAATAGGAAGTGCAGGGAAGATAAGACGAAATGGCTTCAGGAAAAATGTGACGACATCAAAAAAGAAAATGATTGTCGGAAGAACAGACTCAGCATACAAGGAAGTCAGAATATCCTTAGGTGATATTAAAAACAGGGGTGATACTATTAAGAGTGCAACGGGAATTCTACTGTTAAATTCAGAGGAGAGAGCGGATAGGTGTAAAACATACATTAGAAGCCTTTATAAGGAGAAAATTTGAATGATGTGATAGAAGAAGAAACAGGAGTAGATTTAGAAGAGGTAGGGGATCCAGTACTAGAAACAGAATTTAAGAGAGCTTTGGAGGACTTAAGATCAAATAAGGCAGAAGGGATTGATAACATTCCATTATAATTTCTTAAATCATTGAGGAAAGTGGCAAGAAAACGTTGGTGTGTGGTATGAAAGAGTCTGGTGATATATTATCTGACATTTGGAAAAGCATCATCCACACAGTTCCGAAGACGGCAAGAGCTGACAAGTGCGAGAATTACCGCACAATCAGATTAACAGCTCATGCATCCAAGTTTCTTACAAGAATGATATGCTGAAGAAAGGAAAAGAAAATTGAGGATGCACTAGACAACGAATGGTTTGGCTTTAGGAAAGGTAAAGGCACAAGAGAGGCAATTCTGAGGTTGCGGTTAATAATGGAAGCAAGACACGATCTTAGGATTTGTAGATCTGAAAAAAGCGTTCGACAATGTAAAATGGTTCAGGATGTTCAAAATTCTGAGAAAAATAGGGGTAAGCTATAGGGAGAGACGGGTCATATGCAATATTTACAACAGCCAAGAAGGAAAAATAAGAGTGGACGACCAAGAAGAAATGCTCGTATTAAAAAAGGGTGTAAGACAAGGATGTAGCCTTTCGTCCCTACTGTTCAATCTGCACGTCGAGGAAGCAATGATAGAAATAAAAGAAAGGTTCAGAAGTGGAACTAAAATTCAAGGTGAAAGGATATCAATGATACGTTTCGCTGATGACATTGCTATTCTGAGTGAGTAGATCTGCGGATCGGAATGAACAGTCTAATAAGTACAGAGTATGGACTGAGAGTAAATCGAAGAAAGATGAAGGTAATGAGAAGCAGTAGAAATGAGAACAGCGAGAAACTTAAGATCAGGATTGATGGTCACAAAGTAGATGGAGTTAAGAAATTCTGCTACCTAGGCAGTAAAATAACCAATGATGGACGGAGCAAGTAGGACGTTAAAAGCAGTCTAGCAATATCAAAACGGGCATTCTTGGCCAAGAGAAGTCTGTTTATATCAAATATCGGCCCTAATTTGAGGAAGAAATTTATGAGAATGTTCGTCTGGAATACAGCATTGTATGGCATTGAAACAGGGAATGTGGGAAAACCGGAACAGAACAGAATCGAAGCGTTTGAGATGTGGTGCTACAAACGAATGTTGGAAATTAGGTGGACTGATGAGGTAAGGAATGAGGAGGTTCTGCGCCAAATCAGAGAGGAGAGGAATAAGTGGAAAACACTGATAAGGAGAAGGAACAGGATGAAAGGACATCTGTTAAGACATGAGAGAATGACTTCCATGGTACTAGAGGGAGCTATAGAGGAGAAAAATTGTAGAGGAAGACAGAGATTGTATATATCTAGTAAATAACAGAGGAAGTGTGAGTTAACGAGCATTTCGCACTCATTTAAGTATATGGCCGAAAGAGTCAGCCTTCAGGAGTTGTGAAATGAACCCTGTCTTCCAGGAGTGGATGCAACACAGAGCGCAGTTTCACCACGAGATGGGGAAACTCACATGCGTTTGTTGTCTATTGAGGCCTAAGCGCTATAGTGGGCGAGCGACACAGACAAGAACCTAGTAGAAGGCTTCTGTAGCCATATGTTAAATATGGCGGACCTAAGATCGGCCATTAAGGGAAACATTTATGAAAACTATTTAATTCTGTACTAGTGCAGGGAATCAAGCCACAGTAATTTTAATCTGCCATCCTCCATAAATTTTCACAGTGATCCCTATAAAACTTGAACATCGATCGTATCCATATTAGTTCAGGAGTTACTGATAAGGTGTGCCAAGCAGGATTAGCTGAGCGGTCTTAGGCGCTGCGGTCATGGACTGTACGGCTGGTCCCGGCGGAGGTTCGAGTCCTCCCTTGGTGTGTGCTTGTCCTCAGGATAATTTAGGTTAAGTAGTGTGTAAGCTTAGGGACTGATGACCTTAGTAGTTAGGTCCCATAAGATTTCACACACATTTGAACATTTGTTAAAGTGTAAGTAACAAGTTTTGAAACAAGGACCTGAATGCTAAAATCTGAACGCTTTGGTCAATTTAACGATCGACATTTCATACAGAAGCGCACGATTAAAATGACAAACGTTGTAAATATCAACTCTGTAACTTTATTTGTTTAAAAGATATAGTAAATTTAAGTTATCAGTATTTTCAGTTAAGCATTACATCATCATTTCCCCCACTCAAAACACATTGAACGATGACAGCATGACATCTTATTGAATCATTAGGTAACAAAATATTTGTTGTAAAATTTAGTGCATAATAGTTACATTTGTACTTCATTTGTTTATCAGAAAGCACATTGGTGCAAGGCTACTGGCCGTGACATTCAAAGTTAAGAAGGAAATTGTATTGGTTTTATGTGAAAGAATTTAACATTTATTATGTAACGCATATTATTCTTACTTTATTTAGAACGTGAAAGTGGTCAAGCTTGGTTATTTAAATATATGTTACAATGTAAAGTAATGTAGAATAAGCTGTAGCCAATCAGATGGACGGCTTCATCTACACCTCCATCTACATTTATACTCCGCCAGCCACCTAACGGTGTATGGCGGAGGGCACTTTACATGCCACCTCCCTTTCCTCTTCCAGTCGCGTATGATTCGCGGGAAGAACGACTGTCTGAAAGCCTCCGTGCGCGCTCTAATCTCTCTAATTCTACATTCGTGATCTCCTCGGGAGGTATAAGTATGGAGATGCAATACATTCGAAACCTCATCCAGAAACGCACCCTCTCGAAACCTGGACAGCAGGCTACACCGCAATGCAGAGCGCCTCTCTTGCAGAGTCTGCCACTTGAGTTTGCTAAACACTCCGTAACGCTATCACGCTTACCAAATAACCCTATGACGAAACGCGCCGCTCTCCTTTGGATCTTCTCTATCTCCTCCGTCAACCCGAACTGGTACGGATCCCACACTGATGAGCAATACTCAAGTATAGGACGAACGAGTGTTTTGTAAGCCATCTCCTTTGTTGATGAACTCCATTTTGTAAGGACTCTCCCACTGAATCTCAACCTGGCACCCGCCTTACCAACAATTAATTTTATATGATCATTCCACTTCAAATCGTTCCTTACGCATACTCCCGGATATTTTACAGACGTAACTGCTACCAGTGTTTGTTCCGCTATCATATAATCATACAATAAAGGATCCTTCTTTCTATGTATTCGCAATACATTACATTTGTCTATTTTAAGGGTCAGTTGCCACTCCCTGCACGAATTGCCTATCCGCTGCAGATCTTCCTGCATTTCGCTGCAATTTTCTAATGCTGCAACTTCTCTGTATACTACAGCATCATCCGCGAAAAGCCGCATGGAACTTCCGACACTATGTCATTTATATATATATTGTGAAAAGCAATGGTCCCATAACACTCACTTGCGGCACGCCAGAGGTTACTTTAACGTCTGTAGACGTCTCTCCATTGAGAACAACATGCTGTGTTCTGTTTGCTAAAAACTCCTTAATCCAGCCACACAGCTGATCTGATATTTCGTAGGCTGTTACTTTGCTTATCAGGCAACAGTGCGGAACTGTATCGAACGCCTTCCGGAAGTCAAGGAAAATGACATCTACCTGAGAGCCTGTATCTAATATTTTCTGGGTCTCATGAACAAATAAAGCGAGTTGGATCTCACACGATTCTATGTTGATTCCTACAGAGTAGTTTCTAGGTTTCCAGCAATGACATGATACGCGAGCAAAAAACATGTTTTAAAATTCTGCAACAGATCGACGTCAGTGATATAGGCCTATAGTTTTGCGCATCTGCTCGATGATCCTTCTTGAAAACTGGTACTATCTGTGCTCTTTTCCAATCATTTGGAACCTTCCGTTCCTCTAGAGACTTGCGGTACACGGCTGTTGGAAGGGGGCAAGTTCTTTCGCGTACTCTGTGTAGAATCGAATTGGTATTCCGTCAGGTCTAGTGGACTGAGTGATTTCAGTTGTTTTTCTATTCCTTGGACGCTTATTTCGATGTCAGCCATTTTTTCGTTCGTGCGGTGATTTAGAGAAGGAACTGCAGTGGTGTCTTCCTCTGTGAAACAGCTTTGGAAAAAGGTGTTTAGTATTTCAGCTTCACGCGTTTCATCCTTTGTTTCAATGCCATCATCATCCCAGAGTGTCTGGATATGCTGTTTCGTTCCAGTTACTGATTTAACGTAACACCAGAACTTCCTAGGATTTTCTGTCAAGTCGGTACTTAGAATTTTACTTTCGAATTCACTGAACGCTTCACGCATAGCCCTCCTTACACTAACTTTGACATCGTTTAGCTTCTGTTTGTCTGAGAGGTTTTGGCTGCGTTTAAACAGTGAAGCTCTCTTTGCTTTCGCAGTAGTTTCCTAACTGTTGTTGTTGAGCCACGGTGGGTTTTTCCCGTCCCTCACAGTTTTACTCGGCACGTACCTGTCTAAAACGCATTTTACGATTGCCTTGAACTTTCTCCATAAACACTCAACGTTGTCAGTTTCGGAACAGAAATTTTCGTTTTTATCTGTTAAGGAGTCTGAAATCTGCCTCCTATTACTCTTGCTAAACAGATAATCCTTCCTCCCTTTTTTTTATAATCCTATTTGCTTCTATATTGAGGCTGCTGCAACGGCCTTATGATCACCGATTCCCTGTTCTGCGCTTACAGAGTCGAAAACTTCGGGTCTGTTTGTTATCAGGAAGTCCAAGATGTTATCTACACGAGTCGGTTCTCTTTTTAATTGCTCGAGGTAATTTTCGGATAGTGCACTCAGTATAATGTCACTCGATGCTCTGTCCCTACCAACCGTCCTAAACATCTGAGTGTCCCAGTCTATATCTGGTAAATTGAAATTCATCAAAAGGAACTGCACTAGTCAGTTGAGCGAAGGTGTTCGACGCGTGGGAAAACGCGGACGGAGACGGGCAGAGGGCAGTTCTCGTCGAGACACCAACGGGGATAGTTCGGATGGAGCCGCGAAAACGGACAGTTTGGCTGGGGACACCAAAGAGTACAGTTCGGATGCAGAAGCGAAAGCGGACGATCGGTGTTCAGGCAGCTAGTAAGTGAAACGACATAGAAAATTTCGTGTTGTGTAGTATCGCGGGCAACTGTGTGGTCTACATCATTTATGGGTCGTTAATTTAGTTTCCGATATTATTATTACTGTTACTATATGTTTTATTAACTTTGTAATTCGCGTAAGATATGTTGCACCTGTGTGGAAGTAAGTAAAGGCGAAGAAGGACTGTGTATTGCGTCCTGTGCTTGTACTGGAGAAGATACCCCAAGACTATGTTTGTGATGACCAAGAAATGAACATTCTAAACATTTTTGGAAATTGAAACTGAAAGTAATTACAAATTTCATATTGCTGTTTACATATGTTTAAATATTCTACTCTCCTAGCCGAAAATGGCAGATAGTTTAAGTACCGATTATTGTCATTCACATTTAATATAAGTTCTGAGTCAAACGCACAATTCCTCAACCACTGCGTATAATATTACCACATAGGACGGGATAACGTGTGCTTTTGTATCTTTTTGATATCTGCAGTTAAACTTTACTGTACTTTTTTTGCAATTACATTTATTTAGTACAGTAAAAATAATGCTATTTTTTCTAGAACTGACATTTTGAGCCGTGGCTGTGTACAAAATATAGTATTATTCCTTTAAAGAAGAAGACAACAACCATCCACAGTCACATAAATAGTGCCGTAACCGGTTTCGAACCGACAAGTTCGTCGTCAGATAGCTTTCATATCAAGATTCACATTCGTTGAAGTTCAGTTTATGTGTTGGAAGATTCTTGGGATTCTGGCGCTCTACAGTAAAAATCGATTACAAACGACCTATTTAAGTGTAAGTATCCTTCATAACGATTAAACACAATACAAAAGAAAATTACGGTTAAATTGCTCGTTTCTAACATCGATTTTTTACTGTAGGGCACCACTATCGCAAGATTCTTTCACTAAAAGAACAACAAAAGAACTTCAACAAATGTGTGTCTTGATATGAAAGCCGTCTGAACATGAACCTGTTTGTTCGAAACCGGTTATGGTATTATTTATGTGAATAAATGACATTATCAAGAGTGGCTGGTAGCTGTCTTCTTGTTTCAAAGTACCAACCTACAATAGCAGAGAAGCTACATCCCCCTTCACACAGTTGTTCTCAGGTTACTAGATATGAACGTGTGAAAATATTTTTTGCTTAACTGTACACTCTTCCCCTACTTTTCCTTACGTCTTAAAGAAGCTGATCTATGTATCATTCAATTTGGGTTAATTATTACACTTGTCTCTGTAGAGAGTTACAAATTCTTTCAGGCACGTCCAGGTCCTCGCGTAAAATTTTTCAAGCCCATGCAATTCGACTCTCCAGTTCTGCAGCCATATCAACAGGCGTGCTGTGTGACTCGTTTTTAAGATTACGCAGACAGAAAGAATCAGAGGATTGCTGCAGACGCTTGGAGGCGAAGGTACACACCCTGCTAGACCTCTCTATCTTGGACCATACTGGAAAGTTAGATGCGCCTTACATCAGCAGAAAATGTGCGTGTGTCCCAATCCACAACATCCTCCAGAAATCCTCGAAGACCGCGCTGGAATTCGAAAGTCCGTCAAGTTTCCTGGAAGAATGTTTGCCCCTATGAGATGATCAGGTGCTACTCTTAACTGCCCATTCAATGAAGTACGTTGCTTATCTGGAGACGCTTTACGTCAAATTTTAGCTGATTTAGATGGGGCGTCAACATATCATACGAATTTATGGTAACATTATTGCATTCTCACTGCTTCCAGAAAGTTTTTACTTTCGTCATCGCATACTTTCACTCCTGTCAGGTTTCGCTATTAACAAGGATCCACGCTGTATCTTTGTGAAAGGAGTTTGTAAGACAATTGGTCTGTCTTTCTTGGTCTGCTGATGATATATGGAGGTTTGGATCTGGTCATGCGTCCCGCTCCGATTGCCTTATGATACGGAGACCACTCGCGATGAGCGGGAAATCCGGGTTTGAGTCACCGTCCGACCCAATTTTTCCTTATCGTTATTCCATTATACAGCTGATGGTTGACCGTAGTCGCAATTTCAATGAAAACCGAGAGTTATAAGCCGTGAAATACAACGTATGAAAGAGATTCTCAAGTGTATTTGACGGTGACGATCAGAATTTCCAGCGGAAATACAGTTAAAGAAAATAATATAGAGGGTGTGTTCCATCGCAATGATGAAGACGGGCAATTTTTAATTGGGACCCAGGTCAGAAAATGACAGAATCGAAAATTACGAAGCCAGGTATGCTGTGGGATAAGTATGCCGTTTAACGCACACGATACATTTGTATTTTTTAAGAGCCATCAACACAGATTTACAGTGAACTATCGGGGAGTGCAATCAACCGTAATTTACAGTTTGTATATGGTTCCTCCCCTCATATCGATACCAATGTATAATGTGTTTCTGAGAAACATATTCCCCAAGTTGTCCGAAGATATTACACCTGAACTTCACGCACTGATATGGACCTAATTTGATGGAGCCCCAGATCACTTTCCACATCTTATTCGTGACACCACCACCAGATGTTCGCTGAAAGGTGGATAGGAAGGCCCAATTTAGTGACAATATTGTTCACTTTATGTAAATTCATTGGACTTCTTCTTGTGAATTCCATGCGAACAAGATGTTGTCAGCGTCATTGTTCGAAGAATGGCGGGGCTGAACGGGATAACACAACTTTGTATAAGGAGTCATGTTGAAAAATAAATACAACAGACAAAAATAATTTGTCCCTCCCCACGAGACATCGCAATGACACCGCTAGCATCGCTTCCGGCTTTTATCATGGCCTCAGTTCGGCGTCGACGGAAGCCGCAACTATGGTCGCCGTGATGACAGTCCGAGGTGCTCAAGATGTCGTTGCATTACCTGTGTGAGTGCTGCTGAAAACCAGCCCATGTCCTAAATCAAAGTACGCTACATAGGTGTATGATCTTGCATGACCGAGCGAACAATATCTGTCCTCTCATTTCGGGCGCTAGTCGCGTGGGGGCGTTGAGATTACGCAAGGTGCTGAGCATGTCCCTTCGGAACCCATCGATTTCATATTCGCATCTCATACGAGATGGACGAACTTGAGTAGCAATATCACGCCACGATAAAGAGTAGTCTAGACAGGCCACAATCTGGCCGCTCTCGAATCTTGAAACGTGCTGGTAGACTCCCTCCTTCTTGCACGAAGCATAACAAGATCTGTTCACAAACTACTAACGTTCAAAGACGATTTCTGATCGAAAAACCTACTGTGTAATCTTCTCTTATATGCAGATATACATTGGTGGGCAAAAATTTGCGTCGAAAGTAACTTTACCTTGAAGTGTCGCTGCCAACAAACATAGCTCGATGAAACTTGGGCCGTACGTAGAAAGATCTGCTACACTGTAGTACATAATGTATCTGGAAAAAAATACTCAATTAAACAGACAGAAATGACACTTTTATTCAAAGGCAGTAATTACACTGAAGTCACCGCGGCCTATGACGATCCCCTGAACATTGTAGGGTGTGTGATCACCATGAACAGCAATACATGTTCTACAACGCACTCACATGATAACCACAAAGTTGGTGCGGACTTCTTGTAGTACGATTTTCCACTCCTCCACCTGTATGGTTGACAATTGCTGGATGGTCTTTGGTGCATGTTGGTGCATTTGGACGTGGTGCAGTACGTCTCGTCAATGCATCCCTCAAGTGCTCGGAATGATTTAAGTCGGTGTAAGGGGCAGAGCAGTCCATTCGCCGAGTATCCTCTCGTTCCATGAGTTCCTCTAGCTGCGCAGTTAGATGCGGTCTCGCATTATCGTTGCCGAATTGTGGGGAAGGAGTACAGTGCCAAAATATCGCCGAGCTATTGCTATTGGCTGTTGAGAGGAATGTCGTTACACGAATTGCCAAATGCATTGAGGTTGATGGACATCATTTTGAGCATTTATTGCATTAATGTGGTATTTACAGATAATTACGCTGTAACAGCATGCGTTCTCAGAAATGATAAGTTCACAAAGGTACATGTATCACATTGGAACAACCGAAATAAAATGTTCAAACGTACCTACGTTCTGTATTTTAATTTAAAAAACCTGCCTGTTACCAACTGTTCGTCTACAATTGCGAGACATGTGTTTGTGACTACTACAGCGCCATCTATCACAAAGCGAAAAAAGCGGTCCAACTAAAACCTTCATATTTCTTTACGTACTACATGAATAAGTAATAAAAAATGGGGGTTCCTATTAAAAAAAACGCAGTGGGAGGCGCAGAAGCCAATGCATATATGCAGACGTGAAAATTTTTCACCAAGGCCGGTATTCGAACCTGGGTCTCCAGCTCACTATGGAAATGCACTGATCACTACGCCACACTGGTACAGTAGCTTTACACAACTGCACGAACTACCCTACAGCCTCCCTCCTCAGTTCAAAATCCTATTCACACGTCAGTGCACTCGGCACTTCCCCTAAACTGACACAGCATTTTAGGAGGAGTACTACGTGGACTGCGGAGTGAATGTAGTTTTAACTGCGGAGGGAGGCGTGATAGGATAGCCCATGTATTTGCGCAAAGCCCAGTTGCCAGGGTGTCATAGTGATTAGCGCATCTGCCTAGTGATCAGGAAACCAGCGTTCGAATCCTGGTTCAAAATGGTTCAAATGGCTCTGAACACAATGGGACTTAACATCTATGGTCATCAGTCCCTTAGAACTTAGAACTACTTAAGCCTAACTAACCTAAGGACATCACACAACACCCGGTCATCACGAGGCAGGGGAAGTCCCTAACCCCTCCGGGATTCGAACCCGGGAATCGAATCCTGGCCTTGATACAAATTGTCATTCGTCACTTCGGTCTCTATATAAACGTCATTGGTGGTTGAGACTTAAGAAAATTTCTGGAACCGTATAGTTTCATTACAAGAAAATGTGCCGAATTTTAATTGTTGTTGGCAGTGTGTGCTGAACTGAGCATCTTTTCTAGCACAAACTTTCTTTCAAATTGGAATGGCAGGGATAGGGCTGAGAACTTTGGAGGCACTCAGGTCATTAAGCTCAAAATCCGTAACACCTTCGTAAGCCATTTACAAGACATTCCAGGGCACGGGGCGGAGCGACGTATCTGTACTTTATCTCTCTATCGCGGTGTCTATCTGGAGGGTGAGGTGTAAAGTCATAAAGCGAGCCGGGAAGGCGTGCACTGGTGCTCAGCAGCCGTAAGGCCACTGCCGTCCCGCCAGCTTTATGGGGCCGTACACAACTTGGTCAGCGGGCCGCAAGAGCGCTATTGGCGTAGCGTCAGCACGCGACGTCGCCCCCTTTCCCCTCCCCCCCCCCCCACCCCCAACACTGTTCGCCCAGCCACCTCCCGGGCTCTCGGGGCGTCGCACCCGTCCTGAACTCGCCAGGCTCTCCGCTGGTCTCCAGCCATTGTGTCGGTTGCTAACACGCGTGCATGTCGCGTGTTTTTTGCCAATAACGACCCGGCCACCAGGTTCAAGTTTCTGGTAGTTTCCCGAGGAATTAACAGCCCCTGTGTCTGGAAACTTTACTACTGCCACAATTACGTAGCGAACTCGAAAGATCGATAGCTAACTGGAGCACTGTAGAAGAACTGTCGACAGACGGCAAGGTGAGCATTTGGACTACCACGTTACCAAACACAACTGCAAGAGAAAAGCATTCCTGTAATGTAACCACACTCAAATATGGTATACAGTTTCCTTCTTTAACGAGCGTTGCAGCGTAAGCTACAGAAATATACCGAGAACCCACAATGACAATTTGAATTCCAGAGCCAGTGATATGCCTCATCATCAGGCTCCGCAATATAATAACTGCAGTACCAGTTTCAGAGAAACTAAGTAACAGATACTTAAATCTAAACTTTCACACTAATGTACAAATATCCTCAACATTCATAGCTTCTAGGGGTATAGGCCACATCGCTCTGACGCCATGTCTCAAGATGGTTCAAATGGCTCTGAGCACTATGGGACTTAACATCTGAGGTCATCAGTCCCCTAGGCTCAGAAATACTTAAACCTAACTAAACTAAGGACATCACACTAGTCCATGCCCGAGGCAGGACGCGAACCTGCAACCGTAGCAGCAGCGCGGTTCCGGACTGAAGCGCCTAGAACTGCTCGGCCACAACGGCCGGCTTCCATGCCTCCTTTAACACTCCGTTTACTAGTGTTTACGCACGGAGGCAGCTGTGTTTACGCACGGAGCCACCAGTGGTTTGATAGCAGTACCATGTCGTTCAATGGTAGGTATTAACAATTAGCAGCCATCTCCAGTGTTGGATAACATATTTGTCCCGGCTTTCCTAGATTTCAGATATCGGCTCAAACTCCTGCATCTTGTGCAGTTCTCTGTAAGTTTCCCTTGTTTATGATTTCACTGTTCTGAGATGGGCAGTTCTTGTTGATGTTGTGTTGTTGTTACTAAAATTACGTTTAGTGTTGTACAAGTCTTCACTAAGAGTCAGGGTTCATACTAAACAACAAGTTCATGATTTGTTTCAGTCTGTGAACAATGGCAAGTAAGTGTCATATCCTCTTCCTAGCACTGAACCATGGACTGCCCGTGCAGCTGGCCTAGTCTATATCAGCCACTGAATGAACTGCCGAGAGACAGTGACAATGAAAACGTCGCTCTATCTTCCGTTAATTTGATTCAGAAGATAGAATGAATCTGCAGGTATTGCTGTCACTGCAAGTTGGAGGGGTATCAATATATTCGCTATCACCAATATCAAATCAAACACTACACATCAGCTGTTGCAAACCATAATTTCTACGAACTAAACGGATAAATGAAATGAAGCTGCACATATGTCTGAAAAGAAAACATTAAGAGACACGCATTTTGTAGCACAGTGAAACATTCCCCATCATACCACCGCGAAAATTGGACAATCTCTGGTTTATTAGTGCTTCCACTGTCAAGTCATATAAAATACTGTAAAACATTACTTTTATGAAGATACTTGCAAAGTAATTGTTACAATTACACCAAATATTTTATTGATGGCAAACAAAGGTTTAAGACAATTTCGTTTGAACTAGGGACCAAAGCCTCGATATATTTTTCAAAAGAATGGAGCTGCAAAATTCTCAGTTTACTTGCTACTGTCCAGCTTCGACCTTTTAGTCATTGTCACCCAACATTCAGATAATATATTGCAACAGGTGTAACAAACAAATAAATCTCTTTTGGGGACAGAAATCTCGTGTGAGTATAGCTGTTTCTGACTTCAGTCTGCATGTTGCCATATTGAGAGAATAAGCTGATGTTCATACAGGGAATGATGCGAATTTTAAGAGTTTGAGATACGATGCTAGGTACACAAAAATGTTGAAAAATGGAGAGACTGATAATACATGGAGGAGTTCTCCGTAAAATAGGAGAAGAAAGTATAACATGATAACACTGGGAGGAAGATGAGACATGGTGATGTGATATGCGTTGGGAGACCACGCTAGAGGGAGCTGCAGAGTGTAAAAACTGTGGGGGAAGACAGAGACTAGAGTAAATCCAACAAATAACTGCAGACTTAGGGTGCTACTCTGAGATGAAGATGTTGGCATGGGAGAGAAATTTATGGCGGGCCACATCCAACCAACCTCAAAACATCTGACTCAGAAAAATAAAAAAAAGTGAGTCACACATTAAAGTGGAGCGATCCAAATTATTAGTAGCACCTTACTTGCTCACTTTGTCACGCAACTTGTGTTGCCTAATTTGGTTATTATTTGTGCCATCTTGTTGTGCCACTAACTTTGATTTCGCGACTTGCCCAGGTTAACAAATTTATAGCTCGTTCTCCATATAATCTTACACACTTCATGGTACCTCCTCACAGTGTTAGTCATTTTGGAATCTGATTAGAGTTTTAGAGAACCTTGCTCTCTATTAATCTTACTGTCATTAATGTCAATCATTAGAGCAAATAAATAACTGTTAATCTAATTATTGACTTACGTTTCCAGCTCCCGCACTGTTCTCCGAGTTTTCCATTGTTATACGACCCATAAATTACAAATATAACCTGCTGTACGTACTATTTGATGTTTTACTGTGTCGGTGTGACCAAACACAAAGATCAATTATACTAAGGACTCAGAGAAAAGAATGAGCATTGCAAACGCATGTTGAAAGACTTCTTTAATGGCGGGCATTGCACTTTCGCTGCTCGAGTTATTCTGGGACACACCAAAATCAAATCTCAATGTCATTATAGTCACTCTGCCTGCTACTACAATGAGTTGAGTTTATACTTTCACAAAATAATACTATTACACTGAAGCGCCAAAGAAATCGCTATAGGCATGCGTATTCAAACACAGAGATATGTAATGAGCCAGAATACGACGCTGCTGTCGGCAAGGCCTATACAAGACAACAAGTGTCTGGCGCAGTTGATAGATCGATTACTGCTGCTTCAATGGCAGGTTATGAAGATTTAAGTGAGTTTGAACGTGGTGTTATTGTTGGTGCAAGAGCGATGGGACACAGCATCTCCGAGGTAGCTATGAAGTGGGGATTTTCCCTGAAAAACATCCTGAAAGACCGAGACCAAAGACGACTGAACGTTACAGAAGTGCAACTCTTCCCCAAATTGCTGCAAATTTAAATGCTGGGCCATCAACAAGTGTCAGCGTGCGAACCATTCAATGAAACATCACATCATCTATATGAGCTTTAGGAGCCGAAGGCCCACTTGTGTACCCTTGATGACTGCACGACGCAAAGCTTTACGCCTCGCCTGCTCCCGTCAACACCGACATTGGATTGTTGACGACTGGAAACGTGTTGCCTGGTCGGAAGAATCTCGCTTCAAATTGTATCGAACGGATGGACGTGTACGGTTATGGAGACAACCTCATGAACGCATGGACCCTGCATGTCAGCATGGAACTGTTTAAACTGATGGAGGGTTTGTAATGGTGTGAGGCGAGGGCAGTTGGAGTAATATGGGACTCCTGATACGTCCAGATATGACTCTGACAGGTGACACGTACATAAGCATTCTGTCTGATCACTTCTGTCCATTGTGCATTCCGACGGATTTGGGCAATTCCAGCAAGGCGATGTTACACCCCACACGTCCAGAACTGCTACATATAGGCTCCAGGAACACTTTTCTTAGTTTAACCACTTCCGCTGGCTACACGAAACTCTCCAGACATGAACATTATTGACCATATCTGGGATACCTTGCAATGTGTTGTGCAGAAGAACCAGGACACATTACACATAACACTATCTATAACAAAATAAGTTACAAAATAAGAAGCAAAGATGATCAGCGCAAATCCCAGAGGATTAAGTGAAATATAAAGTATAGAATAAATTTTGACGTCGTGGAAGAGTCAGAGTGTTTGGTGTGGTTTCTAGAAACTAAAAAAGTTTTGTAACTTATGCTGCAGTCATGTAGATGCTATTACCCGTAGGTGTAAGCTAAACTTAATGTATTGAGGAAATAGGTGAAAGATACAAGCTATCTGAGTGCACTTGGCATAAAACTAGAGTACCCATAAGATATAAAAGTGCAGCTGAGGTCTATTTAAACAGAGCTACGTACTACGTAACAGAAAATTATGCTGATACAAACATTGAAAAAAGCTACTGATAAAAAAACTTTGATACAAATGTGTCAGCATGTTAGATATTCCTGCACTCACTTATGAACAAAGAATTTACTAATACTGAACCTTACTTTACAGATATGGAAATGAATGCGGAACAGTTTGATACTGTCTTTGCCGACCTATCGAGGGCCAACGCCGCTGAGAGTCTTTGGACGGGCTAACTATGGTCAGAGGGCGTGAGCGTGTCATGAAAATGCCTTCTTAAACTGTGTGCAAGCGCAGAGCCGCAGTCTGGGTTATAGCAAAAGCCTGCGGAGAGAGAGGGCGTGACGGATGTGAGCCGAACGGCTTGCATGCCGGACACGTGAGCTTCCTGGGGCAGGGAAGAGAGAGTTGGAGTCGTTGGCTGAGGAGCTGTGGCCGTCGTAGCCGGGGAACTGCACAGCAGTAAACAGCAACCGACGCCCGGGCGAAGGAAGGCGGGAGCCTGGGAGTGGTGGCCGCGTCAGCCTGAGCACCGTGAGCCAAACGGCTTTCTGCTTGGTTCAAATGGCTCTGAGCACTACGGGACTTAACATCTGAGGTCATCAGTCTCCCATAACTTAGAACTACTTAAACCTAACTAACCTAAGGACATCACACACACACACACACACACACACACACACACACACACACACACACACACATATCCATGCCCGAGGCAGGACTCGAACTGAATCAGTCCGGCTGAAGCCGGACTGAAGCGCCTAGAACTTCTCGGCCACCGCGGCCGGCTGTTTGACAGCTATTGAAATTAAAGTTTTGTAAACTATTTCTAATCAACTCAGTTGTTGCTTTCTTTCTCTGTAGTTGTCAATGGTGTGATCAAGTTTTAATTGTACAAACATACCGCCCTTTGAGTCTCGTACAGATTCTCGTATGGAGGACATAGTGATAGACATCCCTGGGGTTGTGAAGCAGCTGAATGGGTTGAAAATAAATAAATCGCCAGGTCCTGATGGGATTCCAATTCGGTTTTAGCGAGAGTACTCTACTGCATTGGCTCCTTACTTAGCTTGCATTTATCGCGAATCTCTTGCCCAAAGTAAAGTACCGAGCGACTGGAAAGAAGCAGGTGACGCCTGTATATAAGAAGGGTAGAAGGACGGATCCTCAAAATTACAGACCAATATCCTTAACATCGCTTTGTTGCAGGATTCTCGAACATATTCTCAGCTCGAATATAATTAATTTCCTTGAGACAGAGAAGTTTCTGTCCATGCATCAGTACGGCTTTAGAAGCCATCGCTCCTGCGAAACGCAACTCGCCCTTTTTTCACATGATATCTTGCGAACCATGGATGAAGGGTATCAGACGGATGCCATATTCCTTGACTTCCGGAAAGCGGTTGACTCGGTGCCCCACTGCAGACTCCTAACTAAGGTACGAGCATATGGGATTGGTTCCCAAGTATGTGAGTGGCTCGAAGACTTCTTAAGTAATAGAACCCAGTACGTTGTCCCCGATGGTGAGTGTTCATCGGAGGTGAGGGTATCATCTGGAGTGTCCCAGGGAAGTGTCGTAGGTCCTCTGTTGTTTTCTATCTACATAAATGATCTTTTGGATAGGGTGGATACCAATGTGCGGCCGTTTGATGATGATGCTGTGGTGTACGGGAAGGTGTCGTCGTTGAGTGGCTGTAGGAGGATACAAGATGACTTGGACAGGATTTGTGATTGGTGTAAAGAATGGCAGCTAACTCTAAATGTAGATAAATGTAAATTAATGCAGATGAATAGGAAAAAGAATCTCGTAATGTTTGAATACTCCATTAGTAGTGTAGCGCTTGACACAGTCACGTCGATTAAATATTTGGGCGTAACATTGCAGAGCGATATGAAGTGGGACGAGCATGTGATGGCTGTTGTGGGGAAGGCGGATAGTCGTCTTCGGTTCATTGGTAGAATTTTGGGAAGATGTGGTTCATCTGTAAAGGAGACCGCTTATAAAACACTAATACGACCTATTCTTGAGTACTGCTCGAGCGTTTGGGATCCTATCAGTTCGAATTGAGGGAGGACATAGAAGTAATTCAGAGGCGGGCTGCTAGATTTGTTACTGGTAGATTTGATCATCACGCGAGTGTTACGGAAATGCTTCAGGAACTCGGGTGGGAGTCTCTAGAAGAAAGGAGGCGTTCTTTTCGTGAATCGCTACTGAGGAAATTTAGAGATCCAGCATTTGAGGCTGACTGCAGCACAATTTTACTGCCGCCAACACATTTCGCGGAGAGACCACAAAGATAAGATAAGAGATTAGGGCTCGTACAGAGGCATACAGGCAGTCATTTTTCCCTTTGGGGAGGAGAACAGGGAGAGAAGATGCTAGTTGTGGTACGAGGTACCCTGCGCCGCGCACCGTATGGTGGATTGCGGAGTATGTATGTAGATGTAGATGTAGAACTCTTTCAAAAATTTACAGTCATTAGTGTTAATTCTTTCAATTCATTTGTTCTTTGGTCATAAAATATTTGTTTCTGATAAACATTTTCAAGTTCATTTGTTCTATCTACATCGAAACTTTAGCTGGTATCACCTATTAAAAGATCTCTGAGGAATTTTTCTAGTCTATTGAGTCAAGATTTATAACTGTAGTTGCTGCATTTGTTTTAAACGTTTGATAAAATTAACTCTTTGTTTGTGTTGTTCAAGTACCAAAGTAAGTAAATATTTTCTTTGACACGAATGTGTTGTTTAGGTATCAACAACGTAAATATTTTCTGTAACATCTAATAAATGGTTATGAGCGAAAAACTTAAAGAAAAGTCCCAGTGGTTTGTCAAACATTTATCTCTGTATCCAAACCACCCTGCTCAACCGCACTTAGCGCATTCCACTTTCAAGGGACACAGTCCTCGTATCAACCATTTTTACATACTCTATGTCGAAACTTGATTGGCACGAGGACAGAATTCTCTTAAAAGGAATAATCATGCTTTGATCCACTTCATAGTGAGCTATCGTTTTAAAACGGCGTAATATGCCGGAATTACGACCGTGATGAATAAATTAATCAAATAACAGTCCAGTTGCTATGTGCTGTCCTTACTAAAACAGCATATACGTACAAAAAGAAAGGCATGACTAATTGGAACGCTGTAAAATGATGTACAACTGGGAAATATCGTTTGGTACAGAAAATAATAATGTTTTGTATACATTGCCTGAGAAAAAAAGTGAAGCACCCAAAAGATATGGTGTGATCTCAATGGCTGGTATGGAAATAAATTATCCTTGCACTTCAGCATGACAGACTGGCCTGAAGCGTGCATTAGAGTTGTCAACAAACCTGCTATGGTACATCAGATGCGTGAACAGCGTCAGATAACGAGTGATCACGGAACTGCCTCGTACTCATGTGAGACAGCATGATCGGCTCCTGACAGAGACTGAAACGAGCCTCGGATCTCCTAAGGGCTGGTTTTGGTTGAATCACGCAATTTGTGGGGCATTAAGGGGGAACAGTGATGTGATGTTGGACTTTATGGGAACATGAAGGCAGGCACACTCGTCGTCAAGGTAACGACGATCACCCGAAGGGAGGATCGCCCATTTGTGCACTAAGCACATCGTAACCTCTTCACTCTGCATCTGCCATCCGAGTACAAGCAGTGGTCTCGCTACAACAGTATGTATCATCCCAGACCACTGGTCGGTGACTAGCAGCAGCCTGGCTTGTAAATTATAGTCCAATGCATAGGCTGCCGTTAGTACCACTACACAAACGACCGCGTTTGGAGCAATACTGTGACCTAGAAGCGTGGACTGCTGATGAATGGTTTAGCGTTCTGTTCAGCGATGAACGGTGGCTCTATGCTTCACCAGGTGACAACCGCTGGCGAGTATGGCGGCGACCTGGAAGCGGTCGCATTCTTCTGCTGTTTCGGACAGACACTTCTGGCGCCACGGTGAGAGGGACCATCGCGTATGACTTCAGCTCACGGTTGACAGTGACTGAGGGAGCAATGAGGACACAATGGTACGTAAAAGACATCCCGCGTCCTCATGTGTTACTTCACATGCGACAGAAACGTAGTGACCTTTTTCAACAGGACAATGCTCGTCCATACAAGGCATGTGTTTCTATGATCTGCCGCCGCGATATTGTAGTGGTCCCGTCGCCAGCTAGATCTCCAGATCAATCCCTCGTATAACATCTTCGTTTTGGCGCCAGTGCCCAGGACATCAAGGCTCAAAATGGTTCAAATGGCTCTGAGCACTATGGGACTTAACTTCTGAGGTCATCAGTCCCCTAGAACTTAGAACTACTTAAACCTAACTAACCTAAGGACATCACACACATCCATGCCCGAGGCAGGATTCGAACCTGCGACCGTAGCGGTCGCTTGGTTCCAGACTGTTGCGCCTAGAACCGATCGGCCACCTCGACCGGCCTGTCAAGGTTTAATTATAGCAGTTGTGGGGCAACTTGCCCCAGGAGAGGGTGCATAAAACGAGGCCAGATGGGGTGCAACGTCATACCGGCAAGTGGGTTCATACGGCCAAGTACTTTATAAATGCGACTCGGTTTTTTAATCACTGAAATAACATAACATATCATCTCAATCCCCAAAGTCTTTCTTCTGTTCCTTCCCCTCTTTAGTGAGCTTGACTTTTTTTTGTCAGGCAGTGTATTTTCAGGAACGTTTACAGAGGAGAGTTGATAGTGCACACGGCCTCCGATCCAGACGTCGGATCAACATGCATAAATCTGACAGCTTGGACAGTCGCCGGCTCTGACACTGCGACATGGTATATAGTGGTGCAGCGACGTCACGAACTTACTACTACCGCGGAGGGCAGCTGCCCCCATAGCTGAACATAGAGCGGATGAGAACAGTTCCGGCAGATTGCTCTGCGTCGTCTCCAATCTTCACACCTAGACTGTCAGGCAACTTCCGAGATGTTCCAGATGGAGACAACTTTGTCGAGAGCGTTGCGGAGCCCAGTGGGCTTTCAGAGGTCATTTCCTTCAATATAGTTACTTGTGAACTTGCATTCTGTTGGAGATGAGCCGCACGGGTCCCGTGGGATGAACCATTCAGAAAATGCAGCTACATGCACCTTCTCATTCTGGCGCCACTAAACTTAAAAGTAATGGGAGTAAATGTTTATAAAATCAAGAAATATGCTGATGATGAATTGACAGCAGCCTTTCGGACTTGTGGTCTGCAAAATTAATATCGATAACACCATATGATGCGAATGGAAGGCTGAAACTCCTTTGAACTATATACAGGGGGAAATTTAAGAACAAAAAGTAGCTGATATATTTAAAAACGCAATATTTTAATTGCGTAAACTTTTGCGGCCAGGTCAGTTAACATTAAAGTTTTCTGCGTATCGTACCGCATCATAATGTAAGAAACTGTACTGGAGAAACCACAGTTTCGGTCACGACTACAGTGGCTTTCGTTAGAGTCTACTGATGAGCTTTAGCTGTGTCGAGTCGCTGATACTTTGTCACTGCCGCTCACTGACCATGACGTTACGTCACGATTTTTAAAGTGTCATGGATATGACCGGTCACTTGAGGCGGATGGACTACAGTACTCAAATCGTGGCACATTGTTAGTTGACAAGTTAGCACTGAGTTGCTTAGTACTGCATTGTCCCGATTTGTTCCGAGTTTTTGACATCAGAGAGAAAGTAGATGGACATGTATAGAATTGTTGGAAAATATTTCTACTGAATTTGGTCAGATTGGAAGGAACTGAAGACTTAGGTTCCAGAATATTTATTTCTGATGAATTTATCGCTGTTTAATCATCTGCCGACAATGACGATAGTGATCATGGATTATCTGACGAAACAGATGCTCAGACTGAGGACATAAGACACTTATACAAGCAATAAGGCAACGGGACAAAATAATCGTTTATTTGTAACGCCAGGCAGAAACAACTCCGGCTGAAGTAAGATGAGAAAATTCGTGCATGGTCTTGCTGAATGTAAATTGCGTGCTACTGTGTCATGTTTCAATATCTAGTCAGAATATATGTTAAAGTAGTGCATAATTTACGTTATTCCGTGAAAATAAATAAAAAGAGTGCGTTTATGGCATTTAAACAGTGTCATTTCAATGTTTTTGTGAATTTCTGGATTATCCGGATTTTCGATAAGTGGATGAACTACGTTCCCCTCTAGATCGGATAAACTAGGTAAGCTGTTGTTGAGTGATATATTACTTTAACACAACACGTGATATAACTTGTCTATACTTCTGCCACAGAGTTCATAAAAACTCCTTCGATGAGCTACATTCTGGTGTTCAATCCTGAGACTGGTTTGATGCAGCACTCCATGCTTGTCTATCCTGTGCAAGCCTCTCCGTCTCTGCATATTGCTTCCTCTATTCAAGACTTTGTCTCCCACTTCAAATTTTTACTCCCCACACTTCATTCCAAACACGAAGTGACCATTCCTTGATGCCTCAGTACGTATCTTATCAACTAACCCTTCTTGCATTCTGGTTGGCATACATTTGTTTTCTCACCAGTTTGGTTCAGTGTCTCCTCATTCGTTACTCGATTAATCCGTCTAATCGTCAACGATCTTCTGTGGCACTACATTTTAAAAAAATTCTATTCTCTTCACATATGAACAGTTTATTGACCAAGATTCACTTCCGCTTCGCTCCAAACAATACCTTCGCTCCAAACAATACCTTCAGCAAAGACTTCTTAACGCTTAAATTCATATACAAAACAAATTTATGTTTTTGAGACATGTTTTCCATCCTGTAGCGTTTAGTTGTGTTATTATAAATTATTCATGTGTCGTTTCCTGATCTAGTCCCCTTAGCGATAGCCTGATTTAATTAGAGTACATTCTATTATTCTGATTTTATTTTTGTTGTTGCTCATCTTCTGTCTTATTTTCAAGACATCCATTCGGTTCAACCGCTCAGACTGCGAAAATGTCGGACAGGACTTGTACCTAAACCAATCTCTTAATTTGTTCAAAATGTTTGTGAAGTCTTATGGGACTTAACTGCTAATGTCATCAGCCCCTAAGCTTACACACTACTTAACCTAAATTATCCTAAGGACAAACACACACACCCATGCCCGAGGGAGGACTCGAACCTCCACCGGGATCAGCCGCACAGTCCATGACTGCAGCGCCTAAGACCGCTCGGCTAATCCCGCTCGGCTATTAATTTGTTATCGTGTTCGTTGCGGGAGATATGACAAATATAGTTCTATCAGCAAGGGTTCAGAGAATTTCTATCATTTTCAATTTCTCATTTGAAGCTATTGAGTCAGCGCATCCGGGGAAACGTTCTTGTAGTACAGAAGCGCAAGTAAGGGGTGGATGGGAAGGGGAGGAAACAAAGCGATTTAGAGTTTCAAAGATGTTGTCGGTGTCAACGAAAACTGTGTTTCATGACCATTGTTTAGTTAAGAGCCCCATATACATGAATCAGATTTTCGCATTACTTTATATTATGTGCATTGATGGGATTTCGGTCTGTTACATACTTGGCGTATTCGTAAGGCAAGGAGCGATCGGTCGCGAAATAGAAACCACAGTGAAAATCCGACGCAGCTTTGCACATATGTGTTGGTCAGGGTCTCTAACATGCCCGTAAATAGCGTCACGTTGCTCTTTTGTCTCCCGTCAAGTATGGGTGCCTGCCGAGAGATATCGCCTGATTTCATGTACCCCACGTAACGTAACTCTCATACATTTCCTTCTTCATGACAGTTCTCGGCCGCACACTGCAGGGGAATTGAGGACGCTCCCGCAGCGTTTTCGTTGGGAAGTATTTTATCACCAACCATACAGCCAGAACTGGGCTATGAAGACAACATTTTGGCACAGAAAACGAGCTCCAGTCCCGCATACATAATTGGCGGAAAGCACAGAAAGCTGCCTTCTTTGATGAGGATGTTGGAAAACTGGTACAACGCTAGGACAGCTGAATAATTTGGAGCGGCGACTATGTAGACAAGTAGCTCGAAGGATTAGTTAAATGTAGCAAGTAAAACAGTTTTGATTATCGGTATGGTTTCCATTTCGCGATTGATCTTTCCTTATTTTTGGAATAGCCCTCATAACTGAGGAGAATTAGTCGAATTACGGTAGGCCCGTTATATCTTTGCAGTTTGAAATGACAGCGACATTGCTGAAAAGCGGTAAGCTGTAAAGAGAGGGATTAAATGGAGTGTGGACCAGATAAGAGCCGGCTGGTGTGGCCGAGCGGTGCTAGGCGCTTCAGTCTGGAACCGCCCGATCGCTACAGTCGCAGGTTTAAATCCTGCCTCGGGCATGGATGTGTGTGATGGCCTTACGTTAGTTAGGTTCAAGTAGTTCTAAGTTCTAGGGGACTGATGACCTCAGATGTTAAGTCCCATAGTGCTCAGAGCCAGCCAGATAAGAACTGTTGTACGATAAACATTTCCATCTATCCTGAAACGGTAGAAAATCATTCCAATAAACTGAAATGTTACAGTAGAGAGACCAAATGTGTTTTGCTGAAAGTGCAAAGAGACATAGAGAAATAGATGGTTTCATTTTCTGTATTCAGTTCTATATTGTCATGGAAGAAGTTAAGATAATTGGCAACGGCAGAGAGACAGAGATGAGCCAAACGAATCAATGTCTTTGGATTTCTCTCTTGTGCCACAGTAACAGTGGAATCATTAACAGTCTCTGTGATAAAGTTCAGTAACATCACAGAAGCTAAAATATTTATCTTGGAGACTTGCTGAACAGAATGAACAGTTAAATGAGTGCAGAATGTGGGGTGAGATAAAACCGAAGAAACATGGAAGAAATAAGGAGTAGCAAAAATGCTATTAACGATAAACTTGACACGAAAGTTGGTGACCAGACTAGTACAGACATAAAGAGCGTTCCTTGCTAAAAGAAGTCTACTTGTATGAACCCTATGCATTAATTTGCGGAAGAAATTTATGAGAACGTACATTTAGAGCACATCATTGTATGGAAATGAATCATAGATTATGGGAAAACCGGAAAAGATGAGAATCAAAACGACTGAGATGCGCTGCTGTATAAGGATGTTGTAAGTACGTGGACTGATAAAGACCGAAGAAGTTTACAAAATCGTCAAAGAAAGAAGCATATGAAATCACTCAGAAGAAGAACGGACAAGATGGGATCCGGCCGTTGTGACAGTGCGGTTCTAGGCGCTTCATTCCGAAACCGCGCGACCGCTACGGTCGCAGGCTCGAATCCTGCCTCGGGCATGGATGTGTGTGATGTCCTTAGGTTAGTTAGGTTTAAGTAGTTCTTTGTTCTAGGGGACTGATGACCTCAGATGTTAAGTCCCATAGTGCTCAGAGCCATTTGAACCATTTTTTGATGAACAGAAATGAAAGTTTCAAAAATATTTTTTGCTGTAGTGACGAACATCATTTAAGGATTTATACGTCTAAGTTGGTACTGAATCAACCTAATTGTGAAATTATGAATTTCAAATTTGGAGACACTGCCAGTTGATGTTTTGTTTACTTTATGACAAACATCGACTGCGGCGTTGAATTTGCTTACTTCGAACTTTATCTGCAAGCACCAGACTAATGTCTCTTCTTTTAATTTAAGTAAGTGGAAAATAAATTTGTAGTCCCATTTCATAAACCGAAAGTTCAGTTTTAAAGAGTACGTAAATCTCACTTGCATTTCGGCTAATTGAAAACATAGGGTTTTGTTTCCGGGATTTGTGGGGTGAATAGAAAAAACAGTCGTCAGTGTTTCTTCGGAAGAAGACCAGGAGTAAGACCGAAATGAAGACTCATCTGACACTGTTCTCTTCCCATAATTTTAAGCTGTGATTGAAGTTTATGGCAAAAGTAAGCAGTCGTTTAGATTGAATACATGTAATACGTTTTGTTTAGAAGGCACGGTTTTCTTCCTTTTTTCATTTATCTCAATCAAGGTAGATAAACACGCTAATTTTAACAATCAGGAATCGTTTGTGAGTCAAGCAGATGCTGTTCGAAAGGTCTCCGTTACTTCTTGGCGGTACCTACGTCTTGTAGATTTAAAGACTTTTGCTCTTTAAAGCTGAGATCAGAGATTAAATGTATTAACAAACGAAACAAATCCGTCAATTTAATGCTACAGTAACATATTTAGAGATATAACACTGTTTATTTGAGAAAATTAATAAGAAATTAAATTTTTTTCAATGTTCTTGGTTGTGTACTGAATAGCACTTTTTCTGAACCAGATTTTGATTTGCCCCTATTCACACAAAGAACCAAAATAGAGAAACAATAAAAAATTGAATACTGCTGTTTCTATTAACCCCTCTCTGGAAAATGACCAGAAAAACCAAATTTTTATTTCTTGTATGTTATAAAATCGTGAGCTACGTCATAAAACTAATTATAAGTTTTAAGTTATGAAAATGATGCTTAATCGCATATAATTTTGATTTTCGTTTTCTTTTTGAAATTATAATTTTTCTTGTAAATATGAGAACTGTTACAAAAATGTTCAAATGTGTGTGAAATTTTATGGGACTTAACTGCTAAGGTCATCAGTCCCTAAGCTTACACACTATTTGACCTAAATTATCCCAAGGACAAACACACGCACACCCATGCCCGAGGGAGGACTCGAACTTCCGCCGGACCTGCAGCACAGTCCATGACTGCAGCACCCTAGACCGCTCGGCTTATCCCGCGCGGCAGAACTGTTTCTATTTACCTCATTTCATAATGGCACAAAAGAAGACCTCGTGGCGTGCCGCATCAAGCCAGTCATAAGACTGCTGAAAAACAAAAGCAGAAACTCCTACTACCTCGTATATGAGTTTTCGCAAGTGTGCTCGTTGGTTGTGAGCGGGTCGTCAGACGCTCGGCGCCGGCCACCCTCTGTCGTTTTCTCCGGCTATCCCGTAGCGGTGTTCGGGCTCAGTGCGACCGGCACTGATGCATCGGCAAGAATGTCCACGGCTCGGGAGCAACGTTCTTCGCCTCTCCAGTTTCTTTCGGGAGTGTCTCATGAAGAGCTTGAGGTCATATTGCTCGCAAGTGTGAACGCACTTTAACATAGTCAGGACTGCAGACCGACAAGGGGTTGCACGTCTTTTCTGAGGTGGTAGAGACACGGTATCGGTGGAGAAATCATTGCATGGGGAGAATAATTCTAAGTGCTTCATCTTTGGCGTGGGAGACGGCTATAGTTGTCGAGACAAACGCCAGCAACAGTGGGATTTTCGGAAGACGTTCCCGGAATTGGAACCCTCTCTTTGTTGACAGCCCTAGAGAGAACGTTCATTTTACGCAGTCCTAGCACGGCATAACACTCTAGTAGGCGTACACTGTGCGGACTGTTCAGAAGCTGTACCGAAACTTCATGAGAGGGTTTTTAGTCAGTATTTTATAAGTTTCAGTTACGAGTTGATTCTGCCACTTTTACACGAACTCAAAATGAATTCGGACGTTTTATTCTCCACCATTCAATAGGTGCAGTTGATTTGTGACAGTTTTCTTCCTTTCCGCCGTTCTGTTCCGTATGTATTACCTCTGAAGCACAAACTAACACTGTAGCTTGTTTGCGCGGGAAAAAGAAGGCAGTAATGTCGGTCTACCTGTTCGAACTTGCTGCGCTTCCAGTACAACCAGAGCAGGTTAGGGATTTTGAGCGAGGTGGTACAAAATCTAAGTCTCGTGAAAATACGCTCCCTGGTCAGTTTTACGTGGAGCATATGGAATGAAAAATAGTAGTGGTTTCGTGACATCGTGTGTTTATAAAGAGAACTTAATGTTAAAATAATCGCAGTGTTTAAACTGAGCTTATCTCGTTCGCAATACTCGACGTTGTTCAAGATAATATCAAATGCGTTCTAAGATTAACGAGAGATTTGTAATTTCGTCTATTGTGTTAGTCATATTCACATGACTTCTCCATTGTGTTGCTAAACACGTCTCAAAAATATCTCTGCGTGTTAATCATATCGGATATTTCGTCTGTTGTCACCTGTGAAGAATGCTGTGAGTGTTTTGGTAGTATCGGCAATTTTTTGTTCTGGATAAAAATGGGTCAGAGAATTTGTATGAAATTTTGTGATGAGTACGGAATAAATCGCAACAAAGTTACAGAAATTTCCAATAATGCTCTTCGAGAGCCAGCTGTGAGTAAAACAAAGATTTACGAGTGTTATAACTAGGGGGAACTAAAGGGAGTTCTTACAGCCATCCTGGAAACTGTGTACAGCCTTTTTATTCTTTATAGAAATCTTTCCAGTTTATAGTGGTCATTGTTTGCGACTCCACTAAACTCCAGATTTAATGTAGCAGATCGCGACGAGGAATACTGTAGTTTTAGCATTCACTATATACAGTATCTTGAGTTTTCTAAGTTGTCACTCTGTTCACGGGAAATTCCGCCGATTTTCTGGTGCGGTTGCGCTTTCAGCGATGATCTGCAGTCTAGACGTACACGACCCTTGACACAATCGAGCCTATGTAGTGTCCTCAGCCTTCTTCTGTCTCCTTTTTAGCCCTTACCATACTACAGAAGGGTCTCACTCTAAGAACTTGACGCACGGATTTCGTCGCCGATTCCCAACACGTAAACATGCAGCAGTATACGTGTCAGTCATACCTCTTCATTTCCCATAAAGACGCCCCCTCTCTTTCTTGAACGACGGAATAAAAGTGGTAGGTCACTATTTATTTCTGGAGAAGGAAAACCCTTGATGGCTTGCTCATTCTGCACCACTAAACACGGCAGAGCTATTGTAGAACACGCGGAAGATCACAGACATGCTTTATTGTTAGGTGCGTACATCTATACTTAATCCCAGACACATCATTCGAAAAACAAATATACCATCTTTTGCGATAGAAGAGAGGGAGCAAGGTGTGATATTTCAAAAAAAGAAATGCACTCCCCGGGTTTGGGACCTTCTCATAGTCTCCGGGTGAAACACATTATCACATGCAGTCAAAGTAAGGTGACAGTCTGGAGTGACTAAGATTAGCTTGGTGCAGACGTAGGCTGTTAAAAGTTGATTTCACTGGCCAATTTGAGGGTGGTTATGGGAGCTGCCCACGTTCATCTCGTCGGTATTGGCCATGACCTGCACTGCACACAAGAAATGTAGCTTTCAAAGCAAATTTTGTCCAACTTTCCACCGTTGAGACTACAAAAGTAAAAATCACGAAAGTAATACAATAAATTCACTAACGTGAACATATGTAAAGGACATTTTAATTTTTTTTCCTATATCCGTCAGAGTTTTGGTAATAGATGTCTCTTAGTTGCAGTAACAGTCATTTCTTTGTGGTGGCTAGTTTCGGGCCATCACGTCCATTATCAAACCAAAATCTTAAAGGTAAGTGTAATCATACTGTTCACCAATGAATATGTGAGTAACAAATGTTCATATCCATCGTTAGAAACCATTATATGAGTACAAAATGTTAGACTTAACACGAGTATATAATATGGTTTCTTTCCAGTCGAACTCAGACTCTGCTGCGTTCGACTGGAAGACACCCATCTTATACGGGTGAGTAATGTAAGCAGGCGCGATGTGGCCGAGCGGTTCTAGGCACTTCAGTCCGGAACCGCACTGCTGCTACGATCGCAGGTTCGAATCCTGCCTCGGACATGGATGTCTGTGATGTCCTTAGGTTAGGTAGGTTTAAGTAGTTCTAATTGCTAGGGGACTGATGACCTCAGATGTTAAATTCCATAGTGTTTAGAGCCATTTGAACCATTGTGAGTAATGTAAGACGTAACAACGTTTTTATTTCGTGTACGGTTACACGTTTCGAAACGCAGTCTTCGGCAAATGTTATAGCGTCGGGGACCACGTATTTTTTATTTTTGTTAATATTTTTAGCGCTGTTATCAATGGAGCTATTGCAGCAGGTAAGTTTTTCTTTATTACTGCATTCGATAGCACTTGAGAGGACAGTTAGAGTGATATAGCGTTCGTTAATATTCAGATTGAAACCTGAGGTAAAAACTTCGAAAAATGTCTTAGAATTTGAGAGCACGGTGGCCGGAATCGACATTAGCGGTGCAAACACCGCCAAGCAACCTCTCATGCGAAGCTGTATCAGAATGTCAACACATATGGCTGTTTACTTGTCTGCACTGCAGCCCATTCATTTCTGCTTCAACATTCGTTGCAGACATGTACACCAAAGACGAGAAGTTGGATATTCTACTTTTATGTGGTGAATATAAAAGAAATAGCGTAGAAACAGTACAGCGGTATAGGGGTATCCATCCCCATCGCTAACGCCCGATGCACCAGACAACTGCGCGAATTATTAAGACGCTAGTGCGAACAGGCTTCTTGAACGTCAAAAAGAGGACATGAAATAAGACTGCAACTGACAGAGAAGATGAAGAAGCTGGTTTTCCTACGGCGATGATAAATCCGCACAGTGGTACAAGACATATAGCCAAGGAATGTGGAATCAGCCAGACGAGTGGCATTCGCATTCTGCATCGACAGAATTTCCATCCGTCACAAGAAATTACACTGTGAAGCCTTACTTCATCTCGGGAGTTCTAAATTGACATTCGTACGCACACCTTCTGACGAAGAGTCTGCCGTTCGCCGGCTGCGGTGGCCGATCGGTTCCCGGCGCTTCAGTCCGGAACAGCGCGACTGCTACGGTCGCAGGTTCGAATCCTGTCTCGGGCATGGATGTGTGTGATGTACTTAGGTTGGTTAGGTTTAAGTAGTTCTAAGTTCTAGTGGACTGATGACTTCACATGTTAAGTCCCATAGTGCTCAGAGCTATTTGAACCATTTTTGATCTCTGCCGGTTCTTCTAGAACTGGTACCAAAGATATTCGATAGTGTACGTGGCTGCAACACGACGGTTGTCCAGCTCACTCGTCCCGTGTTACAACACAAATACTGAATGAGAACTTCCCTGGATGTCGGATAGGACGAAATTCTGTTGTCAAATGGCCTGTGAGTTCCTCCGGTTTGACTTATCTCGATTTCTTTCTTTGGGGAGCGCTCAGAGATGTAGTCTTCGACGGAGCCCCAACTACACCAGACGATATGTGTCGTCGAATCGCCAGTGTAAGCTCTACCATATCATCCACTGTAATTACATCTGTTTATCGTTCTTTTGAACGGTGATACCAAATGTGTCTTTCTGTCCATGGCCAACAGTTTGAACGCATGCTTAAATAAAGGGTAAATTATTTTCGGTAGACACAATTTATGTTATGTGATTTGGGTGGCTACTGAATCATTGTTAGTAAATTGTGGACGAACTTGCATTGCAATGTCGAATAAGTCGACAGCGTGTATTTCACGTAGCAGGTAACATTGTCAAAACACGGTTACGTTCAGCATGAAACGACGTTTCGTTAAGAATATTTATTTTGCTTTGTACAGTTGGTGACCAAAGTATTTTTAGTAAAATGTTTAGTTCAACGAATGTATCTCACGTGATACAATTTAGATCAGTGTAGGAAGTTGTCGGACAGCAAGTATTTTGCTTCTAAGAAGCATACACCCACGTTCAGGAAAAGAGAGGTCAAATCTTCCATCTAACATTCAGATATTTAATACTGTAGTTGCTTCTTGCAGCGTATAAGACCTCTTTATTTTTGAAGAATGAACAGTTCATTTCTCTGTTTCAGCTCACGTCAATCTGGGAGGATATACAAATTTGAAATAATTTTACTAAGCCCTTTGTGATACGTTAGATTCTAGCCTATGTCGGATTTCCATATACAACATTCGTAGGTGAACCTGTATCTAGGTCGTTAAGTTGGTTCAAGGAGAAATAAAACTTTATTCTCGTAGAGCAAGCCTACCTTACGGTATACAACTACGGGCCTGGTCCGAGTCACCTGCTTGGCAGTGTTTTGTGCTGAAAATTCTGTTTCCGGCTTCCGTGCTCTCACTGTCCAGGTTATTTCTCGAATTTTTTGCCGCCTGTTACAACGTCAACATTAACAAACACAATATCACTGCAATTGCCTTCTCAAGTGCTACCGAATGCAGTTATAAAAAGTATCTCAGTTGACTACAGCGCTAAAAACATTTACAAAATAAAAGGAACACGTTCTCCTCGACGCTCTAACATTTTCCGAAAATCGTGTTCCGATATGCGTAGCCATTCATGAAATAAAAGAGGTGTTACGTCTTACGTGACTCACCCTGTATGTTGGTATGAAGTCTTACATTTTTATTCATGTAATGGTTTCGAACGGCGGAAATGACCATTAGTTACTTATATGCACATTGGTGGACTGTATGAATACACTTATGTTTAAGGCTATGGTTTGAAAACGGACGTGATTGTTCCAAACTAGCCGCCAGAGAGAGTTGACTGTTACCGTAACTGTTACGGATATTGGCAAAAAATAAAAATATTTCATACCCAAGTTCCCAGTCCTACCCTCAATTATGTCAGAACTTGATAAATATGTGAAGTTTTATAAGCAGATAGTGCTATAAATGGCATCGAGTTGACTAGGCCTTTTTTGACGCTTATTCCCCGTACCTCCACGTCGAGTTGTCTTAGTGTGACATTTTTGTTTCAATCCAGCAGGATTTTGTTGCTAGTTCCGATTTTTATTTTCAGTTTCAATTAATTATTGTGCCAGAATGATCAAATTATAGCCGGCCACGGTGGCCGTGCGGTTCTAGGCGCTGCAGTCTAGAACCGTGGGACTGCTACGGTCGCAGGTTCGAATCCTGCCTCGGTCATGGATGTGTGTGATGTCCTTAGGTTAGTTAGGTTTAAGTAGTTCTACGTTCTAGGGGACTGATGACCTAAGATGTTAAGTCTCATAGTGCTCAGAGCCATTTGAACCATTTTTGATCAAATTATTTTTGTGATATTTTCCGGATTCATTTCAGAATTCATTCTATACTCTGGATTTAATCTCATGTTTATATTGATTCACATCACTGAATCAAAGAGGTTGGCATCCATGTACATATTAATAACGTCAAAAAGGTGTGCTTTTCGTATACTAATGAAATACTCTAATGCTTACCGTTTGGATATCAAAGTAATCTGACTCATAAAAACTAAATGGATAACTGTTAATATTTCGAGATACAATAAGTTCTCTGCACTCCATGTCAAATTTATTTCTTGGGGTTCCACACGTTTTCAAACACACAGATTCAGTTATACCAAAACTGGCAAGTTTTGGATCTTACCATTCCCCTCCTCCCCTTCCTGGATAAATTTCTGCGGACGCCAATGGTCATAAGCATTTCAAAGTAGGCCATAAGGACGTAAAAGATGATGAGCATCCTGGACGACCATTACCAGTACGTTAACAATGTACAATTTAAATTTATCAACAATTTCGATTTCTTGTTCTGTAACCAAGCGAGGTGGCGCAGTGGTTAGCACACTGGACTCACGTTCGGGAGGATGACGGTTCAAACCTGCATCCGGTCATCCACATTTAGGTATTATGTGATTTCCCTAAATCGCTCCAGGCATATACCGGTATGGTTCCTTCGAAAGAGCATGGTCGATTTCCTTCCCCATCTTTGACCCAAGCCGAGCTTGTGCTCCATCTCTACTGACCTCGATGCCGACAGAACGTTAAATCTAGTCTTCATCCTTTTTCATCTTTGCTTGTTCTTTTAGTATAATTTTGTTTGCAAGTAGTGGATCGGTTAGCATAATCTCTGTTTTCTCAAATAATATTCTGAGGCCAATTTCCTGTGCTTTTTCTTGTAGTGATTTATCTTTTCGCCTGCTTCTTTGAACATTGTTGGTTAGGAGAGCAAGATCATCAGCGTATATCATCAGCGTATACCAAGAAGTTCAAACTTTTATAGTTTTTAACACTTCCAGTTCTTATGTTCTTACGGTTATCCTTGTACCATTCTCTCATTATGTTTACCAGTGCACAGGTGAACAGTAATGGTGATAGACAGTCACCTTGCCTTAAGCCTGTTTTTCTAAGGAACGATTCAGTAACTTCTCCTGTATACTTTAGTTTCGATTTGATCTTGGTCAGAGTAAGTCCTATTAATTTAATTAGTTTTGGATTAAGTGCCATATTTCTTAAAATTTTTGGTACTGATGGTCAATGGACACACATCTACAAATCTACAGACGTTTCTTCCGTTTCCTGTAGTATGCCATTTGCAGTGACTAGACAAATGGCCCAATGATCTGCTCTGCACAGCTTCTTCATGGTCTGAAACATCCCTGGCATTCCCTTAAGTCATGTTCTATTTGTTCCTTGATACTTTCACGTAGGATCTTGAATCAAATCTTGTATGTGCTATTTAGGAGAGAGATTCCTTTGTAGTTGTCCGGTTTGCTCTCATCCCCTTTCTTGTGTAATAGGTGGATGATGACCACTGTCCAATGTTCAGGAAATTGTTCTTTGTCCAAATTTTTGTTAGAGTCTTGTGAAATGGAGTAACTTGAATATCTCCATATTTCAACAAAAACCTAAACTTCTCCACATGCCTTAAAATTTTTTGGCCTTTGAAGACTCTTTCTACTTCTTGGAAAGTTGGAGATCTAATTTGTTAGGTTCAAGTTTAATTGCGATATTTACGTCAATTTTTAAGAGTTGTTTGGGTTCTTCACAATTCAAAAAGGTATATCAACAACACCTGTCGGCAGCTGACGTTGTCAGTTAATCATCAGTTATTAAAAGCTTTTGTTATGATTTCTGCTTTTGTTATGATTTCAGCACGATGAACCCGGGGAACGGATTGTGTATTGTGGATGGTTGCCAACGTACATGGAGCACATCTGAACGTCTATGAGCATGGATGAGAGTACTTGCTGTAGCCTACCATATAATAAACCTGTTGTACTGTGTTTGTCGTCAAGCGGACTCTTTTATAAGGTTCAACGACTCAGTCGTGATACACCGTATCGGGAAAACCATTGGTTTATCGACCTATGTTTATTTGGGATTATTTCCTTGTTTCGTTGTTCTCTACCCAAACATTTCGTTACTAATTCAAATAGTGAAACAGCCTGGTTATGTGCTTAATTTGAATCTAAATACGATTCTCGTCTGATTAGTATTTGTGGAGCTTTTCTCCTGTTGTACGACGTAGCTTTAGTCAAGTCATATGTTATTCAGGACAAAGAGTTGGCTTCATTTCTCTCTGCCAGTATGAAAATAAATGTTACACTTTAGTCACACGGTCCAAACAAGAAGTTTTCAGACCACACTTTCTCAGAACATAGCCAACGATATATTACAGACTAAACCCACCAGGAGTAGCTTTTTCAGCTTTTTAGAGCCTGCTCGCCCGGGTATCATGAGGCCCATTTCTCAGATATCTTCTAAAACGCTATTAAATTAAATATTGCTGCAAACAGGCAGCTTGCCATCGATAGAGCCCAAAGACAAAATTACGGAAAAGCTTTCATTCGTATAAAAAGGAACGTAAGTCAACTTAGAACGCTACCCTTTAATAATACCCTTAGCCTTGGAAGAAGTTGACATCTCTCTTACACTTTTTCTCAATGCGTCTCAGAGATCTCAGATCAGTACTCCAGTCGTCGGCTCTTCCTATTAGTTAATGTTTTGCCCTCAACAACGATTTACTAAAGCTAGGGCTAGTTGTTGGAAAACCGACGACGTAAATTATTAACCGAATGTGAAGATCGTTCACAAGAATTAAAGACGCAACAGTGAGTAGAGTTATGTATGTAGGAATACCATTAACATGACAACGCGAAGTGGAGCAAAAATTATATATTGTAAATCGTAAGATTTTGTTCAATAACTTTTTTCCACTTAACCCGATAATTGACAGTTTTGTTGTACAAGCACAAACAGCAATTTTACATGTCCCTTCTATCCAATATATTTTCACGATCATTCTCCGTGTAGCTTCGTCTACTTCTCAGTCTACCACGCTACCATACTTAGATATACGCCACAATCTATGACTTTTAACACTAAATCGTCTCTTACCCAGTAATACTTCGCGCATCTCACTCATTCGATCACTTACCTACTACAGACTGCCTTCCCAATACTGAAAAAGTAATCGTTCCTGCACCAAACATACTACGTTCGTCAGTGTAGATTTCGACCAGTCATCAGCGTTAGGACTTCATCCCCTTCCACTTGCCAACGATTCACAAAGGCAGTCAAATTTGGAAATTGTGATTGCCTTCTTACGATATTCTGTACCATAAATGGTCACCGTTTTAAAGTTGGCAGCCGGTTGGTGCAAAAACCCGGTGCTGACTGGCATGCTGCCTCGTGTAGCCGTGTTATATTTAAAGATGCTCGCGGTGTTCACTGGGCTCAAGAAAGAGAATCTGTATTCTTAATTGGTAAAACTTTAAAAAGATTGGCATCTCATGCGTTTGTTTTGCCAGCCACAGAGCGCGAAAAATAGGGATTGAACAGCATGCTGTTAGCTGATATATTCTGAAGGCCTCACAGTATCCAATAGGCTCAAACAACAGAACTGTCACAAACTCTATAACCAAAAATATATCATTCTATTGTAGACTGTGCGCTGTCAGAAATTTCCCAGCACATAGAAGCTACGTGCCGAAGATGGACTCCAATGTAGACCTCAACAGTTTGCGGTTAACTGTCAAACAATGGAGCTATCTGTGTAGATCTCAAGTCACGGCCTATAGTTTTAACGTGGTAGGACTTGTCTACTGTTTTTCGGTATGGACCTCTTGTCTATCTTGCTGGACGAATACTTGATATAACCGCACCAAGAGACTGTTCACACAATAAAGCTTTGCTCAGGCGGGCACTTTCTGCACAGAAATTTCCTTTCTAATTCAAATTCTAAACTTCACTCTGATGCAAAAATTTATGCGATTTCTCTATTAGACCCAGAGGAATTTTACATTAACAACATTCACGGCCTCCATCTCTAGTCCTCATAACGTTTGGGCATTGAAAATGTAGGTCGCGCGTGTGCCCGTTGCGATCGATTTACTCATTAATATTTTATTAGCGCCCCGTGATTTTTCTGCACGCAAAGCAAACTGTGTAAATACGTGCTTACCTGCCCACAAAAATTAACGCAAATATCAGATGTTTAGTGATGACAGTACACAACGCAAAGAATTTATTCCAGAACTCGGATAAAGAAAGATAATATTTGTACTCTCATGGGATTTCAACTTTATTAAAACTAAAATACAAATGTCTGAAATATTAGAACAAAGTGTAGCTCTCAGCATCAGTAATACTCCAAAGTTAGAAACGTCCAGGAGGTGAAGAGACACTTTGCTTACGTTGCAGTTCGTGTAACGTTGTTTGCACACCGCGATCAGAAAGCCTCGGTACACATTTCTTTTCTCACAAAACACTGTGGAATCGAAACTCATAATTTCTAGAACAAATACGTATTTCCATTAAGACGCGCATGAATATTTCATGAGCGGCGCCTCAGCTTAATCTAACAGTCTACGCGGAAAACAATTTCGACGCGGATTTCTTTCCGGTGTTGCCAGACTTGCATATTTTAACATGCATATCAGCTTCCGTCAGACATCTAGCTAGTCTGCACCAGAGCAATGCACCAGGGTGTTTGTCCTATTTTGTCGGTATGACATTCCCGTGAAAGTGAAGGTTCATTCACGTTTGGCACATTGCACAACTGAACGTGTCAAGACATATACAGTCACTCGGAGATTATATCTGGCAGCACGTGAAAGTACACGATCTATATCGTAACTTTGCACTGCACGAGTACACACACATTTTTTACACTGCTTCTCAGAACCCCTTAATTAAAAACGTAGTATTCCTACTGCCTGTACTTTTTATTTGAAGTTGCATCATTTCATTTAAACATCGAGAATTCCTTTCATAAACAATTTCCATGTTTGCTGTCGAATACGTCGAAGCGCCGTCCAAATGGGCAATATCATACTATCACAATATACCGTATTGGAAGACTACCTATGTGAATTCCACAGAAACTTGATTTGCAGATATCAAATACTTGGCTCAAGAGATCGCTACAGATGGAAACCAACATATTTGTGATACTATAAATGCGCCATTTTTTTCTCGATTGCTAACTGCTTCAGCATAAGTGCAGAGCAATCATACATTTATTGCGAAACTAAAAAAGGTCTAAATACTTCACACAATAATTCCAGTTTCATAAAATTAATAATTCAGTCAGCAGAAGCATTTCTCTTTTGCCCACAAACGTAGCAGTCGTGTAAGAATGTTACACCGATGTATATACATCGAAAGAGTCTCCTACACGAAGTGGATGCAAGTACATCACTTCTTTTTAAATTGCCTTTTGGCTGTAAAGTCTTACATCAGTGAATACACACGTCACTCTCTTTGTACGCGCTTATTATTGACGATTACCTTATATTTCATTCCACGTTTAAATCTTTCTACTGTACACACAATATTGATAAATTCTAAAATCACGCTCACGGGTGAGGTGGGCCTCGGACACGTTATTACTACTTAAATAGTTCATTTTAGTTTTTAGTTATTTGAAAGTTCCATGGATTATAATTACAATCTCTCGCTGAATTGTGAAACAAACCAGTTTCGTAGACGTAATTCACTTACTCAATGAAAAACATTTCAGCTTGCTTACCATCTGTGTAATTGTCTTAAGCTTTCTTTTTATTTTTAATAAATTGTCATTTATACATGGTATTTCAGAACTTAACGGCAAAACTTCAGGAATGGGTTCCTCACACAACAAGAATATAGAAATTCTAGTACACATGGGATCTAAAATGCGTACTTTAAGAGTTATGAGTACTTCTTCACCTTCGATACTGTAAAACTAATCTCGTTTACTGCCTGCTCTTTGCTTTCCGTGTGTTGGAGGAGGAAGAAAAATAATGCTCAGTTAACACGTGATTTAAAATGCATTCTTAAAAGCGAATAAGCAATTGTTCAATAGAAGAGATGTGTTTCACAGTAGCAAAGATCAACAAGCGCTCACAGCTTTTAAGGTATGCACTTTAGAACGCATGTTTGCCGGACTTTTTTTCTTGTTTTGGGCCATATTAACAGCTCCCAAAACTTAGAAAGCAAAGAGCTTACAGTTTCAGAGATTTGTTTCACAATATCGAAGATGAAGACGTTCTCTTAGCTCTTAAGGTATACATTTTAGAGCCCATGTTGTAGCCTTTTTTCTTTTTCCTTGCTATGTGAGAATTCCATTTCTGAAGTTTTGCTGTCGAGTTTCGAAACACCATGTACATCACTCCAATTTCAATTTCTATTTAATTTTATTAACTATTCAATTCTATACATTACTTGGTAGGTGGAAAAGATTTTTGTGATTTAGTACATCACTTCTTCCTGTGCAACACTAAGGCTGAGTGAACTGTAATGTCACTCCTATTTCCTTCTAGTATTGTTTTATGAATGTTATGTGACGCTACCACAAATGTACGAATAGAGGATTGTTTTCGGTCAGTTTCTTGCTCGGTGAACTCAGCTGACGACTCCCCATATCACTCTTTATGTTCAAGTTTGCAAGTATTCCTCTGAGTAAAAGCCAAATAGTTAAGTTAATGCTTCATTGGTTCACGGGCGTCACGTCAGATGATGTTATGAAAGTTGCACAATATTTCAACTAGGCAGTTGCTCTTCTTCAGGCTCTTACTGAGCTGTTGCTGCAACGGCTTGCCAATATGTCCTCTGACTCTTTAGAAAAGCGCAGGTCCTAAGAGGTGGGGCGACAACGTCATGGTAGACGAATCATAGAGCAAGGTGACATCCAGGTCTCCTGCTGGAGATTTGGTTTACGGTCTTGACATTCACGACGCTGATGAAGGGCAGCCGCAAATCGTGGCACAATCGGCGCTCGAGCTGTGTTTTGGCGCCCAGTTTAAATTTTCGGACTCCGATTCTCCGTCAATGTTGACTCGGATTTGTTCGACTGCGGCCGCCGATGCCTGGTTCCCATGCCTTCCTGAGCTGAAATCACGTGTCCCTCTTGATCAAGTCGTCACTAATACATATTTTAACTGCTACTTTAATGATGGAGTCCCAGTATGTGGAAGCGGACGAAAGGGTCTTTGTTTTTCCGTACTTCATGCGATGTCCCATGTAAAGACAGTGTTCAGCCACAGTAGACTTTTCTGGATGACCCAATAAGGAGTGACGTCTATGTTCAGCGTACCTATCCTTAACAGTGCGACAAGTCTGGCCAATGTATAATTTCCCACGCTGATATGGGGTTTTATTCAACGCTGCTCTCCTTAGACATAGGCTGTCTTTAACAGAAACAAGCATTGTTTGCCATCGCGCTGGAGGTCGGAAGGCAAATATTATTTGATCTTTCTTGAACAGCCTGCCAATCTTAAAGCACATGACGCCACCATACTCGTGGAATTCTCGGTTTCATCTGGTTGTCCTTGAGCTTTAGCGCGTGCAGGTTGATATGCATTACAGATCTGTTTTGTACAAACACATGGAGCGAAGATGGATAAGCTCTGCTGATAAGTTCCCTGCACCTGAGATAACTCTAGCCCTAAGAACGAGAGTCCATAACGCGCCAGTGCGTTGAGATGGGTGAAGGCACCTCGTAGCTCGTAGATGTAGCTCAGTGTGAGTTGCTTTGCGAAACAACTGTGACCCAAGGAACCATCTTCTTTTCTGCGGACTAAGACATCTAGAAAGGGGAGCTCTCTATTTTTCTCCACGTCCACGGTGAAGCAAATGCTCGGATGGAGGGAGTTAAGGTGTTCGAGAAATGCTGTTCCCTGTGGCCAAACCACAAAGGTGTCGTCTATATATCTCCAGAAACGTTTAGGTTTCAACAAGATTAATGAAATGTTTCTTCCTCGAAGTTTTCCATAAAAAGGACAGAAGGATAGCCATAGCAACCCGTCAGTTTGCTCAGAATATTGTTCGTTAAATAAAAAGCAAGTCGAGGTAAGCACATGTTTGAATAGAAGTAAGAAGTCCTCCTCCAACTTAAATGACATAAGTTGTAATGAATCCTCCGGAGATACTCGTGTGAACAAAGAGACCACATCGAAACTCGCTAACACGTCAACTGGTTCGAGACGCAAAGTCTTTAGTTGTTGTATAAAATCTTCTGAGTTTCGTATGTGATGTTCACATTTTCTTACCAAAAGATCTCAGAAGACAAGCCGGATGTTTTTCTAGGTAATAAAGATCCTTTCGTCGGCTTCCAAGCACTGGGACTCCATCAGTAAAGAATAAGTCTAAATACGTATAAGTAATGACCTGATCAATAGAGACACGGGATTTAAACTCAGCAAGGCATGGGACCCATATTGGAGGTACTAAGGTCGACCGCAGACGAACGAATCCGAGTCAATACAGAAACTATGCACCAACACTCTGCCCGCGAACGTACTGGGCCCCGATTTGTGGCCGCGCTTTCCCACGTCGCGAATGTGAAGACCGTAGCCCGTTTCTCTGACAGGGGGCACTGGATGTCACCGTGCTCTACAATTGGTCTACGATCACGTTACATCCCACCCCTTGGCGCCTGAGCTTTTCTAGCGAGTCGGCGTACATATTGGCGAGCCATTGCAGCAACACGTCAGTAAGCACCTGAAGATGACGTGCAGCTATCTCACTGTAATATTGTGCAACTTCCACAACATTATCCCACTCGGCACCCGTGATCCAATGAAGCAGTTACTAAATCGGGAAAGTGTCAACAGCACAGCCAGTTAATTATTGATAGCAAGGAAAAGACTAGACCTGCTAGATGTCCAATGAAACCTCGAAGAAAATTCAGCTTCTCAAATTTATGCACGTATGTCCTTTACATGCAGTTGAAATCCAATACGCAGGATCGTCGAATGCGATGGAAAGTGTTCAAAAACAATCTCGGAGGATTTGTTTCATAAAAGGAAGGAATTAGAAAATTTTTTACCTAGAGTATCCACAGCTGTAGAAATGCATCATGTTGAAAAAGACCACTTCAGCTGTATGAGAAATATTTGTTTATGATCAAATTAGTTTCATGGCGTTAGAGGCTCGGTTCAGCTCAGTTCCAGTCTTAGCGATCGCTACGTGCCCCAAGTCCTCACTCACGACAATGTTCCCTCTTTCGCTTCCTTCATCGGAATGATATTTCTTTCATTCTCCCGTATTTTAACGTGACTACCGACCTCTGGACTGATAAACATATTTATTACATTGGACAGCGAATGCTGGGTCGTCTACATGTTATGGCTTGAACTAATTTATGAAATAAATATGTATCCCTGAAGATGTGGCTCTAATCACAGGAAACTAGTTGGGTCATAAGTATTTATCATACAGCTGAAGCGGTGGTCTTTATCGTGATGAAAGAAAGGGAGATTGACGCCCTGACGATGACGAGGTCATTAGAGATACCGGTATGCATCAACTCCGTGGCACAAGCTGTATATACCGAACTAAACGACGGCGCAAATCACAGCAGTGAAATACTGCAAATGAGCAGGTCGTTTGTGTTGAATCAGTTCAAAGATGGACTTACGTGAGATTTGTCACAATGGCACAAACGAACTGTCGTGTTCTTACGAGTATCATTGACTGGTTTTCCGCGAATGGCGTCACCGTCAAACTTAAAAAGACACAACATATTCAATTATGTACATGTAGGGGTACTACATCAATGAAAAGTGTAAAGTATGGTGAGGTTATAATAAATAAGTTAGAAGCTTAAAGATTCTTAGGTGTCCAAATCGATGAGAAGAGGAAAAAGCACATTTCGGAACTTCTAAAACAATTTAGTTCAACCATATTTGCACTCAGTCATTGCAACTCTTGGGGAGAGACAAACCACTAAGTTGACATATTTTGTATATTTTCATTTAATAAAGTCATATGGAATAATGTTGTGGGGTAACTTATATTTCGTTGCTCGAAAACGTGTTGTAAAAATAATATGTGGTGTTCACTCACGATCATCTTGCAGAGACTTGTTTAAGGAATTGGGCATTCTGACTACAGCTTGACAATATATTTACTACCTCATGATGTTTGTTGTAAATAATCCACTACAGTTAACAAAGTGCAATCATATACGTAATTACAACAATGACATTCAATACTCCACATTACAGCTTTATTTAGCACAAAAAGGTGTACACAATGTTGGAAGAAAAATTTTTGATTACTTACCCAGTAATATAAAATGTCTGGCAGCCAGTAAAGTAAAATTTGAAAACAAAATGAGAAAGTTTCTCCTTTACAGCAACTATCCATAGAAGAATTTCTATTGTTGTAATGTGTAAAAGATGGTGGTTTGGAACTAATAACTGACATCTGACCCTTAGATCCTTACAAAGTTTCAGCATGTAACGATACGTGCAAATTAATTTGCGACGTAAATGAAAAATGACCCATTCCACATAATTACAGTTTACCTTGCAAAATGAATTTCCGTCTTCCTGGATGACAGCGGCCCTGTTAACAGTGGTACACACAGACGTTCCTGGTTTGACGAACATTCGGATACCTTATCGGATCTAGACTAGCCCGCTACACAACCCGATCTTAATCTCTGATGCTATTTGGAAGATAGCTGAACGGAGCTACCAACATCCCAGCAGTTTGTTAACTCTACGGGATCTATTCATCAATTTGTGGCTTTAGCTAGATATTGCAAACATCAGTAAACTTGTGGACTCTTTTCCGGGATGAACTGCTCGCATTACCGTGGCTAGAGGTGGAGTGGCAAAGTAACAGCGTACCGAGCGAGCCGGCGAGTTGGTTAGCACACTGGACTCGGATTCGGGAGGACGACGGTTCAAACACGCGTCAAGCCATCCAGATTTAGGTTTTCCGTGATTTGAAAAGGTTGAAAAATCAACCCACCAGTTGCAAATAAAGGTTTATTAGCACTTGACCTACGTCTTCTTCAGAAGAAATGGGTCTTCTTACGTTACATCATGGTACATTAGTTTAGATGAAGCCGAGCTGCTCTTGTCATATATAAAACTGACAGAACAAGAATTATCGCAAGCCATGGCTTTAGACAGCAGCCAGTTTACATATATCGTACTTTAGAATGAATGCTCACTAGTAAACGCCCACAGGTAGTGGCTCTTGTCAACTACAATTGACAAGAGCCGTTCGGCTTCATCTAATCTAATGTACCATCATGTAATATGGTCCACTTCTTCTGAAGAAGATATTTTTACAAATATCGAAACCTAGGTCAAGGGCTAATAGACCTTTATTTGCAATTGGTTGGCTGATTTTTCAGTCTCTTCAGATTTACACAGTTGATGTTTCGCAGCCACGTTTAAGATTTTCCGTGGTTTGCGTAAATCGCTTCAAGCAAATGCCTAAATGTTTCCTTTCAAACGGCACGGCTGATTTCCTTTCTCATCCTTGACACAATCCGAGCTTGTGCTTCGTCTCTATGACCTCGATGTCGACGGGACTACCCACGGTAGTAGTGTGATGCATAGTGTGGGTGGCTGATAACTAACGAAATGTAGCGTATCGGAAGTAGCTGTGGTAAAACAAAAGTGAAACATGAAACAGTTGTTTATGCATTCTTTCAACTTGGACAGCAATTCAGGTGCGCTCTCGTCTCTGGTGCGCTTTAGCAATGTTCCAAATTGTAGCGACGGGTGTGAAAGACTCAACGTGCGGTGTACAGACGCAACCGATAAGGCGGGCTACTGAGCTAGCGTAGGTGGCACGCCAAGAGCAGAGTTGACGGCGACGCCCACTGCACTTGAGTGACTCTGCGGCGCAAGGCAACCGGCGGCGACTGGAGGACGGCGGTGGCGAGATAGCGGACTCCAACGGCAGGGTGCTGGCAGGTCGTCCTTTCATTCCTCGGCCACAGGGGAACAGTAAGTATGTCAGCGAGCAGTCTCTTTGAGAGGGCAGAGGAGTGCTGGCTCCCAGGACCTCGGTGGACCGTAGTTCGTGGCCCGGGTACTGCAGTGCCAGCGGCTTCATAGTTGTGGCGACGACTCAGAGGCTGTGGTTGGCTACAGACTAGACGCAGATACGTAGCCCAGCAAGTCGACGACGACGGCTAACGAGATATGTGCCTAAATGCAGCTGCTCCCTGCTGACTTCGCGGAGGTATCTGCACTTGTGCGTCATGAGGAAGTGTTCTGGAACGAAGGCACTGATCAAAGTGGTTGTTGTCATGTAGACGTTGGTCAAACTAGAATGGCTTCCCGATGTTTGGCCTTCCGGGCGTTGGCTTGCACGGCAGTGTCTCCCTACTGCTGAGGACACTGAATAAGCTAAGCCGTAATTGGTGGTGGTCAATGTCCTGTGCCTGGTGCTCTGTCCTTGGCTCGAAGTACTGCTACAGTTGATCCCACTACAGAAACAAAATAACGAAAAGACCTAAGGTTGCTTCATGGACACCTGACCGAGACCACACACTGCCAACTGCCAACTTAGCACGTATATGGTAGCTTTACAGGGTAATATTTTGACTGTAGGAAACTTTCTAGCATCAAAAATGACAAGTAGCACTGTCATAGGGGTGTAACTTTCTTTTTCGTCATCAATCTTCTCATTGGTTTGATGCAGGTTACAACAAATTCTTCTCCTGTGCCAGCCTCTTCATGTCGGAGTAGTACTTGTAAGCTACATCCTCAATTATATGCTGGATGTATTCCAGAATCTGCTTTCTTCTGCAGTTTTTACTCTCTAGAGCTCCATCTAGAAGCAGGCAGGTCAGTCCACGATATCTTATCAGGTGTCCTATCGCCCTGCCCTGCCCTGTTGTCCATGTATTCCTGTCCTCGCCGCTTCGCGGAGAACCTCGTCATTCCTTACCTTATAAGTCCATCTAATTTTCAACATTCTTCTGTAGCACCATATCTCAAATTCTTCTGTTCTTTTTTGGTCTGGTTTTTCCACAGTCCACATTTCACTACAACCCAACACTGTGCTCCAAACATACGTTCTCTGAAATTTCTTCCTCAAATTAAGGTCTCTGTTTGATATTAGTAGACTTGTCTTGGTCAGGAACGCCCTTCTGCTTTTTATGTACTCCTTGCTTCGTCCGTCACGGTAGCATAATTCCTGAACATCGTATATTTAGTTACCACCAATCCTGATGTTAAGTTCCTCGCTGTTCTCATTTCTGCCACTTCTCACTGCTTTCGTCATTCTTAGATTTTCTCTCAATCCATGTTCTGTAGTCATTAGTCTGTTCTTTCCATTCACTAGATCCTGTAATTCTTCTTCACTTTCACTGACGATGGCAGAGTCATTAGAGAATGTTATCATTGGTATCCTGTCGCACTGAATTTTAATTCCACACTTGAATCTTTCTGTTATTTCCGTCATTGCTCCTTCGATGTATACATTGAACAGTAGGGGGCGAAAGACCACATTCCTCTCTTATACTCCTTTTAATCCGACCATTTCGTTCGTGGTTTTCCACTCTTATTGTTCCCTTCTGGTTCTTGTACCAAAACTCGAAATTTGTTAGTTTTCTCAAAAATGTTGCAGTAATTGTTGCAATTGTTTATATATCTACCTATGTTATGGATAGGAAGAATAATACCAGACAAGTAATATTTGTTGCACTAAATGCACAACATACTCCCGTATTCGCAGCATACAGAGGCTTTCGATCAAACTGATCAGTTTCCCCGGAACTTCAACCAAGGCAGTTCCGAGACCTCATATTTCACGAAAAATGCAGTCATAAAACTTCCTGATAGATTTAATTCGTGCCAGTGAACCCCCCCGTGTATAAAATAGCTTAAAAAATCTGATTACTTTACAGATGAGTTAATGAGTCAAATGTTTCACTTTAAGTACGTAAGCGAGTAAATATTTACAAAGAATTTGAAATTATGCTTAAAGATTTTTGAAAATCGCTAAGTGCTCTCATTATCAGACAATAGATGAATACAGTATGCGTAATTTCAGCTCCATTTTAAGCAGAAGTTAGTTTTTCACGTATATAAATATTTATGGCGTCATATCTCCTGAATTACGCGTCGTAAAATGATATTATTTTGCAGTTACATTCAGTGACATATTTGTACACTATGATCAAACAGTATTGTGAATAGAGTCGGAAGTAAAAAAGGCTTACCGCATGAACAGCGAAACTGCAGTAAGAGGTACATTTTTTCCTGTCGTCATTTTGTGCAGGTATCGGCGACAGAAAGTTCCATACAAGTTTAAATTACGTTTAAAGTTTGTTGGATGCCACTAAGTCCTCTCATTCTCAAATACGGGATGAATGAAGTCCGGGTATTTGCGCGCCGTCAGTTGTGTTGCGTCAAGGCCATCACACAGTTTTTTACTGTAATACTTTTTTTAGTGTGTTAAACTTTAATAGAAGAATATAAACATTTGACATACGATTACACCTCTTCATGAGTAGAATATGACAGCATTTTAAATTTTTCAGTTCTGACAGTAATTGCACCAAATATTGAAAATCTAATATTTTCGGTTAGATAGAAGCCAGCGACTGGTGCTCGGTTCTGCGATAGTGGTTTAGTAACATAGATTCCAAACCGGGATTCAAACCCAGACCCGTGCCTTTCGCTGGCAATGCAACCTCCCGGATTTGAGTCCTGGTCCGGCAGACTGTTTTAATCTTCCAGTAACACTAAACAGACCAGGCTCCAATGCAGAGCGAAAGATTCATCCTCGAAAAATTACCCCTAAGCTGGGCTAAGCCATTTATTCCAACAACGCTAGTCTCAGACAGTATGCAGGAGAACATCGTAGAAGTTTGGAAAGTAGGACAAATGTAATAGCAAAGGCAAACCTGTGGTGCCCGGCCGTGACTTATACTGGATTGCTCAGGTTGTAACAACATTGCCATCGGAAGGCACAACTTCTCCTTTCCTCACACAATTTTAGGCTGCCAGGAAGTCTCATCACTGGGTACACTACGTTACGCAATGAAAGATTCGCTCTGGAATCCAGTCATTCTTCATTGGAAAAAGCAGCACTTAACACGCAATCTAACATGCGCAGAATTCGAAAGGCAGTTTAAATACTGGCGTCGAGCGACAGGATTTTACTTGTTTAGTCTTCCTTGTAAGATTTCAGCTTGAGTCTCTGCAAAACTGTGTAATCTTGTAAGGTAATACTTTTACGTGTAGAGTTTCGCTGGTAGGATTAGCGAATTCCGTTCGTATGCTCTTGGCATTGGTTCCTTACAAAATACAGAATGTTTTCTCAGCATCCAAATTAAGTTATAATTTAAGTAAAATATTTTTTGATTATGTAGAAAAGTAGGAAGCAGAAGTTAATTAATGTTTTCTATGCTTCCAAGCTGCAAACAATATTTATTATGCGCTCCGGAGGAAGACGCGCCCAGCGGCAGGCGATGTGAGGTCCATCTAGCTACGAAAGATAAAAATTGAGAACAAAACCCTTTGCAGACGAGGCGTGTGCCATCTGGTGTGTGTGAAAAGAGCTTGAAAGAAAATCATTGTCAGTTGATCCGAGTGCCATCTGTGAGTGAGTGAGAAACTTAGGAAGGAATCCGAGACCGTTTTTAGAATCTGTAGCATGTGTATCATTAATTAAAAAATTAATTCCTACACGCATGTCTTGTCAACATATGAAACTGGTGACCAGTAACCCTGGACAACAAACGACTGTAACATAAGTATATCAACGGCAGTTGATAGTAAAGTTAGGGTTCTACGTTATTAGAGTGTGCTCGAGTTAAGTAGATAGCCCTCTTTAAGAATGTTTTAAAAATGTTTTAACCTTCTCTGGGAATTATTGTAGCGTTCATCCCAAGTTCGCCAGAAACTCCAATATCCAGTTACAATGCAAATGTGTCCCCGAAAACCAATCAGAACGGAAACAACTACCGCAGTCGACACGTTATTTCAACCAAGGCCTAACAGGCGTTGTGGAAATTATGAGTCTGCTCGAAATTGAGATCAGACCAGCCTCTTACAACTTCTGTGCAAAACGTGGCGGAACGCATTTCGAGCGAGCACGGCAGCGGGTGACAGAGGCTGCCAAAGGGGTCCGCATGACAGTTGTGCCTACGAAGAAGATGCAGGGGGACCTCCTTCTGGATGTGGAGGGATTTGTGTATAGTCCAGGGATCGCTACGCCAGCGTTCTAAATCGAATTCTCTGTCAGCGTGTGTAGCGATATCTTGAAAAGTTTATTTTCGGTGCATGCTTTTGTCTCGATTTTGTGGTCAAAGGGAACGATATTTCCTTCAAAACCTCATCATTTTATAAGAACTTAATAATTTCAGTTATCCTATGTATGGTGAAAGAAGTATGTCGAAAAGTCTTATACAAAAGTATTTTGCTACAGGTCTAATAGTAGGGCTTTAGAAATTCCCGCCGATGGCCACTGTTCCGGATGCAAGGGGTCCTTCCACCTGATGCAGCGGTTATATGGAGAGTGCCACCGTGGACGTGGACACAAAAATGATTTCCTAGAAATAAATTTGTTAGGAATGAAACTGTTTATCAGATTTAAAAATACGTTATCAAATTTAGCATTACTTTCAATTTTACAGGAAACAAATCATCTATTTTTCAAGCGTTCCAAGTGGGCTACTTCCTCAATGCCATTTAAGATAACTATACGTTAATCATAAATGAGAAATGATAAAATTAAAACCGTATGGTCAGTTGTGAAGGAAGTGTCTGGTCAGCAGCACAAGGTTGACGATATATAGTCAGTTCGCAGTAAAAATATTTCTGTTTATTGATAAATCAGATATATATACAGCATTTAAAAATCATTTTCTGAGCATTGCTGGTGAATTAAATAAAAATTTAGTTTCTACAGGGAATCATGTAACTTTCTTGGCAAATGCCTTTCCGAGATTGATGTCTGAAATACTCCTCTGTGATACAGACAAGAGGGAGATTGAGTCAATAATTAAATCACTGAACACTAAGGACTCTCATGGTTATGATGGAGTGTCTAGCAGATTATTAAAGTACTTTGCCGCAAATGTTAGCCCTGTATTTAGCCATATTTGTAATTTTTCCTTTAGGAATGGTCACTTTCCTGAGCGATTAAAGTACTCAGCAGTAAAGCCGCTTTATAAAAAGGGAGAAAGGGATAATGCAGATAATTTTAGACCTATTTCTGTGGCATCAGTGTTTGTTAAAGTTATTGAAAAGGCTGCGTATGTAAGGATAATTGATCATTTTTTATCATACGATTTGCTCTCAAATGTACAGTTCGGCTTTAGAAGTCGTTTAACAACTGAAAATGCTATATTCTCTTTTCTCTGTGAGGTACTGGATGGACTAAACAAAAAGTTTCGAGCGCTTGGCGTATTTTTTTTTTTTTTTTAACTAAAGCATATGATTGTGTTGATCACAAAATATTGCTCTAGAAGTTGGACCATTACGGAATACGGGGAGTAGCTCACAATTGGTTCACCTCTTACTTTAGGAACAGGCAGCAAAAGGTCATTGTTCGCAATGTTGATAACGGCTGTGATGTGGGATCTTAGTGGGGTACTGTCAAGTGTGGGGTGTCCCAGGGATCAGTGTTGGAGCAGCTTCTGTTCCTTATTTATATAATGATATGCCCTCTTGTATTATGGGTAACTCTAAAATATTTCTGTTTTCTGATGACACTAGCTTGCTAGTAATGGATGATCAGTGCAACATTGGCTCAGTTTCAAATAGTGCAGTACATGACCTCAGTTCATGGCTCGTAGAAAATAAACTAACGTTAAATCACAGTAAGACTCAGTATTTACAGTTTCTAACACACAATTCACGGTCGCAGGTTCGAATCCTGCCTCGGGCACGGGTGTGTGTGATGTCCTTAGGTTAGTTAGGTTTACGTAGTTCTGTTCTAGGGGACTGATGACCACAGCAGTTGAGTCTCATAGTGCTCAGAGCCATTTGAACCATTTTGAACCACACAATTCAACAAAACCTGACGTTTTAATTTCACAGAATGGGCACATGATTGGTGACACTGAATACTTCAAATTCCTAGGTGTTCAGATAGATAGTAAGCTGTCGTGGAAAGCCCACGTTCAGGATCTTGTTCAATGACTTAATACTGCCATTTTTACTAATCGAACGGTATCAAAAGTGAGTGATACTTCGACACGAAAATTAGTCTACTTTGCTTATTTTCATTCACTTATGTCGTACAGTATTATATTTTGGGGTAACTCTTCCCATTCTACAACGATATTTTTGGCAGGCAATAAGTGGTGTGAGTTCGCGAACCTCTTGTCGACCTCTGTTCACGAGTGTGGGTATTTTGACATTAGCCTCTCAATATGTGTATTCCTTATTGTCGTTTCTTGTTACCAATATTAGTTTATTCCCAAGAATAAGCAGCTTTCACTCGGTTAATACTCGGCAGAAATCAAACCTGCATTTGGATCGGACTTCCTTAACTCTTGTGCAAAAAGGTGTGTGTGCATTATACTGCTGCATCCGTTTTCAATAAGCTGCGACAAGTATTCAAAAACATTAGCAGTAATCCAAGTCCTTTCAAATCGAAACAAGAGTTTCCTCATGGGTCACTTCTGCTATTTTGTCGAGGAGTTCCTTGAAAAATTAAGCTGATTCTTATTGTATTGCTGATAGCGTTTACTTAAACTTATGGACTGACTTTTTTCATGTTCATGAACATTTATTTTCATCTGTTATTACTTTTATGTTGTAATTCATGTACTGACACGTTCCATGACCTTGGAGATTTGCTCCTCAATTTGGTCCTACGGAACTTGACGTGTAAATAAAAAAAAAAAAAAAAAAAAAAAAAAAAAAAAAACGGGAGGGTTCATTAAGAAATTCATCACGTTCTTTCTGAAGGGATCTTGGTTTTATTCGAGATTTCAGTACACTATATTATTCCCCACTCCTTTGGCTAAAATAAACTATTTGTTAACATAATCTCTGTTCAGTGCGACGATCTTTAGGCACCTTACTGGGAGGGCCTGTGTGCCAGCATGTTACACTCTAATGGTCTCCCTCGGAGCCATTGTCTTGCTGCATCAATAACCTCTCAACCATCAACATACCACTTACCGCGGAGTGCATTCTTCATTGGGAAAAACAGATGGAAGTCTAAATATGCGAGATCCGGGCCGTAGGATGGATGAGAAAGAACAGTCCAGCGAAGTTTTGTGAGCTCCTCTCGATTGCGCAGACTTGTAAGTGGCCTAGCGTTGTCGAGATGAAGTTCTTTTGTATTTTTGTGGCGTCTAGCACGCTGAAGGCGTTTCTTCAGCTTCCTGGGGATAACACAATACACACCAAACTTGATCGTGATACGATGAGGGAAGAAATGAAACAGTCCCTGAAGATCGTCGCCATGACTGAGGGCGCGGCTTTGAACTTCTTCCAGAGAGAGGTGGTGTGGCGCCATTGCATAAACTGCCGTTTTGTTTCCATGTGACGTTTTGTTTTCCCGCGACAGGCAAAGGTCCCGATTTCGCGTCTCGGTCCGTCACACAGTTTTAATCTGCCAGGAAGTTTCAAATTGACAGCTTTTTGATTGGACCGCACCTACGCTACAGACGCCATTTTGAAGGCTGTGTACAGCTCCGCCACCTACAGGAACGTTATGAAACTGTAGGAGTTGAAGAGGATGTCGCACAACAAATTCCGCATTTTTTTCCATCGAATTTGGCCAAGAAAGAAAACATGTTGCATAACATACTGAATGCCCCTCGAATGTCGTCAGTTTTCAGTATTCTCGTCTGACGTCGGCCGCAATGTCACAGCCCTAGCGGCATGCCGTGATATTTCCCGGGCAGTGGGGCATGCAAGCGGGGAGGCAGCAGACAGAAGCGAGTAATAGCAGCGCTACTGGAACCCCGATTTACAGCGGACGCACTCATCAAGCCAGCCCGCCAGGACATCACTCTGCGGCGTATCGCTGCTCCTGCCACTGCCACGTCAGCGCAGGAGCCTGCAAATGTTTCTCATCATTTATACACACTGCGTCTGATGGAGTTCTACTTGTAGCGCCCGATCGATTCTGGTCGCTGTGGCATGATGACGTACGTGCTGTCCTCTACTTCATGCACGCCCATCAGTATGACGTAGCTGGAAAATACGTTGCGCTTCCCCACACGCAATGTGCAAAAGCAGAAAATGAAACTGTCAAAGCTTTCTTTCTAAGCCAATACTTCACTCCACAGAACCGTTTACCTGTCAATTCAAATTTAGTACACGAATCTAACAGAAGCAAAGAGTAAAATGGACGAATAGCGGTTATTACATTTGTATCCACTATAACAAATTACTTCTTACTTAATAATCTTTCTAAGATCTGCGTGTTATTAAGCTCGCCATTGACTAGTGCTGTCTGCTGTGAAGTAATTCCCAACGTATTTGAGACCATTACCACAGAACGAAATTGGATGTCATCCAGTACCATGAATAAATTTTGGGACATAATTGAACATTATTCTGTAAAACACTAACACTCCTATTGCTAAAGCAACATATCTTAGTTAACGCTCAAACAATTGCAACACAAGCGTTTTCTACATTTTTCATTAACCCAGGAAATAATGGTGTATATGGTTCAGCTTATTTCTAACAGTTCTTACTGGAATTAAGGAAAACGTGGAAGGGAGGATCCACCAATATAGCTTTCGTTTCACGCAAATTGTTTATTTAACAATACATAACCATAAATATCTGTTTTTTATACAAATGAAGAAATTTGCAAAATTATTTTGAGCTTAAACCTTAAGATGGATAAGCTTGACAAAAGAAATCAAAACAGCAAACAATACGACGATGGTTACAAGGCGGCTGGACCTGCAGCCCACCCGTCGTCGGGTGAAACAACGGTGTTTACTACCGCGCTGGACACAGTCTCTCTCATTAAATACCATTCTGCAACACGTGAAAACTATATCAGCACCACTGATAAGAGTGAATCAATTACTCAAAACGCATGATGTAACTTATAATTTCAAAGCTGTATTCGAAAGGTTCGGGGTTAAGATGCGCACCTGTGCTTAAAGGTTAAACAGGTTAGCAAACAATATGACAATGATAAGGCTTACTTCGAAGCAACCTACCTCTTAATTTGAATCGGCAACTGAGACGCTACTGGATCCCAGCCGATCACTTCTGACAATCTCATTTTGACTAAAGCCCTGGTGACAGCTGTTAATATTTTCAAAGTTAAACTGATTGTCAGTTATTCAGTTATTACGACCGCTCTGAAGAAAGTCTTAAAACTTTACTTGTGAATACTTATGACAACTCACTCAGCGGAAACACAAAATCCAGCTAAAATACAACAATAATGACCCGGTCTTTCAAACACTGCAACGAACAGCTTAGTACAACAAGTTGTTCAGATTATAATTAATGACAGAGAAATGCAATTATAATCAAAGGATTCAATCGGTTAACAACTAAATCTAATTACAAGGCCCCTGTTTTGTTTAACTGCAACCTCTGCCTTAGTACAAATGTTCCCGCTATATTTCAGACCAGGAATTGATTCATAAGAGCGTTAATGATCGGGTATAAAGCAGAAAAGAAAGGCAATATAACAGCGGGGCAAATTTTTAAACGACAACTAGTGTCTTAGTACAATACTACGGCCTATATTTACGACCAAAGAGCCGACATAGTAAAGCTCTGAGAGTCGGGTACAAACCAGAAAATAATGAGGGCAGGTATACAATGCCACAAATCACCACGAAGATTACAGAATGTTACTCCCCTTTATCAGAAATTAGTTCCACGAATTCACGGTGCGTCGGAGCGGTCACTGGGCGATGCCGATGAAAGCCAGGTAGAAGAGAGCAGCCAGGCCACAAGCAGTCGTCCGACACGAATGTTGCCAACCAACCGACGGGATGTCGGCCTGCTCCGGATCCCGGTATCTTCGCTCTGTGCAGGCCCTACTTGCGCAGCTCGTGGCTTCGGCCGCTCGGGCCTCGTGATAACCTCTTGTCGCCAAGCTACTGCCAATCCCCAAACTTGGTGCCTCCTTTTTCTCGGGTCAGCGACCCCACATATGCCTTTACTTGCCGATATACGTAAATATATATCGGCAAGCAAAGACTTTCTAAGTACACAACCACAGATACCAACTCTTCCTCAAAGATACTGGCAATGGAGCCGCAATAGGGATAGTCGATACTACCCGTGAGCCAGTGGCGCCGGACAGAACAGTCCATTAATTCAATGGCGCCACGGCTCACTCCTTATGGTCCCGTACCTCACTCGTAAAAACGGAATGCATATAGGATCACTTTGTTCTCCGTCTGTCTCTCTGCCTGTCTGTTAAGACCCCTTTTTATCAGGAATGCGTACAGGTATCAATAATTGATGAAATTTATGTCAAATACTATTTTCTACTTTCCCCTGGCTCTTTACAAAATGTAAACTTCTAAGTCAATACTGTCAAAAGATACGGCCATTTATGACACATATTCTGATACTCGCAAACACACTCAGAAAAACCTATAGAAGGACTATCTACATACACGGGGTATAATGAGTATATGAGCAGATATTTTTATACGTGGTCCCTCAATATGTACACACATCACTGGTTTTATTTTCTTTTCCGTGGATCGAACAGTCTTCCCAGAAATAAGTCACAATCTTTACACCTGATGTTGCCTGTACTTTCGTATTGCACCACTAAATGGTCACTAATAGGAAAACGGCCGGCCAGAGTGGCCGAGCGGTTAAAGGCGCTACAGTCTGGAACCGCACGACCGCTACGGTCGCAGGTTCGAATCCTGCCTCGGGCATGGATGTGTGTGATGTCCTTAGGTTAGTTAGGTTTAAGTAGTTCTAAGTTCTAGGGGACTTATGACCACAGCAGTTGAGTCCCATAGTGCTCAGAGCCATTTTTTTTCACTAATAGGAATACCTGAATTTACACCCTTTACACTCTGTATAATTACATTTTTACGGAACGCCCAACGCTCGAGTCCTATTCGATGGTTTGATGCCCACTACCACTATTGAACATCGTAAGCTGTGCTCCAGGTTCGTTCAGTTCTTCCCTTTCGTTTTCATTGTTTCCATAGTCAAATGTCCACTTTCACATCCGTAATTTGTGACGAACTGAATCTATATTATTAAGAGTTCTTTCAGTAATAATACGTACTAACCAGAGACCTTTAGCTAAAATAATGCCAATTTTGTTTGATGAAAGTCTCTTCACCATGTGTTACCTTCTCGAGCTTCAATAAACTGCTCTACTGCTAGAATATCACAACCTTAAAACATCATTTTACAACCCATTTATTTACTTGTCGGTTTTCAAATCAGAGAAAGAGTTACTAGTGAAAATTATTATTACCGATGATGAGTGATAACAACTACCGCTGAATGAACAGCAGAAGAAATAAAGAGCAGAGTAAAAATGGCCCAGAGTGTTCTTGGTAACCCAATTAAGTTTTCAAAGTGAAGGTTTAGAGTTGTATGAAACTATATATTTATCAACAGCTCGTCTGACTAGTCTATGCTGACGTAGTCTTTTAACACGAAGACAATTCAAAATTTGCGGGTGGCACAGCTACCATGGAGAGATGCAACCTGCAAATTACAGGGAGAGACAGGAAGGCGAATAAATGGATTACGGGACTAAAACAGAACATGTAACTATGACTGATGAAATAAACTGGATGTGCGCTTGGACAGTAACCAGGGAAATGGATGTTAGGTGGCCAAAGAAGATCTGTTCAGCTTTTCCGGATTCCGTGCAGTCCAAGAAAGAAGAAACGTCTAAGAAAGCGTAATAAAGGAAGGCATTTTTTTTTTCTCAGAGTAGTACTTACAGCCTACGTCTTCACTTATGTGCTGGCTGTACTCCCCTACAGTGTTGTTCCATCATCCCAACCCTTCTTCTTTACAGTTCAAATGGTTCAAATGGCTCTGAGCACTATGGGACTTAACTACTGAGGTCATCAGTCCCCTAGAACTTAGAACTACTTAAACCTAACTAACCTAAGGACATCACACACATCCATGCCCGAGGCAGGATTCGAACCTGCGGCTGTAGCGGTCACGCGGTTCCAAACTGAAGCGCTTAGACCCGCACGGCCACACCGGCCGGCTTCTTTTCAGTGTTTTCCTTATTTTCTGCAGTGAACCTCCTAGTTCCTTGCCTTATCAGTCTAACGAGCTTTTAACATTCTTCATTAGCACCACATCTCAAATATTTCCATTCTTTTCTGTTCCGGTTTTCCCACTGTCCATGATTCACAACGATACAAGGCTGCCTATGTTGATACTACCTGAGTTGTCTTGACCTGAAATGCCCTTTTTGCTTGTGCTAGTCTGTTTTTTTTATGTCTTCATTGCTCCGTACGTCATGGTCATTTTTCAGCCTAGGTAGAAGACTTCTTTAACTTCATCTACTGCATGGTCTCCAACTTTGATGTCAAGCTATGGTACTCGCTATTCTCATTTCTGCTACTTTCATTAGTTTTTTCTTTTTCGATTTCCGTATTCTGTACACATTCCATTCAGAATATCATTAATTCTTCTTCACTTTCGCAGAGGATAGCGATGCCATCAGCGAATCTTAAAACTGATATTCTTTCACCTTGAATTTTAATTACACTCTTGAAACTTCTTTTTCATTTTGTCATTGCTTCGTCGGCGTATACTTTGGACAGTAGGGGCGAAAGCCTACATCTCTGTCTTACACCCTGTTTAAACCGATCACTTCCTTCTTAGAATGAGATTTTCACTCTGCAGCGGAGTGTGCGCTGATATGAAACCTCCTGGCAGATTAAAACTGTGTGCCCAACCGAGACTCGAACTCGGGACCTTTGCCTTCCGCGGGCAAGTGCTCTACCAACTGAGCTACCGAAGCACGACTCACGCCCGGTACTCACAGCTTTACTTCTGCCAGTATCTCGTCTCCTACCTTCCAAACTTTACAGAAGCTCTCCTGCGAACCTTGAAGAACTAGCACTCCCGAAAGAAAGGATATAGCGGAGACATGGCTTAGCCACAGCCTGGGGGATGTTTCCAGAATGAGATTTTCACTCTGCAGCGGAGTGTGCGCTGATATGAAACTTCCTGGCAGATTAAAACTGTGTTTTAATCTGCCAGGAAGTTTCACTTCCTTCTTAATCTGCCAGTCTTACTGTTCCCTCTTGGTTGTTCTGCAGATTGTATGTTACCCGTCTTTCCCTATAGCTGTCTGGTCTGTCCCTATGGACTAAATTACGCGGCTTCAGTCAGCTGCTGACAATTTCTGTATTGTCTGGCACTTTGAAGACCTGTAGATTTATGTGCCACTATGAACAATGGCATTTCGCAAGGTACCCGATTCCATACTGCGGTCGCAACCATGTGCCTTCGCTTTATTAGTATTTTAAATACATCTGCAGTCACTAACACTGGCAAATCCTTTTGTTTTTGGAACTGTTTGTCGTTGACTGGGCTTGACAGTTCTGTCAGGTAACTGTCATTCTGCGATCACTGCTCCGACGCTGTGTTTCATGGTTTCCAGAGCTACACTGTTTCTCTTAAACAAGTTGGGCAGTCTGTGTTAATAGCCACATCAATCAGGCCCCCATACCTTCGCAGAAGATCTTTCGGAGAACCCAAGAAAATTCTGGTCCCAGCTAAAATCCATCCAGTCACCAGCTGACCAGTCTAGTGTGGCAACAGAAGACAGCAAAACAAAAGCGGAAGATTTAAGCTTTGCGTTTAAGAAATCATTCCGGCAGGAGGATAGTACAAATGCACCGTAATTTGACCATCCCACAGTATGAAGACCACAGTAACAGGCATCAGTGGAGTAGAGAAGCAACAGAAATAATTGCAAAAAAGTAAGTCGCTAGGTCCGAATGGAATCCCAGTTTTGTTTTACAAGAGAATACTCTACGGCACTGATTCCTTACCTAGCCTACATTTATTGAGAATCTCTCGCACAGCTCCAAGTCCCATGCGACACTGGATTAAAGCGCAGGTGACTCCTGTATTTAAGAAGTGTAAAAGAACGGACCCGAAAAATTGTAGAACAATATCCTTAACATCGGTTTGCTGCAGAATGCTTGAACAATTCTTTTTTCGAATATAACAGATTACCTTCAGACACGAAAGCTTCTGTCCACAACTCAACACGGATTTAGAATACGTCGTTCGCGGGAAATTCCGCTTGCCCTTTCCACTTGTCATTTCCTGAGAAGCAGTCCATTTTAAAAGATTTTCGGATAGCGTTTGACACGAAAGTACAATTATGAGGAATTGTTTCAGAGATATCTGACTGACTCGAAGACCTCAGTAACTTTTTCTCGACGTCCAGTATTCGTCAGAGACAAGGGTATCGTCGGCAGTGCCACAGGGAAGTGTGACAGAACCGCTCTTATTCTTTGTTTATATAAACGATCGGTCGGACCGGGTGAGCAGCAATCCGCAGCTATCTGCTGATGACGCTATTGTGTACGGGAAGGTGTCGTAGGAGGATACAACGTGACTTAGCCAAAATTTCTAGTTGATGTGATGGATAGCAACTTGCTCTAAACGTAGGAACATGTAAGTTAAGACAGATGAGTAGGAAAACAATCCAGTAATGTTCGAATACAGCATTAGTAGTCTGTTCCTTAACAGAGTCACGTTAATTAAATGTCTAGGCGTAACGTCTGCAAAGAGATGTGAAATGGAAGGATCACGTAAGGACTATAGTAGGGGAGGGGAATCGTCACTTTGCTTTATTGAGGGAAAATTGGGAAGGTGTAGTTTACCTGAAAGAGAGATCCGCAGAAGGCATGTACGATCCATCCTCGAGTGCTGCCCGGGTGTTTTGGATCACCCTCTAGATCGGATTAAAGGAAGAAATTGAAGCAATTCAGAGGCGGGCTGTTAGATGTGTTAAACGTAGCTTTGATCAGTATCCAGGTGTAATGGAGATGACTTGTGAAGTCAAATGGGAATCCCTAGAGGAAAAACGATATTCCTTTCGCCAAATACTATTGAGAAAATTACGAGAACTGACATTTGAAGCTGTGTGGAGAACGATTTTATTACCGCCAAAGTACATTTCACGTAATGACCACGGAAATAAGGTAAAATAGACAGTCGTCTTGCCGGCCGCGGTGGTCTACCGGTTCTAGGCGCTCAGTCCGGATCCGCGCGACTGTTACGGTCGCAGGTTCGAATCCTGCCTCGGGCATGGATGTGTGTGATGTCCTTAGGTTAGTCAGGTTTAAGTAGTTCTAAGTTCTAGGGGACTAATGACAATAGATGTTAAGTCCCATAGTGCTCAGAGCCATTTTTTTTAGACAGTCGTCTTTCCCTTACTCTATTTGCGAGTGGAACAGAAAACGAATTAAACGTGACACAAGGCGCCCTGTGACATGAACCATACACTGACTTGCAGAGTACGTATGTAGATGTAGTTGTAGATGTAGCTGTAGATGTAAATGTGAGGATGTGATCACGGGCATCTCTGAACACACTCTAAAACAAACGTCGCACCGTGAAGGAATTATCCGAATGCGACGGACATCGGTAGCTGTGATGCACATGTACAGAGAAACAAATGATTACAGTCTCAGAAAAAATGGATGATTTATTCAAGAAAAGGACCTTCAAAAATTCAGTCAATAACTTCCTGGCAGATTAAAACTGTGTGCCCGACCGAGACTCGAACTCGGGACCTTTGCCTTTCGCGGGCAAGTCCAGTCAGTTATTCGGATTGGCATTGATTGAAAGAGTTGTTGGATGTAGCCCTGAGAGATACCGTGCAAACCTCTGGCCAATTGGCACGCTAGATCGTTAAAATCCCGAGTTGGTTGGAGGACTCTGTCCATAACACACCAAACCAAACCCTCTCCATTGGAGACAGATCCGGCGACCTTTTTGGCCAAGGTAGCGTCTGGCACGCACGAAGACTAACAGTTCTCTCGCCACACGAGAGTGGGCGTTACCGAGTTGAAATTAAGCACAGGACGGCTTCCCATGAAAGGCAACAAAACGAGGCGTAGAATACCATGGTCCACCGCTGTGCTGCAAGGGTGCCACGGATGACAGCGAAAAGGATCCTGCTGGTTGATTTATATCAATCTTCCTGATTGTAAGCCAAATGTACTATTTATACTACAAAACCAATTATCTACATCTCATCAATAATCAGGTTGGTATCCCACAACTGGTCGGGGAGTCTCCAGACACGTCTTCATTGGTCATCGGGGCTCAGTCCGAAGCGGGACTCATTACCAAAGTCAGTTCTATTCCACTCAACGTGATTCCAGGTTGAATGTCCCCGAGAACAAACGGTGTTGTTGGTGTACGGATGTCAACGGTAGTCGGAAAAAGGGGTGCCTTGAGCTCAGCCTCCTTTTGTGAGCCACCTATTAACGGTACTTGTAGTCACTGAAACATCATTTGCACGTCGGCTCTTTGATAATCACGAATCCGGGACTCTCAGTCCCTCTCCGACGACTCTTCGTCCTTATCTTCTGTCGTCTCTAGATCGACCGCTTCCATCATGGCGCTGTGTACAGCCACAGTTCATATATTCCTGCCAACATCTTCGAACAGTGGAATCGCTGCCGCGCGGGATTAGCCGAGCGGTCTCAGGCGCTGCAGTCATGGACTGTGCGGCTGGTCCCGGCGGAGGTTCGAATCCTCCCTCGAGCATGGGTGTGTGTGTTTGACCTTAGGATAATTTAGGTTAAGTAGCATGTAAGCGTAGGGACTGATGACCTTAGCAGTTAAGTCCCATAAGATTTCACACACATTTTAACATTTGGAATCGCTCCTATTCAAATTTCGAGCGATTCGTTAGCTACTCCAACCGGTTTCATCTGTGTTTGTGTGTGTGTGTGTGTGTGTGTGTGTGTGTGTGTGTCCGCCCGCCTAAGTGACCTCATGGCCATAAGTTGTTAGTCGACGATTAAGTGAAAGTTGCAGTACTCGAATATCACGGTTCATTCAACTAAAACACGCTGTATCCGGCCCTTGACGTGGTCGTGCACTCTCGCGACCACATCCTTCCGTCGGACAGTGCTTGTGTGTCGCCAGCAGTCGGGCAAATACTGGCTGTCCGGACCTCACTGCTGCTCCGTCCCAATTCCACTAGCTCGACACACGACGACCCGGAAATACTAGAGGCCGCTGCAAAGATGGTACCACAGTACGCGCTATCGATAAGCGCTGCTGCTGCCACTCACGGAGAGACAAGGCGAGTAAACGCAGTGGCGCCAATTAACACCTTAAGAAAACGAGACGCCACTGTCACTATTACAACATGCTAAGCCAAAATGGCATCAACGCGAGCCGCACATGGCTCACTTCTATTTGCATCTGAAAGCTCCACACAATAAAGCAGATAAAGCAGAGCAAAATTAATCTTCGTTAGAAATATTACACAAAATACTGACAGCACTTACTATAATTATTCTCAAAGAACAATAAATATATATTTATAAAAGGAAACAGGGACACGAAATTATAAATAAACACACAAAATGTAAACATAAATACTATCTCGAAAGCTTTATTGACGTAACAGAAAACGAAAAGGAATAGTTACGTGGGAAGCAAAAGATACAAAGACCATAGATAAAATTTAAAAGAAATTGAGAACAACGAAATGTAATACCATCATCTCTGGTAAGCTTTGAATATTTCGTAAACATATAACATCAGAGAAAGGAATTGTTAAAATACTGAACTGTCAAAATATCTGTCAGAAACGTACTTTTTCACGTTTGGTAACTTACCAAGACTTGACAGAAAAAATCTACTATAGAAGTAAAATGGTGATCACTTCCAACTAGACGTAAGGACCAACGCAGATGTAAACATAAAACAGCCACATCTTACGTAAAGATAATCTTACCAACGCTATTTACGCAGGCCACTTGATAACGGCAGTTAGCCAGGCCTGTTATGCAAATATTAAAATTATATCACCTTATTGCGGCTAGATCTGGACCTTTCTTTTTCATTAATAACCCCTATGTTTAATACATTTGTAGTCTGTAATCTCTATTCAGTCATATAAAACAGTTACACCACCGGTTTGTTTCACACCGAGCTGCTAATCAGGAAAAAAGAATTTTTCAAAAAGGAGAAAATCATTGCCTGCATCATATTGCAAAAACACCTTGTTTTATTTTCGTGAGCCATTGGTCCCTATATCTGTCGGTTCAAAGAGATTACAGATATCTTTCACGAGTCAGATGCTATTTAGGGTGTCAAAGTTAGGCGCCTCGGCCTGTTTATCGTGAACAGTAGCAGTCTTATCGCACTAGCTTGAGTTGCCGAGACGGCGACTGCCCGCCCAGGGCTAAGGACGCAGAGCGTGCACTAACGTTAGCGTTTATGGGAGCGCTAGTTCACCCTCGGCCTTTGGCGGCAGCTCCCTCACCTGTAGCTGGTAGCCCCGGAGTCAGGTGCCGGCTGCACACTCTGCATAATAATGCGCCGCCGCGGGCCTCGCCGTACACCACACTCACACACACCACTCCACGAGTACCTCTCCCTCTCTCTCTCTCGCGCTACCTTGCAGCTCCGGCCACGTCTGCCGATACACCACCGTGCACTCCTGCACATCTACAAGCAGACCGCCGCTCGGATGGCATAAAGAGAACCAAGCACGCCTTACTTTCGGACGTGCAGGGAATTCCTAAGTAGGCAGAATTTAATCGGAGGCACAGCTTTGAATATTCTTTCTTAGCCCAAAATGAGTCACACTATTACTGACCGTTTCGGACATGGTACCGGACATGGGTTCAAATGGTTCAAATGGCTCTGAGCACTATGGGACTCAACTGCTAAGGTCATTAGTCCCCTAGAACTTAGAACTAGTTAAACCTAACTAACCTAAGGACACACAAACATCGATGCCCGAGGCAGGATTCGAACCTGCGACCGTAGCGGTCTTGCGGTTCCAGACTGCAGCGCCTTTAACCGCACGGCCACTTCGGCCGGCTCCGGACATGGGCTTCAACTCATGACTTTATGCAGTGGCATGTGATGTCATACGTGCGACAAGAGGTGCAGAACAGAACACCTTTTTCCTGTACTTTGGAAGTGTTACAGGTCCTCTGCTGTTCCTGATCTACGTAAACGATTTACGAGACAATCTGAGCTGCCCTCTTAGGTTGTTTGCAGATGACGCTGTCATTTACCGTATTGTAAAACCAATTACACAAAGATTTAGACAAGATATCTACATGATGCAAAAAGTGGCAACTGACTCTAAATAATGAAAAATGTGTGAAGTCATCCACATGAGTACTAAAAGGAATCCGCTGAATTTCAGTTACACATTAAATCACACAATCTAAAGGCTGTGAATTGAACTAAGTTCTTAGGGGTTACAATTACGAATAACGTAAACTGAAAAGATCACGTAGATAACTTTTTGGGAAAGGCAAACAAGAGAATGCGTTTTATTTGCAGAACACTGAAAAGTGTGACATGGCTACTACAGAGACTGCTTACACTACGCTTGCCGGCCTTCTTCTGGAGTATTGCTGTGCAATGTGAGATTCGCGTGAAATAGGATTGACGGAGGACATCAAAAATGTTCGAAGAACAGCAGCGTATTTTGTGTATCGCAAAATAGGGGCGAGAGTAACACGGATATGATACTAGAATTGGGGTGGCAATCATACAATCACAGGCGCTTTTGCCAGACGTGGTGGCCGAGCGGTTCTAGGCGCTACAGTCTGGAGCCACGCGATCGCTACGGTCGCAGGTTCGAATCCAGACACGGGCATGGATGTGTGTGATGTCCTTAGGTTAGTTAGGTTTAAGTAGTTCTAAGTTCTAGGGGACTGATGACCTTAGAAGTTAAGTTCCATTTCAACCATTTGAACAAAGGCGCTTTTCGCAGGGACAGGTAATTCTTACCAAATTTCAGTAGCCATCTTTCTCCTCGGAGAATGAAAATATTTAGTAGGCACCAACCTACAAAGGAAGAAATTATTGTAGTAATAAAATAAGTGAAATCAGAGCACACACGGTAAGATTATATGTGGAACGGTGAGAAGTAGCTTGACAGTGGTTCGATCAACCCTATGCCAGGTGCTTAATTGTGAATTCGAGAGTAATCATGCAGATGTATACAATTGTGGAGGTGACAGATTAATGTATAGATAGCCGAAGGTGTATGTTATGTTGACATGTGAGAGTTTCATTCAGAGTTGGTTAATTTCTCTTTATTTTTTCTCAAATAATTGGCTATTGTTTTAAACATTTCCTTGCTACGTACGCTAACAGTAATGGGAAGTAGTACACCGTGAAGCACCAGTATAGTAACTATCATCACAGAAAGAGTATTAAATGATCAGACTTTTAGTCGTTCGGAACTGATGCCTACCATCAACGTCAGTATTAGGGGTGATCCTACTGGCACGAATACACACTCTTCTATGGTGTATCAGAATCTGAGCTATCAGTTTCGGCGGTACATTACGCTATCTTCAGGTTCCTGTGTACAAGAATGGTAACTGCGTGAAATACGTAACAAAAGGGGATGGTGCTAATCTTATATACAATGATAATATGTAGTAACATATAAAAGTACCAAACTATACAGGGGGTAACATCAAAACTAAGGTAAATTAAGAAATTAAATAAGAGAACAGTTACACTCTGTGTTAATGCAAACTAGGGAACAAAACATATATGACATACAACCGCAAAAAAGCATACTAAACGGAGGTCAAAATTGCATGTTATGTTTAGATAATCACAGTGTATTGCTAATGTCAATGTCTGTGGAACATACTGAGCAAAACAATTAGTCATATACTGACGAGTACAAACTCCAAGGTAAAATATGTTTATATGTTGTCATATGGTAGTGAAACGTAAACCACTTACTGGATATCAACCCCATAACTATCTGTATCATCATGTTCCATACAGTAGTAATAACTAATAAAACAAGAATATAAAGTTACATTACAGGTTCATGAGGTGCCACTAAATCAATAAAACATATTTAATGAGCCAAACTGTCACTCTAATGTAATATACCGCAAGGAATTCCCACTAAACAGTAAGTATTTAACTATATGGAAATCATCATAACCAACGTTATCATAAAATTGATAAGTCCGCTGGTAAGCAGGCGTATGGCTGGGTGATGTATCAAAGCATAAACAATGAAAAACGTCTAAAGAAGAGCATTGCAAAACATACACAATATATTAAAACAACCAGAACAACCAAAAACACGTATCTATATATGTCCCGTAGCTCTTAAGCACGGGAGGAAAAAGGTAAGTATGACCTACGACAGAAAAACAACCAGAAAACACGTGTCAAGGTATACTACACAATGTATAATATGTAATTTGGTACCTTCATGTGTAGGTGGCTAACTGAGAATATGGATTTCAAGGAATATATCAGAACACTGTCTGGTATCAAGGCATTAGAGGTACAGGTGTGCCATCTGAATAAACACCCATGCCAGCTAATAAAAGTTATAGACGTGTAAAAAGGAGCACCCGTCATGTACCATCAAAACAATGGAAAGAGGGAGGAACTCAGAACTTCAACAATATAATGCCAACAAATGACGTGTAGCAACCAACCTGGTTATATGTCGAAGAATGAAGGTAAGCAAATGAGTACGTCAAGACGACGTTAACGTCATACAGGACTTGTGGTAAAACTTGAAAGGTACTGAAACCTGAAAAATCTGTTCTGTCTCTGCACGATTGTAGCGCAGCCTAGAAAAATGACGTCACAAACCAAGTAAGAAATAAGTGTAATGAAATATTCCTGAACATTATGAAGACGAGTAGAACAATATCTTGTGTAGTTACACGTCTACTGTACGTAATTGCAAGGAGAAGTATAACAATTACAATCTACAATAAGGTATACCTCGTAAAATGGTGTCTCAAATATACAGTACACATGAAAGCGTTTCTGAGTCATAACCAGGAAATTATACTAATGTGTTCTGATATACAGGTAAACATAAATGTGAAGCACAGCTCATTGCATTTATCGATGACCTAATTGGTCAGAAATGTATAACTTCATATCTCTTGTACATTAGCCTACAACCATTCTTGGCAAACCAAGCCCGTGTGCTTCAAGCAGGCCAATCTTAAAAGAAAGAGACCTCTTGCGCAAGCAATCAGCAGTGGCCATGGTACAGAAATGCCTTATGTGAATGAATGCTTAACACACTGTCATGAACTAAACAAGAGTGGAAAAATCAGAAAAGAAACTGCTTCCACATCAGATTGAGAACAACACGTATAAAAAGGATAGCAGTGTTACAAACAACTGATTTTAAATAAACCGATGCAATGTTGACATTATGGTGTTAATGTTTTGAATTCTTCCGTCTTTACATTGTTTTGACACTACGTGACGGTGTTCGTTTTCACCCATTTACAAATTTTGTTAGTGGACATGAGTGTTTGTTCAGTTTGCACACCTTTACCTCTAGCGTCCTGATAATCCCTCACATAATGTTCTGGTATATCATTTGACATCCACATTCTCAATTAACCACTCTCTCATGAAGATACGAACTGACATATTTGAGATTGTATACTATCCCCTGATACATATTTTCTGGTTGTTTTTATGTCGTAGGCCATACTTTCCTTAGTCTCCCCCTGTGTCCGTGTCATATAGAGAAACATATTCTTCTTTATATTTACTCGTAGTTCACGGTTTGGAATATCAACCAGCCACACGCCTGCTTATACACTGCTGGTAAAGCAAACTTATCTCTTTCCTTGTAACATTGGTTATTTCCCATATATTTGAATACTTACTGCTTAGTGGAAATTCGTTGCGGTATATTACATTAGATTCACAGTTTGGTTCATTAAAGATATTTTATGAAATGAATGGCACCTTATGAGTCAGTGATTGATAGATTGATTGATGTAACTTTATATTCTTATTTTGTTAGTTATTATTAGTCTGTTGGGCTTGTTCCTCCAGTAAGTGGTTTGTGTTTTACCAACATGACAACATATAAATAAATATTTTACCTTCAGTTTGCACTCATCAGTATATGACTACAACTGTTTTGCTCCATGCGTTCAACCGGCATTGACATTAGCATTACATCGTGATTATCTATGCGTAACATGCACTATTGACCTCCGTTTAGTAGGTTCTTTTCAACGGTTATGGGGCATATATATTTTGTTCCTTGGTTTATATTAATACAATGCACAAGTTTACTCTTATTTTATTCCTTAATTTATCTTCAGATTTGATGTTACCCCTGTACTGTTTGATATTGTTAAATGTTACCACATATTACCACATCATATAAGACTTACACACTCCCCTTTTGTTACCATTGTTGTCTGTAAGCGGGGGCTTGAAGATCACCTAATGTACCGCCGAAACTGGTAGCTCAAATTAAGTAACGACTGGAAAATTAGACGTCTGAAAGGAGTTTTGATTCGATATTCTACACTGAAAATCCAAGGTTCCACAACAATATGTATTAAGATGGACGTACAGTGAGCCACGGATCTATTCTTCTAGGTACTTGCGATGTTATCTGCAGTGTAGTGTATAACACTATCCTTCTAGAACATGATATTTGGTACCCTGATAGTCAAATTTATGGCAACGGGGCTTAACATTTTTGCCACATACTTATGCGCATTCAGCTTCCGATCACCGATCACCGGATCAGTCCTATTGTCAAATCCATAGCTCCTCTCACGATGATTCCAAGAGCTGGAGGAGAATGGGTCTCCAGAATCCCCGCTTCCTTTCACCTTTCATCAGTTGGTCTACAGACACGTTGGCATCTTTCTGACCGCTACAGACAGAAGCCAGGTTATCGCTGAACACCATGCTACGCCACTCAGTGTCCTAGTTGTCTCTGGTTTAGCGCCATTTAACACTCCGCTGTATGATCTCAACGGTAAACGCATGGAAACTAGCGATCTCGTACCAGCTTCCAGTAAGCTGTTCCCGACGTGTCGTACTGAAACTTTGCCTGTATTTTAGTTGTTGTCACCCGTCTATTTCTCAGTGCGATTAGAACAGTTCTACAATCTTCTCGCGGTGTTGTCCTTCTGGACAGACTCCTGTCTACCCATCGTGCCACGCCTTTGACCTGAGTCCCTCTCGCCATCAATGCACTGCAGCCAGCTGTCGGAATCATCTGTGTGTATGATGCTGCTATGACCTCGTGCCAATGATGCGATCTTTCTCATGTCATAAAAATGCCAGCAGGCTGCACATGCGGTGTTGCGATCTCCAATCAAAAAGTTCCAGTAACAGTGGACACCCAACACCTACCAAGTACTTACACTATTCCATGTAGAAATTTTTTTCTAAACTGAAAATACACTCCTGGAAATGGAAAAAAGAACACATTGACACCGGTGTGTCAGACCCACCATACTTGCTCCGGACACTGCGAGAGGGCTGTACAAGCAATGATCACACGCACGGCACAGCGGACACACCAGGAACCGCGGTGTTGGCCGTCGAATGGCGCTAGCTGCGCAGCATTTGTGCACCGCCGCCGTCAGTGTCAGCCAGTTTGCCGTGGCTTACGGAGCTCCATCGCAGTCTTTAACACTGGTAGCATGCCGCGACAGCGTGGACGTGAACCGTACGTGCAGTTGACGGACTTTGAGCGAGGGCGTATAGTGGGCATGCGGGAGGCCGGGTGGACGTACCGCCGAATTGCTCAACACGTGGGGCGTGAGGTCTCCACAGTACATCGATGTTGTCGCCAGTGGTCGGCGGAAGGTGCACGTGCCCGTCGACCTGGGACCGGACCGCAGTGACGCACGGATGAACGCCAAGACCGTAGGATCCTACGCAGTGCCATAGGGGTGCGCACCGCCACTTCCCAGCAAATTAGGGACACTGTTGCTCCTGGGGTACCGGCGAGGACTATTCGCAACCGTCTCCATGAAGCTGGGCTACGGTCCCGCACACCGTTAGGCCGTCTTCCGCTCACGCCCCAACATCGTGCAGCCCGCCTCCAGTGGTGTCGTGACAGGCGTGAATGGAGGGACGAATGGAGACGTGTCGTCTTCAGCGATGAGAGTCGCTTCTGCCTTGGTGCCAATGATGGTCGTATGCGTGTTTGGCGCCGTGCAGGTGAGCGCCACAATCTGGACTGCATACGACCGAGGCACACAGGGCCAACACCCGGCATCATGGTGTGGGGAGCGATCTCCTACACTGGCCGTACACCACTGGTGATCGTCGAGGGGACACTGAATAGTGCACGGTACATCCAAACCGTCATCGAACCCATCGTTCTACCATTCCTAGACCGGCAAGGGAACCTGCTGTTCCAACAGGACAATGCACGTCCGCATGTATCCCGTGCCAGCCAACGTGCTCTAGAAGGTGTAAGTCAACTACCCTGGCCAGCAAGATCTCCGGATCTGTCCCCCATTGAGCATGTTTGGGACCGGATGAAGCGGCGTCTCACGCGGTCTGCACGTCCAGCACGAACGCTGGTCCAACTGAGGCGCCAGGTGGAAATGGCATGGCAAGCCGTTCCACAGGACTACATCCAGCATCTCTACGATCGTCTCCATGGGAGAATAGCAGCCTGCATTGCTGCGAAAGGTGGATATACACTGTACTAGTGCCGACATTGTGCATGCTCTGTTGCCTGTGTCTATGTGCCTGTGGTTCTGTCAGTGTGATCATGTGATGTATCTGACCCCAGGAATGTGTCAATAAAGTTTCCCCTTCCTGGGACAATGAATTCACGGTGTTCTTATTTCAATTTCCAGGAGTGTAGTAATAAGCAAGCACAAAAGTGTAATTTTAATCAACACATTCCGCAGTCATGGAAGTACTTGAGTACCAGTATCGTAGCGTTGGGTCAAGGTTCGTCGGCGTACAACCATGTCCATGAATTAACAGAGCTTCGAAAACAAGACATATTACTGAACGCTGCCCTTAAAACGTGGCCCAGACATACAGCTTAGGTGAGACAGATGTACGTAGGCAAGATATTCTGGAAAATAAGTCGGATGACACTTACTGATATCTCACTTTACCTGTGGCATACCAAAGTCAATAGAAATCGTGGAGCCCACACATGACAGTACGGGATATACATCATCTCCTCGTACAGTGGATCAGGTAGCTACGACAGTCCCACACAGAAGCACACTGTAGGTCAGTAATGACACCCCCTTCCACCCCCCCCCCCTCCCCCACCGAGTGGTTTCGGTCGGGCCCCAGTCCTCCAGCCTGATGCGTCCCATTTAAGCAGGAAGTGATACCATTAGACCACAGCGTTCACTGCGGGATCTATGACACAGATATTTTAGCGTGCTTACTACGAGGGCATTTCAGAAGGTAGAGAACGATCGGTTGCGAAATGGAAACCACAGTGAAAATCAAAGTGTTTTATTTGCAACAGCTGGCTACACATTCCGTCTCTACATAATCGCCGCTGCGACCTAGACATCTGTTGGAGAGTTGTACCAACTTTCCAATATCCTCATCATGGAAGGCAGCCACCTGTTCTTCCCGTCACTTTTCTACGCTGGAATGCAGCTCGTGGTCTGTCCCAAAGTGTTGTATTCATGGTTAGCGATTCATCTGACCAGAGATGAAAACTCAGAGGGAACCATGTGTGAGCTGTATGGCGGACGAACAAACACTTTCCATCGAAAACGCTGCAGGAGCGTCCTGACTGCTTCAACAGTGTGTGCCGAGAACTGTCACGAAGAAGGAAATCCATGACACATGACGTGAGGTTGCATGAAAACAGACGAAATATTACGGCAGGTATCCCTACTTTTCGAAAAACACTATTTTATAGACATCGATACGCGCTCCCTGTGCGCTCGGAACTGGGAAGAGAGACATGACGCTATTTACGGGCATACTAAAGGCACTGCCGAACACACCTGTGCAAAGCTTCATCGGATTTACACTGTAGTTTCCCTTTCACGACCGTTCGTCCCTCACTTGTATTTACCTAATGCCAGCTGGAGTTACGCAACATCGTCAGCGAGCATATCCGCAGAGTAAACCTCTGCTCATCTCGGAACAGGATACTACCGCACTGCACTTCTACCCATGGGGGCCATAAACGATTTTCGAGCCACTGGACGCCGCTGTATTAGGCGGTTACATCTGATGGATCAACATGCACAAGAAGCAGATTCTCGAAACCGCTAAAAATCTGCCGGGGCTGCATACCTGAAAATTTCTAGACAAGTAGGACGTCATCGGGCATTACGACAAATTAACAATTCTAGCACCGGGGCTTAACACGCAGCCGACTTTGGTCATACTGTCATTAGGCATCGGTGACATGCAAGGGGCAATATTCCGTTCTTAGCCACCTCTTGGTGAATCTGGTGAGTGTCGTGTCTGTCACTGATCTGCTGGGATGCATATTACTTGTCCTGTAATCTATATGTGATCACTGTGCCACCTTTGTTCCCAATAACTCGAATCTTCTGTGCCAAACGCACATGGCTCACACTCATCTCCATTATGTCTCTGCCTACTCGGAATGTAGGCGTAGGTGTTGTGTCTCCCGCTCTATGGCATAAGTTATCTTAGCTGGAGCTCTGAATTTCAAGAACAAGCCGTTTTTAGTGTGTATGCAACGTTTCAGCACTTTAAGCGACAAATGACATACACCCTCTCTGTTTGCCACACTAAAATTTGACAAAGCGTCAATAACAAGTACTCCGTCTGCCACAATACTATCCTCGATGGATTATAAGAGACTCACTAATAAGTATTAAGAAGGTACCTGGACTTCATAAAATTGTGACTTAAAGTACTTTCGTATAGTTACCACATTTTGGGCGAAATTGAATGTTGAGACATCTTTAGTCACGGTGTAATTTAAATTCAAAGTATGACTGACAGTTTGCTATTTACAGGATGACAATTATTGAACTGTATGAAATAAAATTGTCGTAACTTTCAAACGATTTGCGTTAGGACTTACAAACTGCACGGTTAGCCGTGGGGCACGATTTCATCCCCATTATCCAAAGCGAGCCTGATTTAGACAAGATCGTTTATGCAGACGGAGCTCGACAGGAGAGCTTTTGACGTACTCCGGAGGACTTTGGGGACCGCATTCCGGCTCTTGGGTACCCAGAGGCCACTGACATGAGCTTCGATTGGCCGCCATACTCTCATACACCTTTGTTGCATACATGTAGGGTTGGTTGGTTTGGGGAAGGAGACCAGACAGCGTGGTCATCGGTCTCATCGGATTAGGGAAGGATGGGGAAGGACGTCGGCCGTGCCCTTTCAGAGGAACCATCCCGGCATTTGCCTCTAGTGATTTAGGGAAATCACGGAAAACCTAACATACATGTAGGGTGACAGTTGTGGAGCTATATGAAAAAAAAATGTGAGTTAGTTACAAACTACGGCGTGCACACACATTGTTCAAGGTGTACACGGCACTAAAACTAATCGGGTTTAGATTTTGACATGTTCGATTTGCCTGCCGTAATCTGCGATGATGTGTTGCAGACGAATAGCGAAATTCTGCATGACTCGCTGAAGTGTCGGAACATCGATGCTGTCGATGACCTTCTGAATGGCTGTTTTCAGCTCAGTAATGGTTTTGGGGTTATTGCTGCACACCTTGTCTTTAATATAGCCCCACAAAAAGGAGTGGCAGTGTTCAGATCCGGAGAGTATGGCGGCCAATCGAAGCTCATGTCAGTGGCCTCCGGTACCCAAGAGCCGGAATGCGGTCCCCAAAGTACTCCGGAGTACGTCAAAAGCTCTCCTGTCGAGCTCCGTCTGCATAAACGATCTTGTCTAAATCAGGCTCGCTTTGGATAATGGGGATGAAATCATCTTCCAAAACCTTCACGTACCGTCACCGTGCCATTAAGAAATATCTCACGGATTATTCAGTGACTGGACAGGATACACCACACAGTCACCAGTTGAGGTTCAAGAGACTTCTCGATCGCGAAATGCGGATTCTCAGTCCCTCAAAATGCTACAGTTTTACTTGTTGACGAACCCATCCAAATGAAAGTGTGCTGAGTCGCTAAACCAAACCATGCATATTAACGAGAGATATAATTTTAGTTGTAATGTGTCCATAGTCGGGAGATTCCTCAGGAAATATGAAAAACAAGAAGGTATAATAATTATTTATAAAGAAAAAGTGCTAATGTTCCTTACAGAGATTCCAAGTGAGATGGTCCTCACGAATGTGGACTACAAAAACTCTAAAGCGTATTTTCATTTAAAAGATAATAGCAACGTTGTCACAAACCACATAAATTTTCAATATGCAGGCTATCAAAGCCATTGATCATGAAGTAGAAAAATCATTTTACAACATTAATTTAAAATGATCTCATTACTGCACTGAATTTGTACAAACGTCAGATTAAAATAATATTCACATTTTTTCCCAGTAATTTTCGGGTTTGCAGCCGGATTCCATCAACATTCTGCCACGATATTTCTACCTAGAGACGCCCGGCCATCCTCAGGTGAATAGACGAAGTACAGAAGAGAGCTGATGATGGCCGCACGTCTCTGGGCCGAAATATCGTGGCGGAATGTTGATGAGATCCGGCTGCAAACCCGAAAACTACTGGAAGAAGGAATACGCCGGGAAAATTTCAGAAGTCACAATATTCACGTTATTTTGTATTATTACTAGCATATACAGACCATTTGATTCTACTAATACATCCATGAATGCATTAGGAGGAGTTAGTTGCCAATTAATCTTAAATTAATTTTATTTGTAGTGGAGCTTTTTGTAGTTGTTGGCAAGTCACTTAAAATCTGTGTTCCAGAATAAAAGGTACATTTCTGAACCAACATAACTGACTTTAAATCTTTTTTAAAAATTAAGACCTGGGAAACCTTACTTTGGCTTGATGAGGTACCTCTAAAAATAATCTCGCATGACATTATAGAACAAAAGTAAGCATAATACTCTAGCTCTTTTATTATTGCATCACCTATGTCTCAGAACATTTGCATCGCAAATACGGAGACGCGCTTCTGCAGTTCTGTGGTATGTTCCTACCAGCTGAATTTTTTAGCACCCTGTTAGCCCAAGAATTTAAAGCTGGCAACTTACTGGGTATGTTTAACGTCTTATTTTTAAGACACGTCCTGGCGGGAAAGCTCTTACAAGTTCTGACTTGATTGTATTGCAAAAAATCAAAGTTTATTGTCAGATTATTAATTCCAGTGAAAATTTCCATGATCGAGATTTCTATGGCTATAATTGACTTTCTGCTTACTCCATTGTTTCCATAATCTGCAAACAAAATAGGTTTGACATCTGGTAATGCTCAGATGAAAGGTCATTGACATATGAAAGAAATAGTAAGGGCCTTAATACAGAACCTTGTGGTATACCACATGTTATTAGTTCTCAATTGGCTGATATCTTAATACCAGTCTCTTTCCTATCGACACTCTCAGAGATATAGGATTTGAACCTTCTGCAACATTCTCTGTTACACAGTAATATTCTAATTTACTTAAGGGGGTTTTGTGATTTACAGAGGCGAATGCCTTTGGCAGAGCAAAAAATGTAGCAGCTGCAGGCAATTTTATTTATTTATTTATTTATGTACACGCCAAGTTCCGTAGGACCAAATTGAGGAGCAAATCTCCAAGGTCATGGAGCCTGTGAGTTTCCTGTGAATTGGATATTCTATTTGCATACCACGTCCTCTTTGCCTTCCTAATAAAATTTTTAAGCACCTTACAATAATGTTTGTAGTGGGCTACTGTAGCTTGATTGTGACTACTTCTAGCATTTTGATATAATTCCCACTTTGATTACATGATATACTTATCCCACTATTCAGCCAACCGGGCTGCCTATTACTGCTAGCACCCCATTTAGAACTTTCTAATGGAAAGCAACTCTCAATGAGCATGAGAAATGTTTTAAGGAAAGCATTATATTTACCATATATGTTATTGGCACTATAAATATCTTGCCTCTCTTGTTCCCTGACAAGGTTTAAGAAACTCTCTATTGCTGTTGGATTATTTTTGCTTCATAGTTTGTAATTACATGAGACATGCAAAAGGCTTTTAGTGTTAAAGTTTGTACATCTTGCTCTGAAAGGCCATTCACCCTTTAATATCTAATGAATAAAATACATTCTCTTTGTATGTATGGATGGCTTTCTAAGTATCTGAATTCATTCGAACGAGAACTGTGACTTTAACATTTGTCTTCTGATGGTTAAGTATTTATAGATGTTAAGAAGGAACAAACACAAGAATAGCGACACGAAGAGGTAGAGAAATGAATTATAACTCTAGGATCAGAAACTAGAAGTAGGAGAATTATAAAGCTGTTTCTTCAGTCGCAAATTTTCCAAACTGATTCCTCAAAGTGACGCATGGTACAATGCGCAACAACTTAGGCACTTGCACCGTTCAATTAACTATGTTTCAGTAAATTATTCGTGTCACAAGAAAACTGTCAATGACGTTATGCCACTGACTATTGCGGTACATTCGTTTAGCAAGACAGATCGGAAAGTTGTAGCTGTGTACTTTCAAAATGTGAGGTGCAGCTTCTAAAGAACGTTGCTCACTTCATAAAGACAGTACACCACTTCCCCAATAACAAAGAAATGACCATCTTACGTTTCTTGGGAAGTAAGAAACAGCAGGCAACAAATCTTAGCGGTCTCAGTATTCGTGAGCAGCAGCAGCATAATTTAGACGCACCATCTAATTCTGATTTCAGATAAGCCAACACTCTGGCTTCACCTCGCGATACTTGGCACGCAAACGACCAAGATGTTATCTGACCGCTGCTTCCTGGTACTCCGTAATGTCTTGACCATCCCACACAGTGGAGGAAAAAGGTGATACGTTGTTTTTTTATCAGCAGCTGTATTTCCTAGATTTAGGCCGTCGTGTTTAAAAAGGAAAAGTCTTAAACAGATTTTATTTTCAAGTAAAGCTGTAAAATCGCGAGGAACACATCCAGTTACAAGTACCATACTGGTTTACACATACCGTAAAACGGGTATATTTTGACCGTCGTGGTTACTTTGATCATTTATACACTAAAACTTTCACACCTCTCTTCTGGCTCTCATTTGGGTGTTTACTGTGTTCACTTTGGTGATAACATTCTATCAATGTACGCTAGATGACACCACGTAGTGCCGATTTTCTGGCGCAACAGTTGGCGAACCTATTGACTTACAGTTGTACACGAATAACTGTCCGGGTGAAGAAGAAGGAAATAATAAGCTGACTTGCATTTCAGGCCAAAAGAAGTCTGCTAGTATCAACCATCGGTCATAATTTGAGGAAGAACTTTCTGTGAATGTACGTTTTTGTGTTTGTGGCACAACTTGACAAGAAGTAGGGACTGGTTGGGATGACATGTTCTGAGGCATCAGGGGATCACCAATTTAGTGTTGGAGGGCAGCGTGGAGAGTAAAAATCATAGAGGGAGACCAAGAGATGAATACACTAAACAGATTCAGAAGTATGTAGATTGCTGTAGGTACTGAGAGGTGAAGAAGCTTGCACAGTATAGAGTAACATGGAGAGCTGCATCAAACCAGTCTCAGGACTGAAGACCACAACAACTACAACAACAGTCATTCCTTTCTCTTTTCCTTATGTTAGCATAAAGACGCCACTTCCCTGCACCAGTAACGGTGCAGGATATGAATGATCGGTGTTGTTCACGAGTCAAATTATAACGAGGAAGCAGAGATGCACATATGAGCAGCTGCTCGTTTTTGTGATTTTTGATTAGAGCTTGTGGCACCCACACAACCGAATATTGAACCTTCCCGATTGCATGCAACTATTGAACGCTCGTGTAATGATCACAATTCATCACATATGCCAGTTCTCGAGTACAGTGACGTGAAATATTGTGGATCAATGCGTTTAAACGATCTTCATCAAACCCTGAAAGTCTTCCTGAACGTGGAGAGTCACTATTGCCAAAGCGACCCTCCTTAAAACGAGAAAACCATTTTCGTACCGTGCCCTGTCAAATGACATTATCTTCATACAAGGCACAAATTCTCCTGGCTCCCTCCACTGCTGTTATCCCTCTATTGAATTCAAACGGAAGAATATGTCAAGTAAGTTCCTATTTCTCCACTTGGCACTTCACATTCTAGCGTCTACAGCTTCATTCACTGTCTCCAAAAGACAAAATGACAATGTATAAATTCAAATAGTGACAGTGAAGTACAAATAAAAAATGACCATCGATAAGTAAACCAGTAACAACCTGAATACCAACATGCATAACAGAAACGCTACCAACCTATGCACCTACTCAATATAACAAATTTATAGGTCAAAACACAACCCCACGAGTGAACAATGATAAAGGTGACTATCTTATCAATATCGTAAACTGTCCTTGATATGTTTGTATCAGAAACTTTTATGTCTTTCTTGGCTAAAGATCGTGGTGTTACCAGATTGAAAGCTACAATTTATAAATACGGAATGTATGGTGTGTTTCACTTTGTGGAAGACTGTCGACGTGTATTAAATGCCAAAAACAGTATTTAGTACAGGTAAACTTACAGAAATGTGACTGTATACTGTGACAATGTTTTACAATTTGTTTACTTGTGTAAGAAGAATACATAGAAGTTGACTGGCATACAAGTAAAGCTTCCAGAAAATCAAGACAGAAAAAAGGAGTAAATATCGCCTGTCTGGCTGCTGTTTTATTACTTAGCTGCAAACTATATGGAAATAGTTAATAGAGACCCCCACAAAGACAATGTAAGTATTATATATGACTGTTATGTAAATGCTGGAGAAATGTATTTTCCTCGGTGCAGGCCATTGCTTTCAACACCACAGTAGAAAATAAATAATGCCGAATAAACTGAGCAAGCATATTGGAGTGTGATAAAGTGTTCAAGGAGGGCTGTGGGGAAGGCGGTGGTGGGAATGGGACATTGATGAGTGCATGAGTAAAGTGACAAACGGTCCCTGTAAAACAACCCAATTGGGCAAAACCCTCGGCTCCACCTTTGCTGAATACTGTAAAAATGTATCTGTACAAACAATCGTTGACAGTGTCCGCCTCGATAGCCGAGTGGTCAGCTCGACCGAATGCCATGCAAAAGGACCCGGGTTCGATTCCCGGCTGGCTAGAAGATTTCCTACGCTTAGGGACTGGGTGCTGTGTTGTCTTCATCATCATCTCATTCTCATCGACGCGCAACTCGCCGAAGTGGCGTCAACTAAAAAGACTTGCAGCGAGCGACCGGTCTACCCGACGGGACGCCGTAGCCACAAGACATTTCATTTCAGGTGACCAGGTCCTTGGCCCCTGTAGGTAGGCAACCCTTTTGACACTCCTCCTATTCCACGTGCCTCCAAGCAGGTGCTAGACCTGCAGCGTAGCCACACTCAGTTGAAGGGTCAATTTAGTGGTAATACCAGGGAGCATGGAGAATAAATACACCCATCTTTCAATATACTACACACGCTAGTAATTTTTATCTACAATTTAGAAGCATTGATCGATCAATCATCATTGTTGTTTGAGGAGGGAGTATCCCATTTTATGGAAGAGTGAGATTTAAACCTCGACTGGTCATCTTCTATTGACCAGCTTGGTTTAAGTTTTCCTCCGCTTCCTTAAGTCATTTCTGATCCATTTCTAATGACAAGATTTGAAATTTGGACCGATCCGAACTGAAATGGTCTCACTAACAGAGCTGGTCTGCTGTAGACCAACAACATGATCAGCTTATGGACCATTTAATCAAAAATTATATCATTCAGCTGAGTGCGACAGTGGCAGGCATATCAGATTTCCACATCTACTCTTGATCACCTGCAAATATTCCCATAAGTGGATACCATTAACTGTTTGAACTGCTGACAGTAGGGACTCAAACAGTTCTCGTCAAATATATACACTAACAGTGGACCATCACATACTGTGATTTCGTGGAGTATCCTTCAGCCGTTGTAGGAGTTTTGATGCCCATACTGTACATTCTGAAATGCGACATGCGGTTTCCGAGGTTATTCACGCAAGTCAGAGAAATCTGTTGGTCATATTGTGAAAGCTAGCTTGTGAAAGCATTGAAATGGCGTCAATTTTTGTATTATGTGACTCATTTATCTCCTTTTACGGTTACTGAAGAAATAAAATGACCTTTCGTCTAGCCTCAACTGCGTTATACTGATGAAACCGTGACAGAGCATGCCCCGACAGTCCTCGGGAGACCATCAAATGGACAGCGGCATGTCTGACAACATCAGAGCTCACAATGTGCCTCACCAAATGATTCTGCTCGCTCAAGCAATGGAAGCACAAACATAGCAGCTGTCGGCATATTACACGGCATAGCCGTGAGTGACGTCCCATGCCTTGCCACAGATGTAACTATTAACTGAATTATAGAAAACAGAAGCAAAATTACGTTACACATCGTTATCAGTCAGTCTTAAAGAATTATGACCTGCTAAAATGGCAATGGACTTAGAGGTAACTATTTAAGTTTAATCTTTAAAGCTCCTCTTTCACGGATGTGTCAGTCATGATACGAGAAATCAACATTTATTGAAGACCATTATTTTTTCATGTGCAAAGAGCGACGATCGAATGTGTCTGGATGCATGCTCTATTGTTTTGTTTGGTCTCCTCCCTAAAAACCTAGAGTATGAGAAAATTACCTGATTATCGTAATCTTTACGTCCTTTTTTCTGTTTATTCGTTGGGTATCGTAATCTTACTTTTTCAAAACTCTGAATCTGTATCCAAATTGTTAAGCCATAATTTTTTCCAAGTGTTCCTTCTTTTACAGTTATAATACTGTTATAATACTTATTGTCAATCAAAAATACAGTTGAATTTTTCAATAAAATTTGAAGTAACTGTAACGTAAAATTGAAGATGTACTGCTGTCTTACTATAACAGATGTTTCTGTAGTTTTATTACATTCCCATTGTTTCTCTTCATGGACTGACTAACAACTCCAAAGAGAGATAAAACTTAATGATTCAGAAGTTACAACACAACGATATATACAATCGTTGTAGCCGTTTATCTAGTACAGCATTTGAAAAGCAAAAACAAAGTAAAAGAAAAATCCGGATTATAATTAAAACTGCAAACATGACATCACTGTTAATTTGCGACCATGATATATCACTTTTGATCGAACGTGAGGAATATATAGATTAAATGATTAATTGAGGAAGTAAGCAAATTAAAACAGGTATTATATTATGTACGAGTAGGAAAGCAATCAAGTGCAGTAGATGAATAACGATTTGCTAAACAGAAAAATTAGTGAAGGTAGAGCAGAGAAAAGACGCTGCATAGGATGCAGCGTCATACGATATTGTTGTTGTTGTGGTCAGTCTCCCTCTACGATTTTTACCCTCCACGCTGCCCTCAATACTAAAACTGGTGATCCCATGATGCCTCAGAACATGTCCTATCAACCAGTCCCTTCCTCTAGTCAAGTTGTGCCACAAACTCCTCTTCTCCTCAATTCTATTCAATACCTCCTCATTAGTTATGTGATCTACCCATCTAATATTCAGCATTCTTCTGTAGTACCACATTTCGTAATCTTCTATTCTCTTCTTGTCCAAGCTATTTATCGTCCATGTTTCACTTCCATACATGGCTACACTTCATACAAATACTTTCAGAAACGACTTCCTGACACTTAAATCTACACTCGATGTTAACAAATTCCTTTTCTTCAGAAACGCTTTCCTTGCCATTGCCAGTCTACATTTTATATCCTCTCTACTTCGACCATCATCAGTTATTTTGCTCCCCAAATAGCAAAACTCCTTTACAACTTTAAGTGTCTCATTTCCTCATCTAATTCCACCTGACTACATTCCATTATCCTCGTTTTGCTTTTGTTGACGTTCATCTTATATCCTCCATTCAAGACACTGCCCATTCCGTTCAACTGCTCTTCCAAGTCCTTTGCTGTCTCTGACAGAATTACAATGTCATCGCCGAACCTCAAAGTTTTTATTTCTTCTCCATGGATTTTAACATCTACTCCGAATTTTTCTTTTGTTTCCTTCACTGCTTTCTCAATATACAGATTTAATAACATCGGGGATAGGCTACAACCCTGTCTCACTCCTTTCCCAACAACTGCTTGCCTTTCGTGTCCCTCGACTCTTATAACTGCCATCTGGTTTCTGTACAAATTGTAAATAGCCTTTCACTCCCTGTATTTTACCCCTGCCACCTTAAGAATTTGAAAGAGAGTACTCCAGTCAACATTGTCAAAAGCTTTCTCTAAGTCTACAAATGCTAGGAACGTAGGTTTGCCTTTCCTTACTCTTTCTTCTAAGGTGAGTCGTAAGGTCAGTATTGCCTCACGTGTTTCGACATTTCTACGGAATCGAAACTGATCTTCCCCGAGGTCGGCTTCTACCAGTTTTTCCATTCGTCTGTAAAGAATTCGCGTTAGTATTTTGCAGCTGTGACTTATTAAACTGATAGTTCGGTAATTTTCACATCTGTCAACACCTGCTATCTTTGGGATTGGAATTATTATATTCTTCTTGACGTCTGACGGTATTTCGCCTGTCTCATACATCTTGTTCACCAAATGGTAGAGTTTTGTCAGGTTTCGACTTAGGTGTTTCAGTGCTCTGTCAAACTCTTCACGCAGTAACATATCTCCCATTTCATCTTTATCTACATCCTCTTCCATTTCCATAATATTGTCCTCAAGTACATCGCCCTTGTATAGACCCTCTACATACTCCTTCCACCTTTCTTCTTTGCTTAGAACTGGGTTTCCTTCTGAGCTCTTGATATTCATACAAGTGGTTTTCTTTTCTCCGAAGGTGTCTTTATTTTTCCTGTAGGCAGTATCTATCTTACCCCTAGTGAGGTAAGCCTCTTCATCCCTACATTTGTCCTCTAGCCATCCCTGCTTAGCCATTTTACACTCCATGTCGATTTCATTTTTGAGACGTTTGTATTCCTATTTGCTGCTTCATTTATTGCATTTTTATATTTTCTCCTGTCAGCAATTAAATTCAATATTTCTTCTGTTACCCAAGGATTTCTACTAGCCCTCGTCTTTTTACCTACTTGACCCTTGCTGCCTTCACTACTTCATCCATCAGAGCTAACCATTCTTCTTCTACTGTATTTCTTTCCCCCATTCCTGTCAATTGTTCCCTTATGCTCTCCCTGAAACTCTGTACAACCTCTGATTTAGTCAGTTTATCCATGTCCCATCTTCTTAAATTTCCAACTTTTTTGCGGTTTCTTCAGTTTTAATCTACAGATTATAACCAATAGATTGTGGTCAGAGTCCACATCTGCCCCTGGAAATGTACAATTTAAAACCTGGTTCCTAAATCTCTGTCTTACCCTTATATAATCTATCTGAAACCTGTCAGTATCTCCAGGCTTCTTCCATGTATACAACCTCCTTTTATGATTCTTGAACCAAGTGTTAGCTCTGATTATGTTATGCTCTGTGCAAAATTCTACAGGAGGCTTCCTCTTTCATTTCTTCCACCCAATCCATATTCACCTACTACGTTCCCTTCTCTTCCTTTTCCTATTATCTAATTCCAGTCACCCATGACTATTAAATTTTCGTCTCCTTTCACTATCTGAATAATTTCTTTTATCTCCTCACACATTTCTTCAATTTCTTCGTCATCTGCAGAGCTAGTTGGCATATAAACTTGTACTACTGTAGTAGACTTGGGCTTCGTGTGTATCTTGGCCACAATAATGCGTTCACTATGCTGTTTGTAGTAGCTTACCCGCATTCCTAATATTTTATTCATTATTAAACCTACTCCTGCATTACCCCTATTTGATTTTTTATTGATAACCCTGTATTCACCTGAGAAAAAGTCTTGTTCCTCCTGCCGTCGAACATCACTAATTCCCACTATATCTAACTTTGACCTATCCATTTCCTTTTTTAAATTTTCTGACCTACCTGCCCGGTTAAGGGATCTGAAATTTCATGCTCCGATCCGTAGAACGTCAGTTTTCGTTCTCCTGATAACGACGTCCTCTTGAGTAGTCCCCGCCCGGAGATCCGAATGGGGGACTATTTTGCCTCCGCAATATTTTACCCAAGAGGACGCCATCACCATTTAATCATACAGTAAAGCTGCATGCCCTCGGAAAAAATTACAGCTGTAGTTTCCCCTTGTTTTCAGCCGTTCGCATTACCAGCACAGCAAGGCCAGATCAGTCAATCATCCTGACTGTTGCCCCTTCAACTACTGAAAAAGTAGCTGTCCCTCTCAACAGATACCCCTCCGTTGTGGTTGCACCTACGGTACGGCCATCTGTATCGCTGAGGCACACAAGCCTCCCCACCAACGGCAGGGCCCATGGTTCATGGGGGCGGGGACATGTCTAAAGTGAAATCGTCAGAAGCATATCTGTATATCTGAAGAAGGTTTCCAAAACAGGTCTGTTGGTACAAAATATGGACATGGAATTGAGGAAAGATGTTTCTGAAATACGCATATGTAGTACGTGTAAGGATATAGGTTGGTTTGTTTTGGCCTTTTCTGCTCACTTAGTGGTATTTAAAATTAGTTTCGCAAGGTATCAATACCGTAGTAAAAATGCCACAAGAATTACATAGCACCACACGAGAACATTTATAACTCGGTACATAGTAAGTGGACGCGTGGCACATAATAAGAATTTACGATGAAGATTCCCATTTGTGATCCCACGAAGAGAGAACATTGCCTACTTTACAGAGAAAGAGCACCTCTGTGACGGAAAAGAGATAATCAATTTCCATATATTAAATAAAATGTTAAGCAAAATCTCGAAAAATCATTAATTTCACTATCTTTCGATAACCACGCCTTCAAATTAGGCCCGACACGATTATCTTATACGTAACTTAGATGAAAATGGTACTTCGTTCATGATGACGTGGGGATAAAAAATGGTATGTGGTGTCGCAGAAGAATGAAATACGAAACTTAGAAGTGTTACAGATCGTACATGAGGAAAGAAGTCTACGCAGAGGTATATCTACAAGGAAAGTCAGGTTAGTATGATATATACAAAACATACGGTTACTCAAGCAGAACAGAAGAGCATAGAGGAAACATTACGGGCATAAAATAGTTATAATGCATCAGTTGTTAACTAAAGCGCTGACTGTAGAATATAGAATAAATAATTGAATATGATATCGTGAGGTTGTGGATATCAAACCATTCAAAAGATAGGTGATTTAATCGTACAACAGGCTTTTTGTCTTGGTTTACAAACTATTTTGCAGTAGTAGTTATATCACTTTTTTTCGTATACTGTGTGAAAAAGCAAGGCAGTACGCTAAATTTCACTGCAAAAATTAGGGCTATTTAAATAAAAGTTGTCAGAAATTTTTCGTACAGTACGGTTCAGCACAGATAACTGTTTTAATATCTTAACTTTCTTCTTTGACGGTATCCAGTTAATGACTAGAACAGTCAGCATACCCCGTTAACCGTCGCTATTTGCGTAGGAGACACGTGCGTCTGCTGCAAATTCTGGTCCTAAGTGGTTCCTAGGTCATATGAAATGAAGCAGATGTACTCAGCGGGTCCGGCATCGGTATGGTGGTGGTCTCGTATTCCCATGTCGGTCATCCTTACTTAGTTTGTTTATGTTAAACATCTGATAGCATTCGGCAGCAGGTCCATGATTCGCTCGGATATTTACGACCCTGCGAAAAAATATGTGCTGTGGGAAGCGAACTCCATGGCTCGCTCGATTAGCCTCCTGTTGATGAGCCAGTGAGATTACCTCCTTATCCGGAAATGTTAATGAATGGGTACAAGTCTGCATTGCGTAGTTCCATCCATTAAATTCGTAATATAAAGCCACAGCAACTGAACTGAAATTCCCTGAAAAAGTCGGCGCTCGTATTTTATTGTATGTTCTTGTAGTAGTATATGTGTATGCCAGTATCGAGCATTACCAGAAAGTAAACGGAATTACATACTAATTGTGTCCTACCAGTAAATGAGCGCTTGGTGACTGACACTACTGTGTGGAAGACATAACGGGAAACTTCGCACTTCTATCCATGTTCCCCAAGCGAAAACCTGTGGCAGTCCACACTGTGGTGATAATTCCTACAATTTATAATACAGCTGTCCGTATTACAATTTTTTCAATGCTGTTTGTACCGGACAAGATAAGCAAAGGGAGAAAGAACGATTATAATGATGAAAACTCGGTGGAGTCTGTGTTGCCGTCTACCATTAACATAGTGATGAGTGTCCGAGGAAAAATAATTAACAGTTTTTTGCCTCAAAATACACCTTGTAAATAAACTGACATTAAAAAGCTGGCATCGGACTTTGCATTCTGGCTACTGAATGAAGATAGGCTCGTTTTTGGAACGTGCAATAAGCACTGAAAGCTGCGACAATGTCATCATTGTATCAAGAAAACCGATAAGGCATATTTGCCGAAAGACATTAAAAAAAATCTGGTTAGGATAAGGAATGAATTACGTAATAAGAAGTAAATAAAGTAATTATTCATGGCATTATAATTAAACTCAAACTATGTATCACTACAGGACACCACCTTTTAATCCATCCGTAAAGACGCAGGCTAACAAAGAAAGAATGTAAGTCGGTGCTTGTCCTTCTAGAAAACAAATTCAGAACGAAATAAATTCGGAGGATGAATCCCTACGTAATTTACTAAATCTGTTGAGACCGGGAAGCTATGTGGATGTTAAATGCTTTATTACACATTAGACGCGAAAGTTGCAAAATTTCATAATGAGATTAAAATCAAAGGTAAAATAATGTTCACTTCGTTGCTGTTTAAAATCCCAGTAATGTGGATATCGTTGAAGTCTGAGCTCTGACTGCCCAGAAATCGAGGAAAAATCCGGCTATGTCGTTTCTGCAGGACAGTACCTGAACATATTTTAAGGTATCAAGGATGGTATCACGATCCGTATAACGATAATCGGATGGAGTATTGGGCATCCTTACCGGTAAGTACGAATCTAGCGCATTGCTAACTGCCGAAATCTCGATCAGAATTGTAACACATTGCTTCAGAGTTGCAAGAACGTCAGTACCGATTGTTGTAAACTTCTGCTTCTTACATATCTGCAGTTTACATTGAGCGTCTACCCTCATTCCGATAGTGATTATCCTCGCTCTGTGCCTATTCTTCTCTGCTGATACTGTATGAGGGGTAGTGATAAAGTTTTAACTATCGCTTCCAAAAGATAAAGCTTTTTCCCAGTAACGTGTCTGCATTGTACCAAACCCATGCTCCATCACACTACATAGCATACCTGTAGAGGAACCAAAAAAAATGGTGCGGTCCATCTCCAATTTATCAAATGGCTGCATTATTCTATTTTCGCAACTGTATCATCATGCTAAGGCAGTAGTGGGGTGGGGATTCAATGTGTATCAGGCTAATAGATATCTATATGTAAACAAATAAAAATTAATCAAGTAATTTTATTTCTTTGAAATAATAGATAAATATTATCGATACCCAGTACATACGACGGAGGTTAAAGTGCTCACCAATTCGATACCAACAAATGTTTGTGAAAATATGTCAGCATGTAGTCCTTACAAACAGAATAACGTATTCAAAGTATAACAACCATAATAAATAAAAGTTTTTCTCAGAAATATAGTTGCATACGAAAGTAATTGCAGAGACAAATGAATATATCTAAAATAAGTTTTACCATTAGAGACGAAAAAATGTTATACGAAAAGGCTCGCCATAACAAGTGTTCTGCCCAAAGGCAAGATTTTACGTGGTAACACTTCATCCTCTCCTGTGTTCAGCGATCCGCTTCAAGCCTGTAAAATTTCCGCTTAGCTTTGCCTACCATCTTGTATCTCCAACTTCCTCTCAGTCTCCCTCCATAAACCACTCCTTCCAAAGTGTCACTCCAGTTTCAACAAGTGTTCCATCTAGTTCTTATTTCTTTCGTTTAAAACCTGCAGCAGCCTCCACATCTCACCAAAACTTTCCAATACTTTTTCTTCACTCACTGTTTCAGTCCAGCTTCTCCTCTCAGTTTTCCTCTACATCCACGTCAAAAAAATATTTATAGAATTTTTTTCATCCTCTAATCGCAGCGAAGCATGAAAACATCTAATAGCCTCATGGGAATTGTATATACCAAAACCAAAAACAGCTGAAAAAGTTTATGTAACTTATTCAAAGCTCAGGAGTTTAAACATGTTAATGCTTAAGTCGTCTGATGAAAGTAGGATCATGAAATTCATTTCCGTTTTTCAGCACAATATTTCAGGATTACTGTTGTTTAGTGTGGGTTACAAATAACTGTACAACGTGATTTTAAGTGCAAAATACGCACTTAAATTGATGTGTTACAATAACAAGCACCCGAATTCAATCTATTTTCACGTAATTCTCGCGCTACTGTTATGTAATAGCATGCATGCTTTGGTACTACAGCCTCGGAGTAACAGAGAGAGTTCACAATATACTGCGCTATGGTTCTCTCCACTTGTTTCAAAGTTCGATCGAAGCCATTAGTGCTCTGGGGCGGAGGAACTGGCTCCCATTTGGTATCAAATAACATTGCTTCGGGATAGACAGCGAGACATGTAACGCTTGCTGCAAACTACTCCGGACTGTATCCTCAACAGTGTGTTCTGTAATTTCTCAAACTCTACTGAAGGCGACGTTGCAGATTCTATACCACGTAAAACTATGTCTGAGGATTCAAGATACATCTCAGCCATTGGTTTCAAACGTGCCAGTATTGTGTACGAATACGTACAGAAAATGAAATGGATTCAAGGAGATCGATAATAGTAACAAATTATAGAGAATATGATTACTACTTTCAAAGGTAGCTGAAAAGATAAAAAATTAAAAGACAAATAATAAAGCGAAAAACCCACTCTATCACTGAAACCAAAGCTTTATACCTCCACAGCATTCCACCTCGTAGTCGACTAACACATTCACTGATAAATACGATTCTAAAAGTTAGTGGAAAAACAAACTTTCGACCGCGTAGCAAAGCGTTTTGTAATACGTAGACAGATATTTAAACACACCGTAATCATTCTGTGGTGTAATCCCTATGAGTGCACAGTAGAGGGATCTTCCTAACATTATTAGTCTTTCATTCCCTATTTCCGTTGAATATGGCGTGAAGGGAAAATGCATGTGTACATCTGCTGCCGTGCTCTGCTATTTCTTCATTAAGATCTCTATACGGATACACTGCGTCAGTGGAAGATGGAAGGGCTTCTGCTCCCGTGTGACAGTTAATCGAATTGTCCACCTCTCGTTTCTGCCCATACTGGTTGCAAATTCCTTCTGTGAAAAAGTATTTTCTGATGTCCATTATTATTACTGGCAATATTTGAGCTTTAAATGCACGGATCCAAAATATGCGTAATTCGGATACACAGAATTCTTATATAACCTAACTGCGTAATCTCACTAATAACTCCTCAGCTGTCTTTATATAACCGTTGAATGAATCATCTATCAGGCTATCACTCGTTGGTCACTTACACCAAGTAAATAGTCTCTTCCGGCACCTGTTCTCATACGCCACACGAAAAGCGACTGTCTTACATGAGTATGCCATTGCAGTGTATTGCGATAATATTTTTATCCCCAGCTACGCACATCGCGTTATCATTTGTGCAAGTTTAGCAGTTGATTCATCACTGAAGTCTTGAAGACAGCGGAAGACCTATTGCATCAAAGTTTAGTGTACCAACATGACACCAAAACCGTAAGCACTAGATTTTGCGACAAATTGAAAAGATATGTACGCAGTTACAAGTCTTGTGAAAAACGAAGATGTCAACAGAATTATTAATGCGAGACCAGCCGATCTAACAAACTGATTATACCGCGTTAGATTCTCTCACACACGTTCACCATTAAATATATTATGTACAGCTTTCAGATTGAAAGTAGGTATAACGCTTACGAGTGCAAGCACTTTGGGGGGGGGGGGGGGGGGAGGGCACGTGAGGGGCGAGGATCAAACTTGAGAACTTTCTTCGTACATACGTCCAGTTTTAATGACAGGTGCACTGTTCACAAGCTACAAAACATACAATCTTCGCTGCTATACAGCTTTCAAGCAAGTAGTTTAGGAATACTGTTGACGAACATACACCCCTTCTTTGAACTGTGTTTTTGCCCTTTCATCTTTAAATTGAAACTTTACTTAACATCAAATCTAAGAGCTACAGTGATCAATTGAAACTCTAAAATTCTTTTTGAAACATTCGTTATGATCAAGTTAGTTGCTCTAGTTGAGTACTTGCGCAACTTCTCTCAGTAGAACAACAAGAGAAATATTAAAATAAATTTCTTCTGTAAATCGTAAAAAATCATTCACACTTTCAATATGAGGAACTTTTAAATAAATGAGACAATTAGCAGTGAATGGCTTCACACAGTATCACTGCAAAATTCGCATGAAGGGGAGTGAATGCCTAAGCATTTTATTTGATTCGTAGCACAGAGGTTTAAAAAGAGTCGGTTTCTTTATAGGGTGCTGCCCCCCACACATCCGCTCAGAACCACTGCGTTATATTGCTGCATTTATATCAGCGCATGAAATGGCGTATTTGTAAATTTTATAGCAATCCTTCGCATCGCGTAGCTAGTAAGCCATTCGTATCTCGCACGCCATGACGTCTCACACCCTCTGATTCGACTTATTATTTTACTTCGATTTATTGTTTTACATTCACCTTGCAGTATGAGATGTAGCGACGGTAGCGTATTCTGGAATGATAAAGAATACGGTAAATTTCTTATAATATTTTGGTGCTCAGTTTGTATAGAATGCTGTTTCAGTTGCAGCTACTACTACATTATCTCGAATTTTAGCGTCACAGTCACGGGAAAGTGATACCTAAATCTCCATAAATTACCAACCTTTAGCAACAAAATGTTTTTAAATCTTTGCAACAAACGTCTAGGGGTGATAAATCACATCATGGGAAAAAAAGTTTTTTAGAGACAATATGTTCACTGATGCTTCACGGCGACGCTAGGCGTTCTTTAGTACTGGTTATACCCCTGAGAGGCGGCAGAGCGTAGCCTCTTTGAGGCGTGGGCATGCAATGTGTGTTGCCTGTCATCCAGTCACATTCTCGGCTTGAAAGATGGGGGTAGCTCGAGTAAAACTGAAGTTCGTGATTCGCTCCTAAAATGACTTTCTCCTCTCAGACACTCATTCTTTTGGTGTTTTTACTGAAAATTACTCTCCCAGCTTATTGGGGTAGATAGTATGCTGCACACCTGGTTAGTACACCTTGTTAGTTCGATGAAATCTCGTAGTCTCAGCGCCAGCGAATGCTAAACGACGTTTACCATCACTCGGAAGCGTCAGCGAACATTTCGTCAATAGGGATTGTCGCAATGACTTTTGAACACATTTGATAGTCTCTAGCCGTCTTACATGCTACGACCGAACGCCATAGGTACTATATTGTGCCTGAAATACAGTCGATGTCTTCATGACAGATGCACAGATGCACCGTCAAGCCAAATGGTCTTGTTTGTCGTATTACTTCATGTCATTTAATCCACAGCCAGGGAGCCCAACCACCATTATCATGGATAAATAACATTCGTCAACTGCCTGGACTAAACCAACTTTCGCCAAGTTACAACAATAATGATGGATTACTTTCAGCACTCTAATTTATGTCAGATCGTTGTATTTTAAACATAGCGCCTAAAAACCACTTACTTTCGTTTGGCGCTTATTTCGTGAGATATTTGGCCCGAGCACGGTCAATGGACCATCCCGTATAGTTCTGAAGTGAGCAGTTCGTAGCAGAGTCACCAAAAACCGGATAACCCTTAGTACAATCTAAAATTAAAAAAGTATGTATTGAACCTTAAAACCAAATTGCTCCAGATATCATAACAGTATAAAACACGAAACATATTGGTATAACTCATTTTGCTATAGGTCTACTCGTTTTCTTGCAATTAAAGTTGAGACTCGAATCTCCGTAATAAAAAAATCATGTAGTAATTCACGTGATCTCCCACATCCGCTCCCATTTGATCCTGCGCATTAGGCTCGCCGGTTGTACCAGACTGACAGTTTGTTACACCGCCCGGCAGATTATGTCTGGGTCTGGCCAATCTGCCCATCTCGCAAGCTAGGGTGCCGAGCGTCAAAGTGCTAGAGGTATTTTGTAAACAAGTAAGGCACGGGGAGTTGAAATGGAGAAAGTGTCCAGCAGGAGTAGCAGGTCTACACAGGAAGCGTAAGGCAAAGAGAGCACAGTTGCTAGCGCGGGAACGGCGAAGGTAGAAGGCCGGCCAGAAGGTGAAGTGCTAATAAGGTTTTAGTGGCCTGCCGTCTGCCGTAGAGAAAGGCAGCGGGCAAGGGCGCGGCCCTGCTGCGGACAAGGGGCCCAGCTGGCAGCTGCCCGCCGTCGGCCAATCGAATTATAGCGCACATGTGCTGGCCGCCGGCGCAGGGGGCTCGGCCCGGCTCGCCTCGGGAAAGCGCGTGCCCCGTTACCTGCTAGCTGCTAGCTGCCCGTCAGACGTCCTGCGACCCACAATGGCCGCCCGCATACGCGACTACAAGGAGATCACCCTTCCGCTTTTGCGGGATTAGCGCCCCAGTGGCTCAGCCTTCCGGCGGAATTTCCGCCGCCAGATAACACCGCCCTTTGTAGCCGATAGCGCCACGCGGAACGGCAGGAAAAGCCAGTGTCGGAGGCGCGGCGCCGCCTCTTACGGAAACGAGCGAGGAATGTCAATTCCGCAGAGCCAGGAATTGGCACAAGAGCTGTCTGGAGGTTGCACGTAGGGATATTCTGCTCCCGATTAAATTACGATAACTGTGACGAGAGGATTAGTTCAGTAATTGGACGTGTAATTAAGTAACCTGCTAAGAGTTTAATTAAAATAAGCTTTAAAGCGGAATTGTAGCGTCTCTTCTCGAGCCTTCTCATTCGCACTAGTGTGCTATTCCGTCCTGACCCAGATGTAGGACCAACGGACGACTGGTCGGTCGTCCAAGGTGCACTTACGGAGTTAACTGGCCGATATACGCACAAGACCATTCCACAGGCATAAGAAAATTCATTAGAGATGTAGTAGGCTTGACAATAGACAGCAAATGGATTCACAGACGCGGTGCTAGGATCACAAAAAGTCGGTACAGTCTGTACTTAAGTTTGACAGAAATGCTTGGAACCATAAACGGGAATCCCTGACAAAAATGCGACGTAGTTCCCGGGAAACGCTCTTGGGTAAATTTAGAGCACCTGTGTTCAAAGAATGTGTGACCATTGAGCACCGACCTTCGTGTGTGTCTTGTAGGGCTCTTTACAATAAGAAATATTAGGAGTGTTACAGAAGCATAGTTGCCATTATTCCCTCAATCAATTAAACTGGAAAGAATATTGATACTACTGGTACAAAGTACCCTCCGCCATGCAGATTACGTTGTATTATATATCTTCTTTCCAATTGCATTGATTGCAGGAATAATGGCTACTATGCTTCTGTAACACTCCTAATATCTCTTATTGTAAAGATCCCTACAAGAGACACTGTACATATACAGGGTGTACAAAAGCCCGAGAACACTTTCAATTATTTATTGCACAAGAACAAAACATTCTACAGATATCATACATATTTCATTTTGAAGAGAAACCCTGAAAGTTTACTTTTTTTCATATATACAGCCACGTCGTAGTTTGGCAATTTGCCGATAGTCAGCGCTAGTCGCATACATGGCGAGGTCAGGTGCGGAACGAGCTTTCTGTGCGCTGGAGTTCGACAAAAACAAGTGTGCTACAGCTGTTCAACAGATGTTTAGAACCACGTACCGTAAGAAGCTACCAACAAGGAAGGCCATTTATCACTTGCACAAAAAATTGAATTTGAGCGTGATTCCCCAAAGGTAACTGTTCTTTGTACCTTGTCACGTCGAAAACTGTACAGGCCATTCTTCTTCGCTGAGAGCACTTTCACGGGATATTCCTACTTGGACATATTGCAGTAATGCCTGATGCCCCAAATGCAATCGGAGTCTCCGCTCATCTTTTTGCAGGATGGGGCTCCACGCCATTTTCATCGTGAGGTTCGTGGGTACCTGAACACGGAGCTGCCGCATCGATGGATCGGCCGTGCTAAAGGGGTCAGCAGTTCATGAAATGGCCTCCCAGATCCCACTCCGTGTGACTTTCTTCTGTGCGGACACATTAAAGATCTGGTGAATGTACTACCTCTACCACGTGATGTAGCAGAACTCCTGGAGAGAATACGGGAAGCGAATGCCACAGTCGACGATGCCATGCTGGGACGGGTATGGCAAGAATTCGATTACCGTATTGACGCCTGGGGGGTCACTCACGGTTAGCGTATCCAATGTTTGTAAAAAAGACTTTTACAGTTTCTCTTCAATATGCAATATGTATGACATCTGTACAAATTGTAGTTCTTGTGCAATAAATAACTGAAAGTGTTCCCGGACTAAATGTACACCCAGTATTTATTGTGTGTGTGTGTGTACCACTCACATTAACTCTTAACGGCAGCGAAACAATTTGGTATGCTCTCCAATACACACAGGAAACATTTGGGATCCATCCATATCCATGCAACACTCAGTTGCCCTCAGACACAAGCCTCGTTTGTGTTTATACAAAGCCTGCTGTACAGTTTGGTATAAGTTTGAGATCTGTAGGATCCTGTACCTCATTCGAAAGAAACTGAACACTTATAGGATCACTTGGTTGTCGGTCTGTATATCTATCTGTCCGTCTGACTGTTAAGACCCCTTTTCCTCGGGAAGGTGTAACAGTATCAACTTGAAAGTTATGTCACATACTAAGACCTACTGTCCCTTGGCAGTGCGAAAAATTTAAACTTCTAAGTCAATGTAATCAAAGATACAGACATATATGGCACAAAGTTTGATACTCGCGAACTCACTCATAGACGAACTATCAACACGAATGTCGGGCCTCCTCGTCTAACATTCCCGCTTATGTGCATCGGGCGAGTAGGTTTTGGCTCTTCTCGCTTACAGTGTAGTTTCCCTTCAGTGTTATATGAATCCTTGTGTCCATCGCATCGTTGTTTGTCTCTCAGCGTATCACTTTTGTAACTCAATTTCTGTCGCAGCTTTGTCTTCTACCTGACGTCCATGGCTCCCAGCAACATTCCACATACACGTACCGTTGGGGTGCTTAACCTCCCGCACGATGTTGATGACAGTATCATCAAGGCCGTCCTGCTTCCATTTGGGGACGTACGGAATCTACGGTGGCAAAGCTGTTCTACTCAACATCTTTTACAAGTTCATAGTCGTGTTCGATCCATGGACATGGTGGTAAAATGGAATATCCCCTCTCATAGGCAGGTGTGAGTACCGGATACATATAAGGGGAAGCAGGGATCTGTTTCGTATGTAACTAACTTAGTGGCCGATGCTTCACTCGCATATGCTGCTCGATCTGCAAAGATTTCTTCTTTTTTTGTTTTTCTTTAGGCGAATTTGTATGTTGTTCACAAACTGAAAAATCTTCTGAACTCTTCACGTCAATTAAGGTCATAGAAGCAAGGTGTTTTCCGAATGTGCTTCTGAACAAAAAGTGATTCTGGTAGCTGGAGTCGGAGGTGCTTGCTAATAATGCCTTTTCAGTTCTTGTAATGATATTCCCAAAGACATATTCCTTCAGAAGTCAAGTACCAAATTAGCTTTAAATTTGGTAAAAAATTACGAAATTATTTCATATTATTTTTTATCTCCTATTTTAAACTCCCTAGGGGTTGAATTTCCCAGATACTTAGTTTCAAAAATAACTTCTTAATGAAACATTTCCACAGGAGTTGAATTTCCAAAATTAATGAAACACGTACTTCTTATTTGTAATTGAGAACTTAGATACCAGTTTTCATAGATGTAGGTATAAAAGTTCTTTATTGGTTCTTTAATAATGATTCATATAAAAAATAAAAAGAACTTTGAGGCCCTTGGGGTTAAATTTGCAAAAATTCTGAAAAACATATTTCTTTCTTTCTGACCGAGAAAGGAAATATCAGTTTTCGTATGGCTAGCTTAATAATTTCCTTAATATTGAATAGTTTAAAAAAAAAAAAAAACCTCCTTTATCAGCGCCTTGGGGGTGGAATTTCGAAGACTGCCCTTCTTAAACGATGCCTGCAATATATGATCAAGATCTTCTCTGATTTTCAAGCTTCTATCCTTAACGGTTTGGGCTGGGCGGTGATCAATCAGGACATTGCCATATATTTAACTCACTAAGGCCATCAAGTAATACATATACAGTGAAAGGCCAAAGACACTGGTACACTGTCCTAGTATCGTTCCGCGGAAGCACGCATAAGTGCCGCAACACGACTTGGAATGGACTCGACTAATGGTTGGAGTAGTGCTGGAGGGAACTGACATCATGAATCCTGCAGAGCTGTCCATAAATCCGTAAGAGTAGGAGGGGGTGGAGATCTCTTCTGAACAGCACGCGGCTAGGCATCACAGATATGCTCAATAATGTTCATGTTTGTGGAGTTTTTGGGGCAGCGGTAGTGTTTAAACTCAGAAGAGTGTTCCTGGAGCCACTCTGTAGCAATTATCGACATGTGAGGTGTCGCATTGTCCTGCTGGAATTGCCCAAGTCCGTCGGAATGCACAATGGACACGAACGGATGCAGGTGATCGGACAGGATGCTTACGTAGGTGTCACTTGTCAGAGTCGTATCTAGACGTACCAGGGGTCCCATACCACTCCAGCTGCATACGACCCCCTCATTACAGACCCTCCATCACCTTGAACAGCCCCTGCTGACATGCAGGGTCCATGGATTCCTGGGATTGTCTCCATACCCGTACACGTCCATAAACCATTATACTATAATTTTCGGGAATTGCTGAACATGTCCTTAGACATTTGGTGCCACATACTTCTGGAATCCTGTCAAGGACTTGTAGAATCCACGCCAAACAGGATCTCTGGTTTGGTGTACTATTTGGCACCAGGAGATTATATTATTAAGTGTAGTCTAGTCAAGTCCACATTTGAGAATGTGCACTTTAACATTTGAGGATCCATGTGATTTCCCCTGTTTCATTATGTTATTAATTTTTTTCGTCGTCCACAACCAAAGACGTAGATGTTGTAAGTTATGCAACCTTCTTTACGTACTTGCTGTGCGCTCAGAACTGAAAAGTGAAACGTCACTCTGCCGACAGGCATACTAGAGGCACTGTGCAATGCATCTGCATAGCGCTTCATCGGATTTTCACTATGGTCTTAACTTCTGACCGATTGTAGGGTGAAAACAGAGAATCGTCGTATATCCTACTGGTTCCGTTCAGTATCATCAGTCCTGTGGGATTTATCCAGTCATTTACTTATTTATACACTATGTGTCCCAGAAATATGTGACAAAACGAGGGAGTGTGGAGAGTGTATTGAGGAACCCGTTTCCGGAAATGTCATCCAACGACGCTACAGAGCGTCGGAGTTATAATCGCTGGCGCCTGAGATTAGGCCACACCTTCGGCAGCAAACGTGACTTTCTACGCAAACGGACTGCAGGCGGAATATCTTCCAATGTTGTTTGTTATTCAGTGGTTGCGCCTCATTGGCAAGATCGCCAATGGAGAAGAAGGAGCAAGCTGCTGGGTAGAAAGGCCTTGTGTCCTATAAATACGATGCTCTGTTGCATCAGTGAGTGATGGCTTCCAACACGTACTGCTTCTGTCCGAAAACGGCGTCCACTGAGCTTCCAGACATATGTTTCTATCCTCGATTTGTTCCTCGAGACACTTCCTAGAACCGTTCTAGATATGTCACAATATTTCTAGGAACCCTACCTATTATTCGTTGCCATATATAATTACTTAAATCACACAAGGTTAAATTTCATAGTAAATATTAGAAATTAAAGCAATTACAGTCCTCGCTCTCAAAAATTCTTTTGACCTGGTTTCTGCACTTCTATGAGTGCCTTCATCAGAAATTAAACGATCGCACTGGCCTATAACATAAGTACAAAAGTTATGGGAAAAATTTCCGGAGCTTATTTTTCCCCCTGTAATATATTCGACGGTTTTTCGGCATACAGAAGAAAAATAAACTGCAGATGGAAACATCTGTCAGAAAACGACGTCCATTAAGCTTCTAGACACTGATTCCTATCATCGATTTGTTCCTCGAGAGACTTTCTATAACCCTTCGAGATACGTCACAATAGTTCTGGGACGCCCTACTTATTATTTGTAGCCATATATAATTACTTAAATCACACAAGGTTAAATTTCATATTAAATGTTTTAAATTAAAGCAATTACAGACCTCGCTCTCAAAAATTAAGTCTTTTGACCTGGTTTCAGCACTTCTATCAGTGCCTTCATCAGAAATTAAACATTCAAATTGTCCTGTAAAATAATTACAAAAATTATGAGAATTTTTTTTTATAGAAGTGTGACTAACAGTACAAGAAAGAAACTGTACTTACATGTCACGTATAAGATAAATATCAAGCGATAAAGCTTTCGTTACAGAATTTTTAAAGTAGAATACGTGGAAAGCAAGCCACTACGAGCTGCTCGCATATGTCGAGCTACAGGTAGCATCAGCTGTAGCTCGACATATGCGAGCAACTCTTAGTGGCTCGTTTTCCACGCATCCTACTTTAAAAATTTTGTGACGAGAGCTTTATCGCTTGATATTTATTTTATACGTGACACGTAAGTGCTGTTTCTTTTTTGTATTGTTAGTCAGTTTTCAGTCTTAAAACAGCACTACTAAGCTCTTGCGTAGACAAAAAGTTACCATGTCTGCTGCTGTCAAATAAAACATTGCCTGTTACTTCATGTACTAAATAATGTTCATCTTAATATTCATACGTCTATATTTTAAATGTTAAATTGCCTACTACTTTTATTTGCTTCTACTAGAGGGTACTCTTGGTATAATGTTCACCTGCCCTCAGCCTGTTGCTACCTGTGGCTTGACATGTGTCAGCAACCCATAGTAGCTTGCATTCCAAGTGATCGGTTTTTGTTTTAATTGTGATTAAAGCTATATCGCTTGATATTCATTTTATGCATGACATGTAAATACTATTTCTTTCTTATACTGTTAGCCAGTACTTACACTTTTATATAATAAAAATTCGCAATTTTTTTGTATTTATGTTACAGGCCAATTTGAATGTTTAATTTCTGATGATGGCACTCACAGAAGCGCCGAAACCAGGTCAAAAGACTTACTTTTTGCGACTGCGGGTTTTAATTGCTTTAATTTTAATTTGTAAACGGTCGCTGATCACGCAGCCATGTTTAAAACTTTAAGTAAATGTTTAAGTTTTCAATCGACGGTGCATGACCGACCTGTCTATAATAATGAGTCAAAGCATTGGGCCGTGGACTGCCCACACCAATAGAGGCCTACAAAAACTGTTGGCACACTCGTAAGAGACAGGTACTCATGTTAGATTTCTGTGTATTTATAACGTGCATGTAAATTAATTCTACTGTATTTTAAATGTCTTTACGCATACTGTAATTTTCACTATTTAATTTATATGCCGCAACTGATAATAAATGTGTACTTGAAGCCAAGGAAATTTCCTTTAACTTGATGTAATGGTAGTCGAGAATACCTGCTATACAGCATAGTTCTCATTAATTATTTTGGCATCTACTATTTCTTGTACAAGTTGTTATTCTGTAGGTGGCTTGAAGATGGTCGCTTGACGGGAACTGGTCGTCCATAAATAAGTACACATTACAGCATCTTTTGGTGATTTCGTAACGCCATTCTTTAAGTACAATGACGCTATGCAGCACTGTTTTCAGATGACATTTTGGTCACTCAAAAAGATTAGTCAATACTACGTCCATGGGGCACGCATTTCCCTTGATGGCACCTCAGATTTTCCGATCACGTTTGAGCAAACATGATCTATACGAGCCTAGCATGAATCCTATAACATCTGACATTTAAGGGTAATATACGATATGTACAAGAGTTAAAAGAGAATAATAGGAGTGGACGAGAAAGAAGGAAGTGCTCGGATTAAAAAGTGTAAGACAGGGATGTAGTCTTTCACCGCTACTGTTCAATCTGTATATCGAAGAAGCAATGATGGAAATTAAACGAAGGTTCAGGAGCACCATTAAAATTCAAGGTGAAAGGATAATAAGATTTGCTCATGATATTGCAATCCTCAGTGGAAGTGAAAAAGAATTACATGATCTGCTGAATGGAACGAACAGTCTAATGAGTACAGAATATGGATTGAGAGTAAATCGTAGAGAGACGAAAGTAATGAGAAGTAGCAGAACTGAGAACAGCGAGAAACTTAACATCAGGATTGATGGTCACGAAGTAGATAAAGTTAAGGAATTCTACTACCTAGGGTTAAGAAATTCTAGTATCTAAACTAAACTAAAATCCATCGGAACAGGCCTTGGAAGGCCCAATGGTTACCGACTGGCCGCCGTGTCATCCTCAGCCCTCATGCGACACTGGATGCGGATATGGAGGGATATGTGGTTAGCATACCGCTCTCCCGGCCGTATGTCAGTTTACGAGACCTGAGATGCTACTTCTCAATCAAGCAGCTCCACAGTTTGCCTCACAAGGGCTGAGTGGACCCCGCTTGCCAACAGCTCTCGGCAGACCGGATGGTCACCCATCCAAGTGCTAGTCCATCCCGACAGCGCTTAACTTCGGTGATCTGACGGGAACCAGTGTTACCACTGCGGCAAGGCCGTTGGCAAATTCTACGACCTAAGCAGCAAAATAACCAATGACGGACGGAGGAAGGAGGGCATCAAATGCAGACTAGCACTGGCAAAAAGGGCTTTCCTGGCCAAGAGAAGTCTACTAATATCTAACAGAGGCCTTAATTTTCAGAAGAAATTTCTGATACTTTTGAAGCAAAACATAGTATGTTAGTATAATATGGGCTGTGGGAAAACCGGAACAGAACAGGATCGAATCATTTGTGATGTAATGCTAGAGAACAATGTTGAAAATTAGGTAGAGAGACAAGATATGCAATGAAGAGGTTCCCTGCAAAATCGGCGAGGGATGGAATATCTGTAAAACACTGACGAGAAGGAATAGGATGCTAGGACATCTATTAAGACATCAGGACATAACTTCCATGGGACTACAAGGAAATTTAGAGGGTAAAAACCGTAGAGGAAGACAGTAACTGGAATACATCGGGCAAGTACTTGAGGACGTAGGGTGCATGTGATAATCTCAGATGAAAAGCTTGGCATATTGGCACAGGAGAGGAATTCGTGGTGGGTCGCATCAAAATTAGTCAGAAGACTGATGGAATTCCATGTACTGACACGTTCCAAGATCTTGGACATTTGCTCCTCAATACGGAACTTGACGTGTAAATTATAAAAAAAAAGAATGTTGGAAGCACCTGTCAGCTTCATTCAATAATCAAATATTGTTTATAACAAGATTCTGCTTTCATATGTTATCAAGAGGAGGCCTTACGCAAACGGATAAATTTCTTAATCGATGAACTCTGAGGACTGTTTGCACATGAAGTATGTATTGTATCCTTGTAATTCGCAGAAAAATAATAACATTCTTCACAGATTTTCTGAAAAAGAACAGTTGGCGTGAAAAGACTGGCTCGGTGCATTTCTGAAATGTAATCCAACAGCGACAATTAGTGATACAGAAGTAAGACAAATTAAATGGATTACTGGATTTAATCGAAAAGATGTTAAGGAAAATTTTCACAACTGGAGTTAGGTTTCCTTGTAAATGTGACTTCATCAAATCGCATATCCTCGTAGAATACACATTGAAATGTAATGTCAACTGTACTAGAGCTTGGAGCAAAAATTGGCAAATGTACAAAATAAATAAAGTTGGAATCATTTTATGATAACTTAACTGCCCGTCCTTCTGTCTGTCTCTCTATCTGAGCCGCACGGAGTGGAAGCGTGGTTTAAGACGCCATGTCACGGATTGCGCGGCCCCTCCCGCCGGGGGTCGAATCCTCCCTCGGACATGGGTATGTGTGTTGTTCTTAGCATAAGTTAAATTAAGTAGTGTGTAAGTCTAGAGACCGATAACCTCAACAGTTTTGTCTCTTAAGAATTCACACACATTTCAACATTTTTTTAACTCTCCGGTTGTAGAGGTTCCTTTACATAGGACTGGGTAGAGGTATCAAGTTAAAGTTTATTTCGCATTTTAAGTCTTTTGTGCCTTGGTGAGATTTGTTGCTCGTCTGTGTGTCTGAACAATACTCATTTTTCCCCATAAACTAATCAAGTTGAAATGTATGTCAAATACTAAGGACTACGATCCCTTGGCGGTGTAAATAACTGAAGGCTCTAAGTCAATGCAGTCAAAAGACACGGCAGATTAGTCACACATTTTAATACTCGCAAACTTACTCATCGAAACCTATAGATGAACTTTCCACACAAATGACAGGTTCAAAAATGGTTCAAATGGCTCTGAGCACTATGGGACTTAACATCTGTGGTCATCAGTCCCCTAGAACTTAGAACTACTTAAACCTAACTAACCTAAGGACACCATACACATCCATGCCCGAGGCAGGATTCGAACCTGCGACCGTAGCAGTCGAGCGGTTCCGGACTGAGCGCCTAGAACCGCTAGACTACCGCGGCCGGCACTAATGTCAGGCCTGGTAACTTAGCACAAAAGAACTTATTTATTTATTTCGTTAATAGTAGAGTGTAACCCACCTCAAAATTTAAGGTGGTTCAGATGTTTCTAAATCCTACAGCAAAGACTTCTTATTATTACAGTCCTACTGGTATACTGTTGTTAATGCTTTTTTAAATAATATAAAGAACATAATATAATACGAGCAGCCGTTGGATCAAATCTCGATTGAGCCTCGGTTTTTTCAGTCTTTGTTTTAACCTAGCGTCCACTTTTCAGTTATGATACAATTCGCCAGGAACAAGATGTTCTTTGGGTTCCAAATTAATCTGTAGATCCCCTTTCCCCGATTGGATAACTGACTTGGGACACTTTTACAGTGAGTCTGTGATTACACTCAAATTTCAATTTATTGACACAGTCAGTTTATGTTCACAAACGTTAATTCTGTGCTGTGTTAGTAGTTCAAAACAAATAACAAAAATCCTTATTGAAACTAAAGGAATGACTTCTTTAATGATTTAAAGTTCTTGGAAAACAACATAAATAAATCCTTGAGTGACAATATCCTGTGAAAAGTTCTCTTGCAAACGAAAACGACTATCTTCTTAGACATGCACAACGAGCAATATAAGGAGTTCCAGTCTTAGCCCACAGCCGGAGCAGCGGGTCGCAATGCGCGGTGGTCCCTGGCTGCAAAGTCAACGTCGAGTCCAGGCGGCGGCGTGCTGCCAGCGAACTTCTGCTTCTGCTGGCGGAGACGGAATGTGGCGGTTGACTACTAGATAGCTATTGGTCTGGTAATGTGGGCCCGGATTGGCTGAGGAAAATGGAGCGGCGGATGCACGAAAAAGTCCATAAATATGTGGCGGCCTCTACTGCCCTTGTGCGCGCATTCGTAACTAGCCTGCTTCCTGCAGGTCAGGCGAAGTTCTGCTGGCTTCGGCCAGTGCGTCAGCGGAGCTGGAGCATTGGCCCGCACAGCGGTGCGACGTTGCGGGTAGGTCGCGTTGTAGGAGAACCCGGAAATACGCCGGGTGTAAGTTTGGGACACCAAAGTCGCCGAAGAGGCGCCCAATAAAAAGACTTGCATTACGCCGTTGTCCGCCCCCTGTAGCTGAGTGGTCAGCGCGACAGAATGTCAATAAGGGCCCGGGTTCGATACCCGGCTGGGTCGGAGATTTTCTCCACTCAGGAGCTGGGTGTTGTGTTGTCCTAATCTACATCTACATCTACATTTATACTCCGCGAGCAACCCAACGGTCTGTGGCGGAGGGCACTTTACGTGCCACTGCATTGCCTCCCTTTCCTGTTCCAGTCGCGTGTGGTTCGCGGGAAGAACGACTGCCGGAAAACCTCCGTGCACACTCGAATCTCTCGAATTTTACATTCGTGATCTCCTCGGGAGGTATAAGAGGGGGAAGCAATATATTTGATACCTCATCCAGAAACGCATCCTCTCAAAACCTGGACAGCAAGCTACACCGCGATGCAGAGCGCCTCTCTTGCAGATTCTGCCACTTGAGTTTGCTAAACATCTCCGTAATGCTATCACGCTTACTAAATAACCCTGTGACGAAACGCGCCGCTCTTCTTTGGATCTTCTCTATCTCCTCTGTCAACCCGACCTGGTACAGATGCCACACTGATGAGAAATGCTCAAGTATAGGTCGAACGAGTGTTTTGTAAGTCACCTCCTTTGTTGATGGACTACATTTTCTAAGGACCCTCCCAATGAATCTCAACCTGGCACCCGCCTTACCACCAATTAATTTTATATGATCATTCCACTTCAAATCGTTCCGCACGCATACTCCCAGATATTTTACAGAAGTAACTGCTACCAGTGTTTGTTCCGCTATCATATAATCATACACTAAAGGATCCTTCTTTCTTTGTATTCGCAATACATTACATTTGTCTATGTTAAGGGTCAGTTGCCACTCCCTGCACGAATTGCCTATCCGCTGCAGATCTTCATGCATTTCGCTGAAATTTTCTAATGCTGCAACTTCTCTGTATACTACAGCATCATCCGCGAAAAGCCGCATGGAACTTCCAACACTATCTACTACGTCATTTATAAATGTCATGAAAAGCAATGGTCCCATAACACTCCCCTTTGGCACGCCAGGGGTTACTTTAACGTCTGTAGACGTCTCTCCATTGAGAACAACATGCTGTGTTCTGTTTGCTAAAAACCCTTCAATCCAGCCACACAGCTGGTCTGATATTCCGTAGGCTCTTACTTTATCAGGCGACAGTGCGGAACTGTATCGAACGCCTTCCGGAAGTCAAGGAAAATGGCATCTACCTGGGAGCCAGTATCTAATATTTTCTGGGTCTCATGAACAAATAAAGCGAGTTGGGTCTCACACGATCGCTGTTTCCGGAATCCATGTTGATTCCTGCCGAGTAGAGTCTGGATTTCCAGAAATGACATGATACGTGAGCAAAAAACATGTTCTAAAATTCTACAACAGATCGATGTCAGAGATATAGGCCTATAGTTTTGCGCATCTGCTCGACGACCCTTCTTGAAAAGTGGAACTACCTGTGCTCCTTTCCAATCATTTTGAACCTTCCGTTCCTCTAGAGACTTGCGGTACACGGATGTTAGAAGGGGGGCAAGTTCTTTCGCGTACTCTGTGTAGACTCGAATTGGTATCCCGTCATGTCCAGCGAATTTCATCACCATAGTGGAGCAAGTCGCCGAAGTAGCGTCAAATCGAAAGACGTGCACCCGGCGAACGGTCTATCCGAACGGAGGCCCTAGTCACACGACATTTACATCTAAATTACGCCACTGAGCAACGTCACAATTACAATCTATATACAGAATTTGTACGGAACCAGCCGGCCGAAGTGGCCGTGCGGTTAAAAGCGCTGCAGTCTGGAACCGCAAGACCGCTACGGTCGCAGGTTCGAATCCTGCCTCGGGCATGGATGTGTGTGATGTCCTTAGGTTAGTTAGGTTTAACTAGTTCTAAGTTCTAGGGGACTAATGACCTCAGCAGTTGAGTCCCATAGTGCTCAAAGCCATTTGAACCATTTTGTACGGAACCCTAGAGCAAAGAGTTTTATTCGAACTGTTTAGTGAAAATTGAGTTTTCCGTAATGGGAATACCGTTTTCAGTATATCTGGGGTAAAAAATTTGAATCCCATTTTGTTATGTGAAATATATGAAATACTATGCTACTAGTATTACCTTATAGAATTGTGAAATTCCTGTAGATACAGTGTCTCCTTTTTCTTTTAATTTACGTTATTTCCAGCGTGTGTAGGTGGCCCCTGAAAAGTAATCGAAATAAACTAGAAAGAATAACGTACAGCTTTGTAACACTAAAGTTGCTGCGGATCGATAGTAGTAAAATTTACAACTGAAATTATTCAACCTACTGCCAAGACTCTTAGCTAGTATTAGTCAACAATGTGTAAGAAGTGATGCGTACTACTCAAAATATTATCACGTGAATAGCTGAAGAAGGTACCCCTCCACCTTAAGGAATTTTGGTTATGAGAACACGAAACAGAGGAAAACGTTAAAGAAGGCGTTCCTGTACTGGAGAGGTAAGAAAACGACGGCAACAGCGCGGTGGAAAGATGGGCTCCTCCTGCCGGCGCCTGCCGTGTAATTTAACGCTCCGTGTGATGGAGAGGGGCTAGCCCGCGGTACACAGTATTCATGCATACGCGCCGCGGCCGGGCAAAAACAGCCGCCCCGGGCCCAACACGCGCTCCGGGTTATCTCCGCGCCATTAATTCCTTCTTTTAACGGGCGCCGGCGCCGATTGCCACTTGGCAATATTTTTTAACACCTGCTACTGCCACCACCGCCACGCTCCGACCGAAATCTATACGCAATAGGCGCCAGATAATTTCCCTCCGCTCCTGGTTCTCCAGCTGCTGTGAGTTCCCCTTTTTGCAATAAATGTCGCAGTGCATTCGGTTCGGAGGGGACTAAATCGTACTTTTTTGCCTTCTTCTTGTGTTTTTCCTTTTGAACAAGCAAACGGTAGCCCATAAATTACTGTTTTAATGAAAGGCAACTAATAAATACTTGTATCTGCACACTTGCACCGACACTAATTACGTATATTGTACACCAAGTTCTATCTCTAAGACCTACATTCTTGTATTATATCATTGATTATTCTCTTTATGAGTTAATAAGGTCATCCTCGATTAGCATTATTTTGCAGTTGTAACAGGACATTTAGCCAAAAAAAGTCTCTATTGCCATTGACAACGTTTGCAAAGCCTCCCATCTTTTCTGATATCACACAATTTCAAAATTACGTATTGTGTTTGCCTAACTACTTTGTAACTTTAAGGTCAGTTAGAAATCTTATCTGGTGGCTTAATGTTATAACCTCACGAATCCAATAGACAGAGTTTTGGAACAGCGAAAAGTATTTTCATATATATGCTCTGTAGCGGTATATGCTCTTCGATGGACATTTACAAGTTGAAACCTAGCTCTTTCACGCCTACCAGCTCACCTAACCAGGTATCGCAAACCGACTAAAAAAATTCAGTCGGAAATTGTATATACGAATTTGTGGTAACATAAAACCTTGAGTGAGTCCTGCAGTCACCTCCGTAAGCACAGCTGGTAGTCTACTGTCTCGCATTGGCATGGGTTCAGCAACAAAGTCCTGTCTGACAGTTAGTTTCAATTTGTGCTCAATATTTTATTCATTTTGCAAAACTGCTTGCTGTCTCGGAATCTATGATGAATGAACACAGTGAGTAGACTGACTGACAAAAACAAGTCCCCGAACGATGGTTAAGTAGAATATTGGGGCAGGCGAAATTGCGTATAGTACAAGAAGGTATCAGTGACCATGAGGCAGTTGTAGCAACAGTGATTACACTGGTCTGCGACATAAAAATTGTTTCAAATTTATTAAGTGATTTTATAGTGTTTGCAACGCTGATTTCGGGAAAAATAGTAAAAAAGTTCCATCACGTACAGTTATTTCACAAACTGCTTGTCTAGTTTTAGCTTTTTTAGATATTTCAGCACTGTAGTGAGTTTGAATTTTGGTTTTTAGGATCTCCATAAACTGTTATGTAGCTGTTTTTATACTACATATACGTAAAATAAAGAGTAATTAGAAGAAACCAGCAGTATTTTCATGTCAGTGCCTGTCGCCCTGCCCCTTCCCCCGCCGTCACCACGCAGTGAGCTTCTGCTATTGTCGTTCAGTTCACAGTACCTCTTCACTCTGCGCTGTTCACGTAATGTTTTTACTAGTGCTTTAAAGTAGTGACTGTTTTCTCGTGTTGTGAAGTTGTCTTATGGACAATGGACAGTGGCTACCAGAGGATGTATAAACTCGCTAGATTGATTCTGCTACATTTGTGGTAACTATACCATTAAAAACCATTAAAGAAACATTTCCGATTTTATTGAAAAAGTATATTTCGCCTATTTTGGTATAAAGTTAGGCGATCAAGATAAGCTTTGGGCTCCACACAAAAAGTTTGTTCAGTGTTTGTTGAAGAAATCCCAAAAATCGTAGTGATGACTGCTATTTTTGTTTTTGGAAGGTGATAGTGAAGAAGACAGAGATTGCTACGATCCTGCCACAACCTATCCCATTCCATTCTTACAATCTGAACTGAACGATTTAGTTAGAACCTATGCCTTTCTAAAGAATCGACAGGATCTAGATTGAAAAATAAACGTATGTTGGCTCCGGGTACATCTTTTCTTGGTATCGATCGAGGGAAAAGAAGTTTGTATCTTTCTTCTCTCAAGAAGGTGACGTGGTATTTTGCAGTGATGTTTCTGGACTTATGGCGCGTTTCAAAATAGAATATGCTTCTGATGAGTGGAGACTTTTTATTGATTCTTCAAAAAAAAAAAAAAGCCTTGAAGCAGTGCTTCTACACAATGGCAATAAGTATGCTTCTATACCAGTTGGACACTCGGTTCACTTAAAAGAACGTTACGAAAATCTTGAACTGGTTTTAAGCAAACTCTGTTATTCAGACCACAAATGGACACTATGTGGTGATTTAAAAGTGATTTCAATACTGCTTAGCCAACAAAGTGGCTATACAAATTTCCCTTGCTTTCTCTGTGAATGGGATGGCAGAGAAAGAAAACAACACTACATAAAAATGTTTGGCTCTTGAGAAAACCTTACAGTTAGTGGTTAAAAATGTTGAGAGGAAAAGCCTCGTGGATCCGAAAAAAGGGTTACTTCCACCACTTCACATTAAGTTGGGGCTGATGGAACAATTTGTGAAGGCATTGTCAAAAGAAGGGGAATGCTTTAGATACCTTTGTGGACAGTTTCCTCTCCGAGGCAGAGCTAAAAGAAGGAGTCTTTGTCGCACCAGACATTAAAAAAGTAATCACAGATCCCAACTTTGTGGACAAAATGGAAACAAAAGAAAAGGCAGCATGGACATCTTTTAAATTAGTTGTTACTGGTTTCCTAGGAAATGAAAGAGATCCAGACTACGAGACAATCGTCGCAGACATGCTGAACAACTTTAAGAAGCTGGGCTGTAACATGAGCATTAAAGTTCAATTATTTCACTCACATCTTGACTACTTCCCTGCAAACCTTGGTGATGTAAGTGAAGAGCAGGACGAAAGATTCCACCAAGTCATCAAAGAAATGAAAAGAAGATATTAAGGAAGATGGAACTTCAACATAATAGCGGACTACTGCTGGATGATAAAAAGAGATGATCGTCAACGAATCCACAGCCAGAAAAGCAATAAGAGAAGCTTCGATAGAAAGCGAAAGCGTTATTATAAGGACTTACGAGCTTAAAGAGAACTGGAAGTGTACTGGAAATGTAGTTTAGAACATTATTTATAAATAAAATAAAATTTTATAACATTGGAAAAAATGTGATAACTTGCTTAAATTTTGTTATTTCACCCAAAAATACTTGCTTTTTTGTGAGAAAACCTGACGTGATAGAAAAAAAGGATTGCATTTTTTAAATCAGCGCTGATAAGTACATAAAAGTCAGTTATCAAATTTCAAACAACTTTCAAAAAATATTTTTTTTCAGACCTGTGTTACCAAAGTTCAAAAGGCAACTAAAACATGTAGAAAGATTTATATGTCAACTAAATTAGATAAAGAAGCATCTGAGTCATATCTCAATGAGGAACCCACGACCGTGTAGAGGAATTAAGTTTAAAAGAATAGTTAACCATGCACGGAAAGGTATGTACCCAGTATAACAGTTCACGATGAGAGGCACCCTTTATTGTGTGCTGAAATTGTACAGAAACTCCTACAGAAACAGAGGCTAATGGATAATAGGTCAATAGATAAATGTTGTATGAAACACGTTTGGTTGTCATGAGAGCAATGCATGAAGTTTCCAATGACTATCGTAGTGGAATAGCGCCGAAAGAGTTTTCACAAAACATAAAGAATTCTGGTCGTATTTAAAGGCTGTAACGGGCACCAAACTCAGTGTCAGCCACTCACCGACGAGACAGGACCTTGAAGTTGAGGGTAGCTGAACAAAATAAAAAATGCTTAAAACAGTTTTTAAACGTTCCTTGACTAAGGAAAACCCAAGATTATTCCCCAATTTAATTCTCGTACCTCTGAAAAGATAAGTGAAATAGATACTAGTGACAGTGGCCTTGAGAAACAGTTGAAATCATTAAAAATGAACAAAGCATCAGGGCCAGATGGAATAACTATCACATTCTGTACGGAATTTGAGGCTGAGTTACCGACTCTTTTAAATATATTCTACCGTAGATCCCTCGAACAAAAAAATGTGCCCAGTAGGTGAAAAAATTTGGCTACCAGAAGGATAGTATAAGGGAACCGGAAAACTACCATTCAGTATCCTTAAGATCTATTTCATGTAGAACGTTCAACATATTCTGAGAGCAAACATGATGAGGTATCTTGAACAGGATGACCTTTCCCATAACATCCAGCATGAATTCCGAAAACAGAGATCATTCGAAACCTATCTCGAACTTTTCTCATATGGCATACTAAAAGCCATGGATCAAGGCAATCAGGTACATGCAGTAGCGTCGATTTAAGAAAAGCGTTTGACACAGTATGACATCTACGCTTATTATCAAAAGCATGGGGTATCAAGCGAAATGAGACTATTCTGGATTTTTTGTTCGGAGGACGGAGCAAGTTATCTTAGAGGGTCATTGCTAAATGTAAAAGTAACTTCTGCTGTGCCCGAGGGACGTGAGTGAAACGCTGGGTGTTCATTTTATATACTACTGGCCATTAAAATTGCTACACCAAGAAGAAATGCAGATGATAAACGGGTATTCATTGGACACAAATATTATACTAGAACTGACATGTGATTACATTTTCACGCAATTTGGGTGCATAGATCCTGAGAAATCAGTACCCAGAACAACTACCTCTGGCCATAATAACGGCCTTGATACGCCTGGGCATTGCGTCAAACATAACTTGGATGGCGTGTACAGGTACAGCTGCCCATGCAGCTTCAACACGATAACACTGTTCATCAAGAGTAGTGACAGGTATTCTGACGAGCCAGTTGCTCGGCCCCCATTGACCAGACGTTTTCAGTTGGTGAGAGATCTGCAGAATGTGCTGGCCAGGGCAGCAGTCGAACATTTTCTGTATCCAGAAAGGCCCGTAAAGGACCTGTAACATGCGGTCGTGTATTATACTGCTGAAATGTAGGGTTTCGCAGGGATCGAATGAAGGATAGAGCCACATCTGAAATGTAATGTCCACTGTTCAAAGTGCCATCAATGCGAACAAGAGGTGGCCGAGACGTGTAACCAATGGCACCCCATACCATCACGCTGAGTGATATGCCAGTATGGCGATGACGAATACACGCTTCCAATGTGCGTTCACTGCGATGTCGCCAAACACGGATGCGACCATCATAATGCTGTAAACAGAACCTGGATTAATCCGAAAAAATGACGTTTTGCCGTTCGTGCACCCAGGTTCGACGTTGAGTACACCATCGCAGGCGCTTCTGTCTGTGACGTAGCGTCAAGGGTAACCGCAACCATGGTCTCCGAGCTGATAGTCCATGCTGCTGCAAACGTCGTCGAACTGTTCGTGGAGATTGTTGTTGTTTTGCAAATGTCCCCATCTGTTGACTGATGGATCGAGACGTGGCTGCACGATCCGTTACAGCCATGCGGATAAGATGCCTGTCATCTCGACTGCTAGTGATACGAGGCCGTTGGGATCCAGCACGGCGTTCCGTATTACCCTCCTGAACCCACCGATTCCATATTCTGCTATCAGTCATTGTGTCTCGACCAACGCGAGCAGCAATGTCGTGATACGATAAACCGCATTCTCGATAGGCTACAATCCGATCTCTATCAAAGTCGGAAACGTGATGGTACGAATTTCTCCTCCTTGCACGAGGCATCACAACAACGTTTCACCAGGCAACGCTGGTCAACTGCTGTTTGTGTATGAGAAATCGGTTGGAAACTTTCCTCATGTCAGAACGTTGTAGGTGTCGCCACCGGCGCCAATCTTGTGTGAATGCTCTCAAGAGCTAATCATTTGCATATCACAGCATCTTCTTCCTGTCGGTTAAATTTCGCGTCTGTAGCGCGTCATCTTCGTGGTGTACCAATTTTAATGGCCAGTAGTGCATCTAAATGACCATTCGGACGATATTATTTGTAACCTCAGACTTTTCGCAGACAGGGCAGCTTTTTATAATGAACAGCTGTCCGAAGGAAGCTATGCAAATATTCAGTCAAGTCCTCATAAGATTTCAGAGTGGTACAAAGATTGCCAACTCGATTTCAACGTTCAGAAATGTAAAATTGTGGACTTCACAATATTAAAAGAAAAAATCTTACTATCCAATGACTACACCATCAGTGAACTACAGTTGGAATCGGTCAATTTATTCAAGTATCTGGGTATAATGACAGGCTGCGGTTCATTGGTAGAACACTAGGGAACTTCAATCAGCCTACAAAGGGGAGTGCATGCAAAACACTCGTACGACCCACCCTAGAATATTTCTTAAGTATGTGGGACCGATAACAAACAAGGGTAACGAGTTGTATTGAATGGATAGGAAAAAGAGCAGCACGAATGGTCACAGGTTTGTTCGATCCATGGTTGAATGTCTCGAAGGTGTTAAAAAAACTGAACTGGGAGAACCTTGATAACTATCCCGTGAAAAATTTAGAAAGTTTATAGGACCAACTTTATGTGATCTCACAGTGATCGCGAAAACAAAATTACACTAATTTCAGCAATTAAGCAAACATCCTTCCCGCAATCGATACGAGAATGGATGGGAAGGCACCCTAATAACTGGTAAAATCGGACGTATCCTCTGCCATGCACTTCACAGTAGTCTGAAGAGTATATATGTTCTCTCCAATGACCGTTTGTAACGATCACTCAACACACACTTTCGTCCACGTTGTATCTTACCGGATGATGTTTTTCCGTTTCTACAACATGTGTATAAATTTTCAATACTGTGCCTGTTGAAACACCAAACACTTAGGCTACCTTGGTTACAGCACTCACAATACGAGCATCAACAACTTGACCACATTAGAATCTACTTTAGTTCGACAGAATGCACTCACAACTATACAGAACGCTGTTCTGACCACGACTGACAAGTGCATCGTTTTGAGAAAATCGTACAGATGCCATCCACGGTTACCAGCAACACACAACCTGAAGGCTTGACATTTGTATTTGTAGTACTAAGGAATCTTCAGATATGAAGCTTTTCATTGCCTTGACTGCATGTATGCACACTAGAATACTAGTTTCGAAAGGATTAAGCTGGCATCTTCAGTTCCACAGGTGGCAGTTTATTCCTGTCCTTGAGGCACTGCCTTGAATGCCCTCTTCATCAGTCTGTACTTAACTTTCAGTACACGTGCTGTCAATTCCAGCTTTTTCCTCTTAATGGAGCTTATAATTTCTGGTTCATTATTCCGGGTGGTTCTTATTAACTGACTCCTAACAGACGTAGTTGACATTAAGCACATGGGCTAAGGGGCAGCAAAATTCGGGAAATACCCCAAAAGTGAACGACAAAGCAAGTCATCTGGTGACTACATATTCAATATATGTCGTCCACTTTTGGGGTATTTTCCAACATCTGCAGCCTCCATTTGTCTTATTTCAGATTATTTGTCTCTGCGTCATCTACGTCGCTTTGGAGATTTTTAACGGTTAATAAGAAACACCCTTTATAAATCACGTTTTTCCAATTTTCTATTAGCCACAAAAATGAACTCTGCTTGCAGTGAAGCATCGATAAAAATAATTTGTATGTATTAGTGAAAACACCTTCCTTATTGTGAAACCGTCGTACAAAAGGGTATGCATAAAATACAAATGTATAAGTACAATATACAAATTAAGAAACGTTCTGCAAGCTGGGCGCAGCTGCTTCGCGTATGTACAGAACGACTTTGTAAACGCCTCTACGGCAATGTCTCTTCATAGCCCTACAGTTTTCGCCTAGTCGTTAGCACTTCGCAGGTGAAAGCTGTCAAAAGCGTTGTCAGGTTTCAGGGATTTACTTAAGTTGACTCGACTACAAGAGTATCTTAGTAGTACAGAATAAATGTATTAAAACTTCGTGAACAATGAGGCATTTTTTCATATATCTCAGTATTTATGACGTCATACCTTCTGATTTATGTGTCATTCAGTGATATAATTTTGTAGGTCCGTATGTGGACACTGTCTGTAAAATGTGTTGCGAACAGAGTTAGTAGAGAAGACGTAATAAGCCGCAGTGTTAACACCTGTTCCCGTCTGATGACCGAACTTAAGCGCTGTCGGCCTTGGTCGGTACCACTGGGTCTTGAAGTCCTGTTCGGACGGTGTTTGTTTGTTTGCCATGCACAATACAGTAGTTTTCCAAGCATCTCAGTGTTTATCACGTCATATCTCCTGAACTAAACAGACAGAAAAACTGCAACACCAAAAAGTAATTAATGTAGAATAATGAAATTTCAGGAATACATTTATCTAGGGGACATACCTGTTTAAGTGATTAACGTTGTAGGGTCACAGGTTAATGTAAGAGCGAGATAAACCATAGAGATATGACATGCTGGTACATCAATAACCGGTGCAACCGCCAAAATGTTTAATACAAGCATACAAACGTGTATGTATTGCGTCCTATAGGAACTGTATGTCGGTTTGTGTGATGGAATTTCATGTTTGTTTCACTTCACTGATCAATACAAGGACGGTTAATGGTGTTTGTGGATGACACTGGAGATGTCGTACAATGATATCTGATGTTTATTCGATTGGAGACAGATCAGGTGATAGAGTAGGCCAAGGCAACACGTCAGCACTCTGTAGAGCATATTGGGCTACATAGCAGCATGTCGGGGTGCGTTAAGCTGTTGAAAGCACCCCTTGGAATGCTGTTCATGAATGTCAGCGTAACATGCCGAATCACAAGATTGACCTACAAATTTGCAGTCAAGATGCAGTGGATAACGTCCAGAGTGCTCCTTCTGTCATACGAAATCGCACCCCATTCTAACCAACAGTCACTGGCACCGAGGCAGAACCGCTGCCAGCAATATTTTTTTTTCTTTATTGGGTTTCAATCCCCCTCCCCCGAGGGGAGCGTAATGTGCTGCTCTACAACCTACAGAAAAGTTAAAAAATATAATGAGAATACAAATAAACAAGAAAAACAGGCGATAAAATGGTGACATTGTAAAAAACTGTAAAATGGCGGTAAGGTGTGGAATTTAAAATATAAAAACACTGTGGGGACGATGCGGATGAAGAAATAGACAGGCACAATTAAATAAAATAAAAAAAAACAGCGACAGTCTGGTTTCTGTTCGCATGAGATAAGAAAAACAACTAGCGACAGTATGGCGGCTGTTCGCAACACTGACAGGGGATGCACAACACGGAACACTCACTTACAACAGCACTATGCAGGTGACACGGCGGCAGGGGGGGGGGAAGAGAGGACCCAGACCTATGACGGGGAAAAGGAGGGGAGGAGAGGAAAAGAAGAAAGGGGGAGGCGATGGAGGAGGGGGACATAGAAAAGGGGGGGATGGGCGGACGCGAGAAGGAGTGGGAAAGGCAGTGGAGGGGAGAGCAGAAAGGACTCATAGGAGAGAAGGGAGGCAGGGAGAAGGTAGGTGGTGAAAAAACGGGATGGAAAGGGGGGGAGGGAGAGGGAGCCCAGGAAAAGTACAGAACAAAGGAGGGGGAGGTGAGGACCAGAGTTGATAGGGGGAATAAATAGGGAGAGAGGACATCATCCGGGAGGGCGAGTTGACAGAAGCCACCTTGGGAAAGGAGATGAAGGGTGTAGAGATGGAGGGTAGAGGGGGGGGGGGAACCCAGCAATAATGTACTGTGGCTACATTCATGCTAAATCTTCCTGCAGTATCGCAAAGGAACATTTAGATTCTCGTAGCCCTATTACACGACACCAAGGTGTTGATAATGAAATCCTCGTCGCCTGAAAGCCAATCTTTACTGACATGTCCAGTCTCAAAGGCAACTAACACTCACGACCGTTACAGCGTGTATTTAAACAAAGCTAATTTGCATTCTCATAGTGGTGCTACTAGCGCCACTCTTATGCGTCTGGCGTGTAATTTAAATAGACATCTACCTTCAGATGTAAAACAGGCCTACCAACTTTCGTTTATGTCGTACAACTCCTTCTTGGTGTTGCTATTTCTTTTCTGTCAGTGTATATGTGGTACCGTGATATACTTCAGTACGTGAATGTAGCGGCACATTTGGATACTGCCTCCGAAATTTATCGCTACTGCAGTAGTAGCACAAAAGTAATGTGTTTAAACATCATGCGTGATGCGGTAGATTTTCATGCATCTCATAGCTTATGACGTCACATTTCCTTAACTATGAAAGGTATACAGTTTTTACCACCACAGCGACTGTTGCATAAAACTGAGGGATATGTACATCAAGTTTGAAAGAAATCCATATTTATAATACAACCTATGGAAATAGTTCACAGTTGACTCTCCTCCTCCAGGCACCATTTTCATCCACTGGCCCAAAAATTTGTCTCAAGATCTTTCTTTAGAATATGCGAAGTTGCTTCTATCAAACGTCGTTAAAATACGTGGCAGTACCAGCCTGAGTAAGACATTATGCACCCTAATTTTGGTTTTCCTGGACAGCAGCTTAAACTTCAGATATTTTCTAAGTCCACGGTAGCACTAAATGGTGGACAATATCCGTTTTCTAGTTCCAGAATTGACATCGTTCTTACAGTTTACTTCTGATACGAAGTAAGTGAAACTACGCACGACTTAAAACTTATATGAAACAATCTCTGTGAAGGCGATTTATTAAGGTAAACTTTGTCAGTTTGAGGCATAAACCTAGTATTTCTCTTCGTTTATCTGTAGGTTCATCCTTCTATCACATTTTCGACTTTTAAATGTTTCGTTCACTGCTCTTGGCGTCCTTGAAATCAGTATCGTCTCCGTATCTTCCAAGGGCTTTAGTATCATTAGCCACATTTGGAGACTGAAATATGTCAATAGTAAGAGATGAAAATTTGTGTCGGACCGGGACTCGAATCCAGATTTCACGCTTTACCGAGCGATCGCCTTACCCGCTTCGGCTATCCCAGCGCGCTTCCATTTCGACCCGGATTCCCAGCCTGACGTAGTGACAACTAGTCATTCATTCTAGTAAGAGATCTGGCACGGTGTGCATTTGCACTGAGAGACAGGAGCGTCGATCGTCGTCGCCTTATTGATATCCATTATCAAATGGCAGCAAGTGAACTCATTTCTACGGGCTAGTCCCCCGTGTATTGTTGCTTTTTTTGTAGTCATGGTACTTCATAACAAATTCTGAATTTTAACTTCACGCTTGTTAATAGTTATCACATTTATCACATGTGTATTTCGAATTAGTCATATAATGTAGAATCCGGGGTTTTAACCAATTGTCAATCTGGTTACTGCATAGGCTCAGAATAATTTCATATTTTTTGGAGTACAGGAGAGATTGCACCCCTGCTTCTGTTTTTAATACGGTATATTCCGACATTATAAACGAGCACCACAATTATGTAGTCGTATTCGCCGACAGGACTAAACAGGGGGACTCCGTTGGTTGCACTATTGTTTTCCTGAATCGTGTCCTCAACGTTCGGTTGCCTCCAGAGTTCACTATATACGACGCCAAATCATCCGCGATCTTGAGAACGCTGGAGCAGATGATATGTGCCGTGCTTGCTAAGTTCCTTGTCTCTTCCGACTTCAATCTCTGCAACGTTTGTATCCAGCTGATAAAGTAGTTCAGGATATCAAGGACTCTCCCCTCCGACTACGACGGCTGGGAAAGGTAGTGTCTTTCTGCTGGGTGCCAGGGAATGTGGATATTGCGGGGAACGAAAGGGTGGATGTTGTAGAAAGGGAAGCGTGTCGTGGTCCTGTGTTAGTACAGTGTGCCACCCCCCTACACGCTATCGTCTCGTTGTTGAGGTACAGTCATTCGTCGATAGAAAGATAAGTGCCTGCATGAGACAGACAATAAGCTCCAACTAGGAAAGCCGTGGTGTACCTTTTTCCAGCCACTCAGACAGGACGAGGTTCTCCTTACTCGTCTTCGCTTAGGCCACAGCCCTAAGACGCATGACTTCTTGCTCTGGCGAGAGGACCGTCCAGTGAGTTGTGCTTGTGGAGTACAGATTAGTGTGTGGCACATTTGAGTAGACCGGTTTTTATTTTCCAACCGGAGATCGGTGGCACATTTACCGACAGGTCTGTCCTCTACTTTAAGTAACGTTCAAACTAATGGGTGAGGGTCTTCAGGTTGTGTCCAACTTGTTTCCTAAACATTTAAGGGGAGGTTGTTGATGTGCTGACTAGCTTCTTGTAAGTGGTCAGTTACTCACACTTCAATGTGGCTTTTTTTAGCTCCTCTCGTTTCACTTCTGTTTTACACCCTTTCTCCGTTGTCTTAAGGCTTGTCAATTAGAGTAATTTTGTGTGTCAAAGCGTGTAAGATGGGAGTAAGTGAATGAGCGTCATTTTATAGATTTCCCTCTCATTGTGCGACAACAATTTTAGTCGTTTTATCCACAATCGTGTCTTTTTGTATGTGTAAAGGCTGTGATAACCTGGCCGTTGAGGGCCTGTAAACTCCAGACACACACTCTTTTATTTATTTTATCTAATATGAAGGAGCAAAAATATTTGAAAAATGTTAGATATTGACATTTCATTGATAAAATTAATCACTTTGGAAATCTTCTCCATTCGAAGACGAGAAAAACTGCAGATGATTTACTGCTGTCACCAAATTTTTTCTCAAGGTGGTTAGCCTAGGTTTGCAGGATGGTTGAGAGCTTGCTTGCTTCAGTCATGTCGGCACATCGACGCGCATCCAGTTCATAAACTGCTTATAAGGGGACTAGCGCCTATGCGTGAAGTAACTACAGCGGTTATCGTGGCCGTAGACAGCTCACGCTGTCTTCTATGTCTACATTTACATACAGGGGTTGGACATAAATGTGAATACACCGCGAGAAATGCCTGCTTGAACATAAATTCGATGCTAACCAAGACTGCAGGTATTTGACGACGAATGGTACCTGTGCAATCTCCTCAACACTTTGTAATTGTCAATCGTGGTCAGAACAGTGTTCTATGTAGTAGCGAGTGCATTATGTTGTAGGTAAGTGATTCCGGACATGAGGAAACTGTTGATACCTGTATGGTGGGTATGAAGAGTGTTGTTTAAACACGCATCATATCGAATATTTATACCACACAGGGAAAAGAGAAAAACATTAGCCATCAAGCTACTACACAGATGAAAGTGTTTATTGATCGTTCACGAAAGACGGCCTTTGAACAGGATTGTGGCGAAAAATAAGACAGCTGCGAAAGTCGCTGCAGAACTGAACGTCGCTCACGCTAAGCCTGCCAGCACCAAAACTGCACGAAGGGCCCTCCATAAACTGGGAACTGCCGAGCGAACGGAACTTTCGAAACAACACTACATTGATTCAAATAGACGTAAAATGTGGTGCTGAAGTCATGAAACTTTGGACTGTGGAGCAATGGAAGAAAGTGACTTAGTCAGAAGAATCTTGCTTCATACCGTTTCCAACTGCTGGCCGACTACATGTCGCAAGAGTGAAACATGGAGAGATTCAGTGATGATTTGGGCAGTCATAGCGCGGTATTCCTTAGGCCCCATGGGTATTCTTTAAGGCTAGATTACTGCTAATGATGGATTATGTGGCCATTTATGGATGATCAGTCCATCCATAGTGCAATATTTGTTCCCCGATGGTGACGGTATATTCAAAGACGACAGGGCCACTGATAACCCAGCTCTCGTTGTCCAGGGCTTGTTTTGTGAGGACGAGGACGAATTGTCGCATCTCCTCTGGCCATCAGAGAAGGGTGCATGATCGATATCCACCTCCATCAGCGTTATCTGAACTTGCCACTACTTTGCACGAAGGATGGTATACGATTCCCTTAAAAACCGTACAGAACCTTTATTTACCCTATCCATTCCACGAGGACTGAAAGATTTTTCGAATGTCAAATGATTTCCTACACCGTATAAGGCTGGTAGTGTGTGTTTGTGGTTTACACATTTATGTGTGCAGCCTGTTTCATATGCCGATTGTCGAAACTTTCTTAATAATATTTCGCAAGAAGAACATCTTCCTCGCACTAGTGCTTGTACGCTGTCTCGTTTATAGATGCTACACTTTCCTAGATTTCTCACAATAAACAGGAATTGACCAGTAGCCTTCCCGACAACCGATCTTATGTACTCGTTCCATCTCACGACGATCTGCAACTTTACGCATGGATATTTAATAGATGTGAATGTTTCAAGCAGCACATCACCAACACTGTATTCAACATTATAGGATTGCTTTTCGTACTCATTTTCATTAACTTACATTTGATGTAATAGGATTCAACGTCCAGTGCCCCATGTGTTAATGGTACTCGGAGGATGCGCACACGCATTCAGAGTTGACAATATTATGTTTGCCAGTACTCTGAACCTTCTGTAGGCTTCTACTCATGTCTTTAGGTTCGAGACCACTAGTCACTCACTGATGAAGAATATAGTAACAAAATCCTCATACGAGCCAAGTCCACTCGTGTGAATAATTTTTCCAGACCTACAGTGCGGAATGCATTTGAGAATAGTTGGTCTCAGACTCATGAGAATGAATTAGTAATAGTAGATGAAGCTGGCCGATGATCATAAAGAGCCAAATACGGTGAAATAGAAGTGCCCACTACACTGTGTAGATGTGTAGATGTGTTTTCAGAAACATTTGCATGGTACGGGTTGTTTGTTAAACTTTTTGAACGCTTTATTTCCCAGCGTAATTTCATATAATTTCAACAACAAATTACCGCTTTTGGCCGTCGCCGACCATCTTCAAATCAATGAATGGAGCAGAATGACATTTTCACACTGCAAACTTCCTGGCAGATTAAAACTGTCTGCCGGACCGATACTCGAACTCGGGACCTTTGCCTTTCGCGGGCAAGTGCTCTACCAACTGAGCTACCCAAGAACGACTCGTGCCCCGTCCTCACAGCTTCACTTCTGCCAGTACCTCGTCTCCTACCTTCCAAACTTTACAGAAGCTCTCCTGCGAACCTTGCAGAACTAGCACTCCTGAAAGAAAGTATATTGCGGAGACATGGCTTAGTCACAGCCTAGGGGATGTTTCCAGATTGAGATTTTCACTCTGCAGCGGAGTGTGCGCTGATATGAAACTTCCTGGCAGATTAATGGAGCAGTTGCTCACTCGCAAACACTAAGAAACATACTGAAATCGTGACTGGGCTAATTTACATGGTTTCTTTGGCAATTCTGGTGAATTTTCTCGCTGTCTGAAAAGCAACTGTTACCTTGGAAACTTCCCTTATCCATTACAATAACAATGTATGCTAATATTGAACTAAAATTCCCCATACACCTGGATCTGCTTGGATTGTGAATTCCTCTTGGGCTGCCTCTTTGTCTAAAAGTATGTTAGTAAATGATGAACCGAACTTTTAACGCCTAAACAGTGGTGATAGGTGTGAACATCTCAAATTGTGCAGTCTAGCGTCCATGCAGAAGTTGGACTTTGAGGCCTTTTCAGGCAAAGAGCCAATCTCACCTGGTCTGCCAGTTTTTTCACTCAGGAAATACCTTGTGCTTTAATTTGCGGTCCTCTAGTGTATTTCCCAATCACATAGTACTGTACACTTTGCGTGGAGCGGATTGATAGCGTAAAGACGCATTGTAGTATCAGGGACTTTTCATGGATTGACACCCAGGATAATAGTGGGGCACAGCGAGCTCCAATTAGAAATTGCGAGGGAATTTCCAGTTTCTGCAACTGCCCCTACAACCACGAGAAAACTCCTAGAAACCTCGGTAAGACCTAGTGTTTGTGAACTACTTTTAATTTCATTTTCCGATTATATCTCTCAGAGAAATGTATAAAAGATTAGTTTAAGGATGGGTGCGTTTGCTCATGTGGCTACCTCCACATCTGAGTGATCAGCGTGGCTAACTGGGATACGGAGGATCCGGGTTCGATTTCTGGTACTGCCAGAGATTATTTTCTTGGTTAGAGGACTTGAATGAGGTGCACTCAGCATTGTGATCCCAAATGAGGACCTGCTTGACTGCGTAATATGGCTACCCGTGTTACGGTAAAAGTCAGTAAACTAAGCAGGCATCATGCCACTCCATACCGCATCCAATAACGGCGGTCAATCGGGACCAATGGGCCCGCCAGGGAATGTGGACGGCGTTTAAGCTATTAAGTGTTTCTTTATACGTACACGCAGTCAAGTGATACAGACATTCGACATAATGAAACGTACCTATTCCGCTGGGTGATCGACGGCAACGAGAGAGCATAGAATTTAGTTTCAGATGTGGGTAGGTGAGTGGAAGGCATTGAATTATTTACGTAAATACCCTGAGCTCCTGGCATTAGCACAGAACAGAAATCGGATGTTCCGCAATGGCATCAGACCCAGGCCCACGCGCATAGGACAAAGTGGTATCTCCAAAAAGCATGGCACGTGATGATATTTCGTCATGAGGTGGTCGACAACATTCAGCCATCGCAACAGCAAGCACTTTTATGGCAAAGAATGACGAACAGACTCCACAAGCTTTTATTTATGTTAGCGGCGCCAATGGCGTTGGTATTCCAAATTAAATACTGGTCATAACATGGTTGGCAGATATATGTAACTATATTTCCATAATCAGTAGTCAAGATACCTGATCTATAATAACATTTGCGTGAATTACAGCAGGTAGAGACAAAAGCCGATATGAACTCCAGTTCGGATGACGTGTGTTCAAGTGTACCAGCAATAAGTGATTGAGAGTGTATAGAAATTTATCGGACACAGCCCAGCAAGGAACTCTGTGAACTGTGCGATCAGAAAGAACATTCAGCTGATATCGGCGATCAAACTACAATAATACGTATTTCATATAAACCAAAATGGGTGGAGTTTCGCTATGCTAATTCGAATGGGTTTCCGGCAAATGGGTGTGTCATAACGTAATATATCAACTTGTTCTGCTAAGATACCGTTGTGGTTGAGGGTGTTGAGTATATGTATGTGGACAAAAGTCTTGCAGGCAGCAAAGAGCAGGTACTGGATCATCCTATATAAACTTGCTTCAGAATGGCTGTGGCCTTGTCAGTATGACTGCCATATCGTACAGACTTATCAACATGTTGGCTGTCTGTTGTCACGAAGCGTCGGTTGATAAACCGCCGGTGTAGATGGTTGGACACTGTCTGTTGCGAGCTAAACTGTTATCACGAATGTCATTGCGCCAGCTTCCACGATACAAAACCACAAACACCTAGGACTAAAATGGGCACATCATGACCGTTAAAGAGTTGAGTAGCCAGCTGTCTTGTTTTCAGATTAATCTCACTTAAAGTGTCTGATAATTATGATCCACATTTACGTAAGACGGTACAATTTACATACAAATCAACTTAGCCAACAGAAGTATATGACAGCATAATACCCGACCACTCCTAATAATGAATATGCAAGCTTTCAACGAAGAACGTCCTGCACGGTCGTCTGAAATTTCATCCACTGAATACTCCAGGAATGTAAGTGGTCAAGTTTTTTTTCTCAACAGTCTTTTGACCGATTTAATGTCACCCATCACAACTTTTTCTCGTATACTCTGTCTGTTACCCGTTGCGTATATTGCAGTATATGTCTTTGTCCTCTGTGTATACTTCTAGAACCATAGAAGTAATTCCTCTCCGCTAATAAATAGTTATTACCAAGAACGGAATAAGCGGTATGATATTTACGTCACTGACACGTATCATTCTCTGGCACTGTATTTTCATAAACATTGGTTTATGTGTAGCCTTGCAGCTGCTGTAGATACGGGCAATCAACTTTTTGCTGTCTGAGGGTCTAGATAAGGATTTGTTTAACTGAATATTTCCAATTTTAGCGAATTCTCAGAATATAAATCTGTTGTGTTGGCCCAGTGTCGCACGAGAGGAACACCACCGAGCTAGCGGACAGCGCCTTTAGGAGTGGGCCGTGGCAAGTCCAGAACGAGACTGTTTAGACCTAAGCAGCGTTTCCTATCAGATAAGCACCGGTATCTTTGGAAGTGATGACCATCGTTTTTTAGGTGGACAGAGGGCGCTTATCCAGTAGTACTTAGCACCGACATATATCGTCTTGTTCAACAGTACCACTTTGCCTGTGGACCGGTGACAGAACACGAGATTTTAATTTGCTGCAGAAGCAAGTCAGTAAAGGGACGCTGACTACATAATGAACTCAAGTTGCGTGTGTACACTGCATATTTGTCCACACAGAAAGCTGTCGGCACGCAAACTATGAACAGCACGTGAGGTGTATAAAAAGAATGCGCTACCAGTTGCAGCATTAAAGCTTTTGGATTCGTACTAGCTTATGCACACCGCCAGCACACACAAGAGTTCCCAATTAGAAGTAAGATGGAAGGGTGCATGCTTCGGATTGGCTTGAAAGAAGGCAGTCGTGGCCCTGAGAAGCAAAGTCTTAGCGTCCCCAACATGAGCATGTGGCAGGCAATATTCTTATCATACACTGCCAGTAATGTGGCAGTTAACACGTAGGCCAAAAGTAGTTCGTCGCACTTTAATTTCATGTATTTTATAACCTGATATGAGAGTATTAATCCGTTTAACTACTGACGTACCCTCATTTCATCTGACGCTGAAACGAATGACGTTCCTGTTTTGAGAAGTAATGTTGCATATGGCCCACTGCTGTTAGGTAAAAGTTTATAGCGTGTTCCCAGACAATCTAGTTCAGACATTTATTTGGAAAAACGTCACCAAGTCAGATTTTCCTTATTGACTATTTTCGTCGCTTTTAATTTTGTTGATCGTTTATTTAACATTAAAATGAGATCATCACACTATTAAGCAGTCAGAAGCAGTTTCTGATTGTTCATTGCCGATGCTCTTAGCTTTAATATATGTAGGAGGGATCTTCAAAAAGTTGAAATGATATTTAAATCAAACCCTAAGCTGCCGACAGTCGTTGGTATACATAAAAGGGGTGAGGGAACAGTTGAAAATGTGTTCCCCGACAGGGACTCGCACCCGAGATCTCCTGCTTACATGGCAGACGCTCTATCCATCTTTTTTATCTTATTTTAATTTTTTTTATTAGGAAAAAGGCGTCTTTCAGTTACAACAAGTAAAATTAGAGTTTACCTCCATAGTAAAAACAGAACAAGAGTACCTTCGAAACTATGAAATGGAATTTGAAACTAATAGTATGAAGATAGGTAATAGAGAAATAAAAATGTAAATAAATCTTGCACGCCATTCCATGAGCATGGCCCGCCTGCGTACCGATTCCATGTTCCACGTTGATAAACGTTTCGCAGCGTGTGGAGCACCATGACGGCGGTCATCCTCTGCCCGGTACTCCTTAACTGTGAGAGGGGTTATCGAAGAGACTGCGCAAATAGTTCGCAAATAGCTGTCGGTATCGGGGTGTACGCTCAAGTGTGCTATGGCTGTTCTGGAGAAATTGCCAGTAATCAAGTACCATCTCCTCATCATCTCGAAAGAGGTGGTATATGGACTAGCCTTTAAACTATGTGAGAGCGTGAGTCTTCGCAGGTGGGAAATAAGTATCCTCCGGACAAAGGAGGAGCCGTGGCTCAATTGTGCGAGGCGCGATACGGAGGTAGCAGGCGAGGATCTTCTGCACTAGCAGCCATACCTCTAACGCCGATCCAGAAGTTAAAGGGTGTCCTTCAGTATCAACGAGGTGGCAACGTGGGCAAAGGGGGAATCCGTCATCCCAATAGCATGGAGCCTTTGTCGTGTTAGAACTTTCCCGTTCACCACGTGGTACCACGTGGCTCGTACTCGCGTAGGGAGGAACGGCTTCTGGACCGCTCTCCACACTGCAGGCCATAGGGTGGTCGGGCTTTTACTCTCAATCACATTGCGGGGGGTGGACTTATCTGAGCCACCGAGGGCACAGAGGATAGTGCGACTTCCGGGACTCATCCTTTGCACATTCCCCGCGAGACCCACATTCTAAATTTAATTTCCACATACTACGTTCGTAGTGCCCTGCCCATTACAATCATTACTCGCGGCAGTCCCGTAAGAGTTCGGGCATTGCGAGTCATCCTCACAGAAGAAGAAGGTCAATGATTGGTTAGGCTTTACTATATGAAGATGGTATATGTTCTTTCATACATGTCCGAAAGAAGAGATAGCATCTTCATATACTTCAAAAGTTAGTTATACGTTGTTATGGCAGACCAAGTAACGTTTACTGAATGCTACACTAGACGTCGAAGTGACCTAGGTATTTAACATTATTTGGCAGCATAGTCACCAAGACTCTGTAAACCACGGTCGGGACTTTCTACCAATTGTTAACTTTCTCAACGACAGAAATCCGCTCCTTGCTCACGAAGCCAGACGAGAACCGCTGTTTGAACGTCCTCACTCCAGAAAAACTGCGGTTGCCACGAATCAATTGCTCCGTTGCCTGGACGTGTCATCTATGGTGAATATCGATGGTCTTTTTTCCCGATCAGCGTCAAACATGTCCGCCCGATCTTGGTCTAACCATTTCACTATAGCGATTCGTACACATAAGGGCAATGTTTCACGTAAATATATGTAAAATTTCGATGTTTTGCCATTAAGAATCGTATCGTCTAGTCTAGTTCATCTCTGTAGTACGTTCCCAGTTGCCACGCCATTGCACTCACACACTACGAAGTACTTGTAAAGTGTACCTCAACAGAATTGTCTCTGCAGTAAACTCGCAACATATTCACTCTTCTGACAACTCACCACTCTCGTTGCTCAGTGGTGTTAGCACTGGATGGCATGTGTTCTGTAAATCCTCGCCGCCAGTTTTGCAGTTTTTGAAGGCCTCATTGCTACTGCTGTGGAGACCGAATTGTCACTGTTGTTACAGTAGGCCGAGTTTGTGAGTTCGTGAAACAGCTTTAGGTGCAGTACACCGCTAAGACAATTTCACCGTGCCACTATTACACAACTACGCCTTAGGATCAGGTAAGAGGATGGGAGAACGAAGGTTCTACAACATTCCAACAAATTAGTCACAAAGTCCCACAAATGAGTTGAAAAGATTTACTTATCTATGTGACTTGTTGAATAATGAACTCTGCAACACTGCCTGTAATATTACACAAAAATAGCCCTCAAAGGCTAAGTGCAAATAATAGTAGGTAAACTTCACAGTACATAATAAATGGAATGTACAACAACTGTCTGTTTACTTCTAAGCGTTCACTAAACGACGTTCCCTGTCTAATTCAGCCCTGGACAATGATCTATAACCAAGTGGGCGAGAGCTGCTTTTCTATCTCCCAAGTAGGCTTCTGTCCGTTTTCGCGCGATCTTTGGCAGATTGTACTCGGCCGGCAATTGGCCGCGGAGAAGTCGATATCTTCATCCTCATTGCCGTTCGTGGCGATGGTGGCGGGTCTCTATGGCACTGGCACAAGTTCGCATTTTTGTGCCTGTGGTGCTTTTGCCGTGGCTGTGTCTTGTTCGGACGACACAGCAGTGTCTGACTTACTTTTTGGAGTCCCCTCGTAGAACAAACTGAAAAGTTCGTAAACTTAATCTACTGAACAGTAGCTTCCCTTTAAAATTTAAGTACATGTAAATGCAAGACAACGTCGATAATAAAGCGAAAGAATGAGATACTTTCCAGTTACAAGATTCTTGGTTAAAGGCTGCAAGATGCGATATCCTTTAAATACAGGGTTGCGCACGAAATGTGTTACCAATTGTTTCTTTCACAATTTACGGCGCATATTAGATATCCCGCTGGGATCTCTACAGCAGTACCAGAAGAGCTTGGAAGAACAAATGAGTTACGAAATGACCTGCAATTCACGATACTGCCGCTAGGACACTAGTAAGCAGCAATGGCTGACAATGGAAGACTGACGACACAGCAACGATCGGCAATTGTGTTATTTTCTCATGAAACGAAAAGCCTTGTTGTGACTCAGAGGCGTTTTCGACAACAGTTTAACACACGATGGGTCCCTTGCAAGAAGACCTTCCACAGGTTGTACGATAAATTTGTACAGGAAGGAACAGTATTGGAAGCGAAGCGACCTCGGCCTAAGCCTGTTTGTTCGCCGGAGAATATTGAAGTGGTACGAGTTGCTGTACAGAGAAGTCCCGGGAAATCGTGTAGAAAGGCAGCAGTGCAACTGGGAATATCCAGACGCTCCGTTCAACGCATTCTTAAAAGTGACTTCCATATGTACCCATACAAGATGATCTGTGTACAGAAGCTCACTGAAGAACACAAGCAGCAGAGACTACTGTTTGCTCAGTGGGCGGAGGATAGGGAAGAAACTCTCAACAACGTTTAGTTTTCAGACGAGGCGCATTTTCATTTAGACGGTGTGGTTAACAAACAAAATGTACGCTTTTGGGCCACTGAAAACCCACAAGTGCTTCATGAACGACAACATTATGCTCCTATGGTTACAGCGTTGGCAGCAATTTCCAGTCACGGAAATTATTGGACCGTTTTTCTTCGAAGAAACTGTGAACAGCGAGCGCTATTTGAGCATGCTTCGCAATAGCTTAATTCCACAGCTTCTTGCTACTGCCTTGCCCTTCAACACACAGTGCTTCATGCAAGATGGAGCAAGGCCACATACTGCAAACACTGTGTTGGAGTTTTTACACAAGCATTTCGACATGCGGATCATTTCACTCAGGTTTCCAGGTCGCTTCAATGACGGACGAAATTGGCCCCCCAATAGTCCAGACCTCAATCCATGTGACTTTTTTCTTTGGGGGTACCTAAAGGAAAAATTTTTCCCGAAACATCCACGTGATGTAATGGAGCTCAGAAGACTTATTCTTCAAGCCTGCAGTGAAATTACGGAACATGTGCCGTAGGGTATCACTAACTTCAGTGTTCGTTTGAAGGAAGTTAGGAAAAGAAATGGTAGACATATTGAGCGTGTGCTGAGTTAGAACAAATCTCCATGGACGGCTCTTAATTGTAGTATATGTTCCTTTCAGATTGTATTGACAATAAAGTTTATATTCAAGAACAAAATGGTAACATATTTCGTGCGCCACCCTGTACATGAATTTGCTATTACTAAGTGAAGGGAATGTGTCCAAGTATGTTCGGTTCAACAAAAATGTACCCCTGGCGTAGTTTCTGTGGTGCAGAACATTCTGCAAACATAGCATTATCATCTAAACATAATAACCACTGAAGGAAGTAACAGGAAATACTTGTCTTCAGTAGTAGATGCCGCCAGTTTTAACACTCGCCGCTTGCTACAGAGCTACACAGTTGCTTATTTTTCTGAGAAAAGAGAAGGTAAGATAGGAATAATTTTTTGAGAATGTCGTTAAATTAATGTTTTTCTGGAGGACTATAGATTACCTATGGATTGACAGATTTACTAACATATTGTGGTTTGATGTTTCAGGCGTGGGGTTCTGGAGTAATGTTTACCTTCCTTACTCACAACGGAGACACGTTTTTCTATAATTTAAGTTAAACCTAAAACGTAGCCCAATTATTATTCTACAAAAATCGTCAGTGACCTCAATGTAAAACTGCTCATTAATGAGCCAACCGTCTATTCTTATCAGTACCGATCTTTCCTTGTTGTATGAGTATGTATGAGTATATTCTAATATTTGTAGACTTAGAGAAAGCTTTTGACAATGTTGACTGGAATACTCTCTTTCAAATTCTAAAGGTGGCAGGGGTAAAATACAGGGAGCGAAAGGCTATTTACAATTTGTACAGAAACCAGATGACAGTTATAAGAGTCGAGGGACATGAAAGGGAAGCAGTGATTGGGAAGGGAGTGAGACAGGGTTGTAGCCTCTCCCCGATGTTATGCAGTCTGCATATTGAGCAAGCAGTAAAGGAAACAAAAGAAAAATTCGAAGTAGGAATTAAAATCCATGGAGAAGAAATAAAAACTTTGAGGTTCGCCGATGACATTGTAATTCTGTCAGAGACAGCAAAGGACTTGGAAGAGCAGTTGAACGGAATAGACAGTGTCTTGAAAGGAGGATATAAGATGAGCATCAACAAAACCAAAACGAGGATAATGGAATGTAGTCGTATTAAGTCGGGTGACGCTGAGGGAATTAGATTAGGAAATGAGACACTTACAGTAGTAAAGGACTTGTGCTATTTGGGGGGCAAAATAACTGATGATGGTCGAAGTAGAGAGGATATAAAATGTAGACTGGCAATGGCAAGGAAAGCGTTTCTGAAGAAGAGAAATCTGTTAACATAGAGTATAGATTTAAGTGTCAGGAAGTAGTTTCTGAAAGTATTTGTATGCAGCGTAGCCATGTATGGGAGTGAAACGTGGACGGACGATAAATAGTTTGAACAAGAAGAGAATAGAAGCTTTCGAAATGTGGTGCTACGGAAGAATGCTAAAGATTAGATGGGTAGATCACATAACTAATGAGGAGGTATTGAATAGAATTGGGGAGAAGAGGAGTTCGTGGCAGAACTTGACAAGAAGAAGAGACCATTTGGCAGGACATGTTCTAAGGCGTTAGAGGATCACAAATTTAGCATTGGAGGGCTGCGTGGAGGGTAGAAATCGTAGAGGGAGACCAAGAGATGAATACACTAAGCAGATTCAGAATGATGTAGGTTGCAGTAAGTACTGGGAGATGAAGAAGCTTGCACAGCATAGAGTAGCATGGAGAGCTGCATCAAACCAGTCTCAGGACTGAAGACCACAACAACAACAACATGAGTATAGATTCAAGATTTTATATTGTTTTTCGTGGTTGCTGTTCTCTGATAAGCTTTCCATGGTTATCGAAACAAGGAGGATTGTTCTGTAAAGAATTTACTGTGTGCCGTCTAAGGTTGGATTCGAAAACTTATAGAAATGCACGTTACACATCTATGTTACAATCTTCCTGTACAACGTTAGCAGTAAGCAACAACAGATCTTTATCTATTATTGATTTTTGCATTTTTAGTGCAAAGTTAGATTCAGCTGAAATAAGTGCAGCCCGAAAAGTGGAATTAAAGCCCTCATAAAAGCGCGAATGCCTTACTGTCTTTAGTACTTCTGAATACTACAGCGAAGAGTCACAGGGTGAATCTAGAGGATAACAGAGTCATGAAGGTTCCAGTGAACATGGGCCTGCAGATACATTTATACTAACTAGGACTACACCCAGTTAATAAGGGACAATATTTCAGTGGTAGAGTGTAAATACACTACTGGCCATCAAAATTGTTACACCACGAAGATGACGTGCTACAGACGCGACATTTAACCGATAGGAAGAAGATGCTGTGATATGCAAATGATTACCTTTTCAGAGCATTCACACCACGAGCTGACATGAGGGAAGTTTGCAACCAATTTCTCATACACAAACAGCAGTTGACCGGCGTTGCCTGGTGAAACGTTGTTGTGATGACTCGTGTAAGGAGGAGAAATGCGTACTATCACGTTTCCGACTTTGATAAATGGAATCGGTAGGTTCAGGAGGGTAATACGGAACGCCGTGCTGGATCCCAACGGCCTCGTATCGCTAGCAATCGAGATGACAGGAATATTATCCGCATGGCTGTAACGGATCGTGCAGCCACGTCTCGATCCCTGAGTCAACAGATGGGGACGTTTGCAAGACAACAACCATCTGCACGAAGAGTTCGACGGCGTTTGCAGCAGCATGGACTATCAGCTCGGAGAACATGGCTGCGGCTACCCTTGACGCTGCATCACAGACAGAAGCGCCTGCGATGGTGTACTCAACGGCAAACCTGGGTGCACAAAGGGTAAAACTTCATTTTTTCGGATGAATCCAGGTTCTGTTTACAGCATCATGATGGTCGCATCCGTGTTTGGCGACATCGTGGTGAGCGCACATTGGAAGCGTGTATTCGTCATCGCCATACTGGCGTATCACCTGGCGTTATGGTATGGGATGCCACTGGTTGCACGTCTCGGCCCACCTCTTGTTCTCATTGACGGCATTTTGAACAGTGGACGTTACATTTCAGATGTGTTACGACCCGTGGCTCTACCCTTCATTCGATCCCTGCGATACCCTACATTTCAGGAGGATATCGCACGACCCCATCTTGTAGGTCCTGTACGGGCCTTTCTGGATACAGAAAATATTCGACTGCTGCCCTGGCCATCACATTCTCCAGATCTCTCACCAATTGAAAACGTATGGTCAATGGTGGCCGAGCAACTGGCTCGTCACAATACGCCAGTCACTACTGCATGGACGGTTGTACCTGTAGATGCCATCCAAGCTCTGTTTGACTCAATGCCCAGGCGTATCAAGGCCGTTATTATGGCCAGAAGTGGTTGTTCTGGGTACTGATTTCTCGGTATCTATGCACCCAAACTGCGTGAAAATGTAATCATATGTCAGTTCTAGTATAATATATTTGTCCAATGAATACCCGTTTATGATCTGCATTTCTTCTTGGTGTAGCACTTTTAATGGCCAGTACTACTCTATCTGATTAAATTCACCCGAATACGCTTACATAATGGCGAATTAACCACTAGATGTCACGACAGGTAGATCCGTGAGAGCAAAACAAAAGTGGGCGGGGAGTGGTGTAGTGTCAGTAGATAAGCAGAAATGTCAGGATAGGTCGGTCAGGAGAGTTCGTGAATTAGAACGTGGACAAGTTATTGGTTTTCACCTGAGCAACAGATCAGCCCACTACGACTGTTAGTTATGTGACTGTAAACTGGGAACGCGAGGAACCAACCGCACTTAAACCAAGATCAGGCAGACGTCATCTACTGACGGACAGAGAGACCGTCGACCATTGTGGATTGTGACTGTAAAAAATCGGATGAATTCAGTGGAAGGAATCAGTCTTAAGCTCCACGGTGCTACCAGCAGTCCAGCTAGCACAATGTCTGGATGTTGGTAGTCAGAACGAATGGGGTACAATGGTCGAGTAGATCCTCATAAGCCACTTGTAGCCGCAGTCAGTGGTAAGCGACGTCCCAGATGGTATAAAGAGCAACGTCACTGGACAGTGGATGATTGTAAGCGAGTTATTTTCAGTGGTGAATCAAGCTGTGCCCCGTAGCAAACTGGTGGAATGGTTTTGGTTTGGCAGATGCCTCCAGAACGTTACCTGCCAGCATACACATGTGAAGTAGCTGATGTGACGGTGTAGGGATGTTTTCCGCCGTTCCATTGTGGTTCCCTTATTGCTCTTACGGAAAAGCAAAATGTGGAAGGATATGAACACATTTTACAGCAATGTGTACTGCCTGCTGTAGAATAGTAGTTCGGAGACAGTGATCGTATCAGCGTGGCAGTGTACCCTGTCATATAGCAGCATCTGCGAAGCAATAATTTGTGGACAATAACATTCCTCATATGGACTGGTATGCCAGATTACCGACTGAACGTAATGAGACGCCATTTGGATGTGTTAGGTGACTTCACTCCTGATCCCAGCATCCGACATCATTTTTTCTGGTTTCGGCTGCTGAGGAAGAAGGGGCTGCCATCCCTCCACACTATGTGATCCAAAGTATGCTGACACCTGGCTGAAAATGACTTACACGTTCTTGGCCCCCTCCATCGGTAATGCTGGAATTCAGTATGGTGTTGGCCCACCCTTAGCCTTGATGAAAGCTTCCACTATCGCAGGCACACGTTCAATCAGGTGCTGGAAGGTTTCTTGGGGAATCGCAGCCCATTCTTCAAGGAGTGCTGCAGTGAGGAGAGGTATCGATGTCGGTTGGTGAGGCCTGGCACGAAGTTGGCATTCCAAACCAAACCAAAGGTGTTCTATAGGATTCAGGTCAGGACTCTGTGGAGTCCAGACCATTTTTTTTTTTTTTTTTGGTCATCAGTCTACTGACTGGTTTGATGCGGCCCGCCACGAATTCCTTTCCTGTGCTAATCTCTTCATCTCAGAGTAGCACTTGCAACCTACGTCCTCAATTATTTGCTTGCCGTATTCCAATCTCTGTCTTCCTCTACAGTTTTTGCCCTCTACAGCTCCCTCTAGTACCGTGGAAGTCATTCCCTCATGTCTTAGCAGATGTCCTATCATCCTGTCCCTTCTCCTTATCAGTGTTTTCCACATATTCCTTTCCTCTCCGATTCTGCATAGAACCTCCTCATTTCTTACCTTATCAGTCCACCAAATTTTCAACATTCGTCTATAGCACAACATCCCAAATGCTTCGATTCTCTTCTGTTCCGGTTTTCCCACAGTCCATGTTTCACTACCATACAATGCTGTACTCCAGACGTACATCCTCAGAAATTTCCTCCTCAAATTAAGGACGGTATTTGATATTAGTAGACTTCTCTTGGCCAGAAATGCCTTTTTTGCCATAGCGAGTCTGCTTTTGATGTCCTCCTTGCTCCGTCCGTCATTGGTTATTTTACTGCCTAGGTAGCAGAATTCCTTAACTTCATTGACTTCGTGACCATCAACCCTGATGTTAAGTTTCTCGCTGTTCTCATTTCTACTACTTCTCATTACCTTCGTCTTTCTCCGATTTACTCTCAAACCATACTGTGTACTCATTAGACTGTACATTCCGTTCAGCAGATCGTTTAATTCTTCTTCACTTTCACTCAAGATAGCAATGTCATCAGCGAATCGTATCATTGATATCCTTTCACCTTGTATTTTAATTCCACTCCTGAACCTTTCTTTTATGTCCATCATTGCTTCCTCGATGTACAGATTGAAGAGTAGGGGCGAAAGGCTACAGCCTTGTCTTACACCCTTCTTAATACGAGCACTTCGTTCTTGATCGTCCACTCTTATTATTCCCTCTTGGTTGTTGTACATATTGTATATGACCCGTCTCTCCCTATAGCTTACCCCTACTTTTTTCAGAATCTCGAACAGCTTGCGCCATTTTATATTGTCGAACGCTTTTTCCAGGTCGACAAATCCCATGAAAGTGTCTCTATTTTTCTTTAGCCTTGCTTCCATTATTAGCCGTAACGTCAGAATTGCCTCTCTCGTCCCTTCACTTTTCCAAAAGCCAAACTGATCGTCACCTAGCGCATTTCAA